>NW_026606692.1:4455000-5055000 GCF_029890125.1 Rhinichthys klamathensis goyatoka
TGTCTGTCTGTCTGTCTGTCTGTCTGTCTGTCTATCTATCTATCTATCTATCTTCAAAATTGGAAACAGCATTATGCAAATTACTATTTAGGTAATTAGGTCATACAGTTTTGGAGATGAAGTCAAGTAAGAAATTAGGAATTTTCATATTTTGGTGATCCTATCCTAAAATAGGCTCAGACTTTCTGGTTAATCTTTACCATTTTTAGACGTGATTTCTCTTAACATCCTAATTTCCAGGTTTAATTTTTTTTCTTCAAAACTTTAGTATGGCTCAGTTTCTGATCAGATATAATTACAAACATCTCATTTTAATTACAAAAGATCTAATTACATAATGGAGCACATTATTAGTCATGAAATAATTATACAGTCTCCAAGCCAACATTGCAATACAATGCTTGGTCTGAGAAAAAAAAAAAAGACATAAAAGATAAAAACGCAGGATTAAATTAAGGCTTTTGCATTTTCTGAAGAAAATATGTGCAGTGATTGCCAAGGCAAAACTCACTGTCACGATGTTAGAGTAGTGTGAGTGGTTTTAAGGTTAGGTCAAACGAGACCACCCTCAAGTCTTTATGATATTTTAGTGTCTAGATCAAAAATAAAATCCTTTAACCTAACTACAGTAGGCCTATATAAGTACTAATAGTACTTATATACTGTACACCACTCAAAACAAAACCCGCCATCATGTGGTTACTGGCGTGACCAGTAGTTACATACTGACTATACTCCTGTTTATCCCACTATTCCCACTTGATCCTTCCAGTAGCTCTTTTGAATTTCATAGGCGCATTTCATTTAGTATTTCTGTCTCTTTGTAAATTCCAACCTTATTTTATTCTGCTGTGAATCAATAGTCCAAACATACACTCTATTCCTCTTGGACTCTATTCAGAATCATCTAAGTTCAGTTAAAATATAGCCATTAAAATAGTTCTTAAATATGTGGCTCATTCAGTTCAATATGTAATCTGTGACCCCGCATGTTGATTATACAGAAATGATATATTGTATGTGGTAAACTCACATATGTGTGCTCATCCTGGCTTTTTCAGGCCTGTGCTGTGCTCACAGTTTCCAGTTACAGGTTTAAACACATTTACATGTTTACAAAGTCACAACAAGCACTTCAGTTTGATGGTCCTTATCACTCTGACTTCCAAATTGCATCTGTTTCCACTAAATTAATTTTGTTGGCTGTACTCAATTGAATGGGCAGCTCTGGTTGAGTGATTGATATATGAACTCATTTACTTGCTCACTGATGTATCACTGTATGATTTATTTTTCGGTGGGAGGTTGACTGGGTGTATCGTTCATGAACACATTTATTGGTGGACTGGTGAAATGATCTAGAATCTGCTCAGTGTGTGGATGCACTCTATGTGCAGGTTAATGGTTTGATCGACTGATCTGGAAACGACTCTGCTGAGCCTGGGAAGTATGTGTGCAATTTTGTCGTGATTGTGGTAACTTCAGAAGACCAAATATCTGTCCTGAAATTGTCAGTTTTTCCAGGTTTCCTGAAGTAATTCAGTCCAAATGTGCACATAATGACCGACAGACTAACAAAGGTATGTCACTAAAGTTAAAGGTGCAGTGTAAAATGTATGTGACAATAGCAGCACCAGACGGAATTGAAAAAAATTATAGAATTTGCCGAGGTATGGAAGCCAACACAGGCCATGCATTATTTTTATGTCCCGTTTTATAAATATCTTTTTGTCTTTGTTGCACAGTCTTTACATAAAACATATGTCAAGAAATTGAATTATTATTTTTTTTTAGTTATCTGGCGAAAACAAGACAAAACGTGCATGGCTGCTGTTGGCCTTATATGTAAATAGTTTTTAATTATATTTTAAAGTCAACAGTATGGTCAAATGTGTCCAATGATTCAGCCCACTATTCAAAAATGCACCAAGGCTGCATTTATTTGATTGAAAATACAGTAAAACAGTAATATTGTGTAACGTTATTACAATTTAAAATAACTGTTTTCTATTTGAATATATATAAAATGTAAACTAGAAACTAAAAGTTCAAACTCATCTGGTCGAGGTCTATGATTTAGAGTAGACCTATTTGTTAAAATTTATTCTTTGTGTGTGTGTGTGTGTGTGTGTGCGTGTGCGCGCCTACTAACTATATTTTGGGGACAAATTATTACCCAGAATCCCTTCAGGGACGTCCTCATTTGTAAATCTGGTAAACGTGTGTGTGTGAGTGCGCGTGCGCGTGGTTGCTCTTATGAAATAAGTATGGAAAGCATCTTGGACTTGGTCTCAAAGATTCTAGCTTCAATTGAATTCTCTGCCTCTCTCTAATGCTGTTATTAAATCCAAGCCGAGATCTCCAGAGAAGAACACCCACAAATCCATGGAGAAAGCTCATGCAACACAAAGCACATAATGAGAGGATCTTGAAGCAGGAGGTGAAATCACAGAAAGCCTGATGTGGATGCTGTGCTAGAGATATTGTTTACCAGCTAGCAGCGTCTCCAACAGTTTAGCTTGCTGGTGGAGGCCGTGTCTGAACTTTATTCTCCGAGCAGTGTGTTCCAGAGGTTATCGGTCCTTTAAATCATCCGTGAGACGATCCTACTGTGTTCGCCCACTATGGAGTCACCTCTCTGGTCTCCTTGATTTCATTCTATTGAGGACTGGATGCTTGGAATACTGTAGTGCGTAGGTCTCTCTATAGCGGTAGTGTGTTCAGAGAGGCAACAGCCGTCTCGTTTTAAGAGGAATCAATTTCCAAACCTCTTGTACCCGCACTGGTGAACGTGTGGAACATGACTAGGGAACTACTGGGAAAATTTGATATTATGCGATGGAAAGAGAAAGGAGGATGTTGAAATTCCTCAAGGGTGGTTTGTTTTTTCGATTGAGTAAATATTTAGTAAATTTGTTTCTCGCTACTTCGTTAAAGTTTGTTGAGAGAAACTAGCTTTGTGATGACTTGATTTTAGCATCAATTGAAGGACCCAGAATGGACTAAATTGGCATTGCACTGCTAGCAGTAAGAATAGCTGTCTAATTTATAGTTTAGAACTTTTTAGGCCAAGCTACTTTCCTGCGCTCCTTGTGTAAAACACTGTGGAGTAATATACAATATGACAATATTAAATTAAATTTGTTTTCTTAAAATAAAGGCATGTTCTGGGTTAAGCATTATAAGAAGCATCTGTGATATTCTTCATCTGTGATATTCTTCATTTTAACTTGGATCCACATCCACAAAGTCAGTTGCTTGTCGTCTTGGTGTATGTGCCATATAACAATTCTGTAAAATCAAAATATCGCAAATTATAACAAAAAAATATAAAGATACTGCAACTACATAACCAAGACTACTTTTCCCACTACTTTTGCTGACAACATTATGATTTATGCATTACATATGTTCCAAATTTGCTAAATAAATGCCAAGCATCATAAATATAAAAGAACAACTATATATACAGTGGCTAAAAGTGATATCTGGAGGGTATATTTTCTTTTTATTGACCCTAAGTTTGATTAAACCATCAACGTATGAGGAAAATATTTTATATTTGTTAAATATGAGGGAAGAACAAAACCCTAATCTTGGTTACTTATCTAAGACAAAATTATTTGCCAAAAAAAATGGCAAGCTACAGGTTTAGTTTACTATGCAAAACAACTAACAGGAAAAAAGCATTGACTATATATTTCGACTAATATTTTGTTTGTTCTCTCTTGTTTTTGCATGTGTTCATAATTTCTTTGTATGACAGCCTGGTCAGAAATTATGTCCGTACAATCTGGCATGTTTCAGTGCGTTATCACGAATAAAACAACTGACTCCAATCATAAATATGCAATATGGTTACAAAACCTTTAGCAATTTTTTAATAATATTTTAACCAAGGGGGAAAATATGTCAATCCACATATCACTTTTGATGCGTTGGCATATCATGTAAAAGTTACAGGGTTTACTAGCTTTACATGATCATGACAGATGCTGAAAATTGGATACATCCTTTGCACAGGATTTTATCGCAGTCTAAACTCAAAAACAGTTATCGACAAGTATTTTCTGTGGTATATCGACAGCATAGATGGCATAAAGCTTCAATTCCTGAACACCCCAGTCTTTTGCAGTGGGCGTTCCAGCTCAACTAGAAGTTCTGGGTGAATGCTGGATCATTATGGAGGAATTTGCTTGTGTAAAAATATATGATTGATTTCACTTGAAGTCCTAATCAGATATTCTATCTGATCATCTATCCCTGATAGTGATCCACATTCCTTTAGCAGACACACTCAAAGTGAAATGCATACATTATAGTTTAATGTAAAAAGATAAATAAATGAATAAAGAATTTTATGTGCTGGAAATAAATATGAGCTTTATGATCAAGTTACTCTAAACCCCCATTCACACTGACCGCGATTAAACCACTGGATGCTGGTCGTTGCCGTCGTTGGGAAAATAAAACCTTTTAATTGCAAGTACTGTATTTTTGTACAAAAATGTACTGTACAAACCTTTTGCGAGAAAATGCAAATGCATTGAAATATTTTTTCCCCCATTGAAATATTTGTTTTCCATCATGTCCATTTAGGGTCTCCCTAGAATACCGTTACATAAAGGATTTGTTGTGGAGTGAGGGCAACTAAAATACATGTTTATAGTGTTTGTAATTTTTGTAAACATTTTAATTTATTTACCAGTATTTTACCTCATTTTTTATGTAACAATAAAAATGTCTTATACACTGATGTGACTTTTTTAGTTTTTAGTTTTTTTCCCTCAACAATACAATTTTGACTTTTCCAGAAAATACTGTAGTTATTAATTTATATTCATAGCAACATTACAGTACACTCATTAGAGGGTGGACTAAGTACCCTGTTCGAGTACACAATGGTGATGGTCCTGGTGGGGTTTAAACCAGCTACCTAATACAAGCCAGGAGCTTTAACTGCTACACCAGTACTTATTTATTAATATTTGAAATGAGCATATTACTGAATTTTTCATGATTTTTCATGAATTTCACATTTCAAGGATGGAATATCCCTTTGTACCTTCTTGGAATATAACATTGCAGTGCTGACTTGACCAAAAACAGGCTAGAATATTTAGGAAGGGAGTTATGTAGATGAGCACTGCAGTCTTCCAATTACCTAGTGGGATCAGCTCTACTAATAGATGCATAAGGTCGGGATCCAGGGACTAGATTTGGTGGATTAAACAGCCTGATTGGATTGGTCACCCCTGGATGGTCTGTTATGAAAAGAGCTGAGGTGTCATGCTTGTAGATTAGAGTGCAACAAGCCACAGAAAACAGCCAAAACATTCCCTGTGTGGGGGGCGAAATGTGTAATGTTTGTTTTTAATGAAGGAAGGCAAGGCAGATCTGTAGTGTGATGCATATTCTTGTTTGAACGTTTTCTATTTAATTATGAGGGTACATTTGTCAAACACGATTCCATTTAATTTAATTGCCTGATGTTTCCCTTACAATGAGTCACAATGTCTGTTTACAATTTTACAGTGTATCTTTGACGTAGAACCCTGAAGTACCGCACTGTTTACTACGTCAACAGCGTAGGAGAATGACGTTGAAGAGAAGAGATCGTTGAATAAAAGTCGTTATTTTTGTTTTGTTTATGGGCACAAAAAGTACTCTCGTCGCTTCATAACATTACGTTTTGAACCACTATTTTAACAATGTCTTTACTACCTTTCTGGGGCTTGAAAGTTGCAATGACGTTGTTGCCCATTGATGTTTCAGAAACCTCTCGGATTTTATCAGAATGATCTCAATTCGTGTTCCGAAGATGTATGAAGGACTTACGGGTTTGGAAGGGCATGAGGGTGAGTAATTAATGACAGAATTTTCATTTTTGGGTGAACTAACACTTCACGTTTTGATCGATATTGCATCACCATTGTATTAAAGCCTCTTGCTTCAATGAAATGAGCCGTGTTGATTAGTTATGGTATTTCGGAAGTGAACAACTGTGTGGTTTTGAAAGAATACAGTTACAGTGACATTACTGAGTATTCACTCGTAACTTGCAGAGTCACTGAACGAAGCAGTGAACCAATCTGAACGAGTTGTTTTTGTGAACAGAATCAGAAGAGTCGCTGGGATGAACCAAAAGCCCCTATTTAGCTGTTAGAGCTCTTCTGGGATGTGTAATGATTAGGGGAATCAATTCTAGCCTTGGAAATCAATTCTTGATTAACAATGTTTAAAAGAATTGACTCTTTTGGACTCCCAGGTTTAATAATGTCAATAATAATAAGACATAATGTCTAATAAAATCAAGGTCACAGTTACATAAGGAGCCAGGACATAACATTAATTTTAATTGAACTATATCTCTAATTAACTACATGCTTAATGTCTTGTTTAATGTCTGGTTTGTGTCAGTGTGCTGTATGGCAGGTTTCCAACATTAAGTTTATTATATTTTTTCTCATTCGTATTTGATGTTGTGGATTAAAAAATAGTTACATCATTAATACAACTATGATCCTAAATTGCTATGTTGAGTTTTGATGAAGCATAGATTATGTATAAACAGGGGTTCAACTTTACTTTCTATCACAAACACTCTCCATTTCATCCTAATCTTTATCCTTTGTGTGGATCTCTGGTGAGAGCAGGTGGGATTATTGACATTTACTCATGTAAATTTTGTGAAAGGTAATGTGTTATGCCTGAGTGGTGACATTTCTCAGGATGTTGTGAAATTGCTTAATGAAACAGCAGAGAAGTCTTTTATTCTGTTCTCCAGGTCTGGGATATTTTGACTCCCAGATCAAAAGTTGGTCAGCGTTAACTTAGGAAAGCCTATGGTAAATGTCAAGCCACATAATTAAAAAAAAGGGGATGTAATTAAGAGAGCTTTACCCAAGTTCAGTGCAAATGGTAAAACAGCTTTGAGCTTGTCTAAGTTGAGCTATTTAGCAGCGGTGCAGCAAATGTAACTGCATGTTATGTTATAAAAAATATGTCAGGGGATATACAGTGGTTCCCAAAAATATTTAGATACTGATACGCCCCTGAAATATTTAAAAATCATAACAAAATATGGCAATATTGTGAAATATTTGTCACGAGGCGGCTGACATGGAGCAGATGAAGGCGATGATACGGACCCAAGAATGACGACGAACAAACCCAAGTCCAGTTTATTTACAGTTAACCAAACCCCAAAATGTTTAACATAAACCATTAAAATAAATCTAAAACATGAGCTATAAACTTGACTCGAGCCAATGATCTGGAACAGCATAACTTCAATACAAGACAAATTTAACATGGCAAACAAGAGGCCTTAAATACATGATCATGGGGAAAAAAACATGACAACAACAACCAATGACGAAGTGGAACTAATAAACATGAACCAATGAAAAGACAGAACTGATAACAAGATTAACAAGACAATGAACCAATGAGAACATGACACATATACGTTCACGCCATGTCATAATTACTGTTTTTACTTTGTTTGATGAATAGAAAGTTCAAAAGAAGCATTACTTTGAAATAGAATTCTTGTAAAAGTGCTTGCATATCTTTAAAATAAATTCCACTCGCACATGGTTTCATCATCTATTGTTTGTTTGTGTATAAAGTGCCCAATACTTTCTGGGGCCACTAACATTTCTGAAATGATGACCCATTGTTATTGGTTGCTGTCTTCACACATGATGCCTCACTGTCATGAAAATGAAAATGACAATTTGTGCTTCATATAGAATATGGGAATTTGGTGCCTAGTGCTCAGACACATCATCAACACTGATGGAAATATCTGAATTGTACACATTTTTAACAGCACAATGACAGAGTGACCGCTTGAATTATATCACCCTCCTCCCACACCGCATGTGTACAGCATATTTCAACAACAGTGTTTTCCCAGTGTGCATTTTGTCATTCGTGGTGGCTGTAAATGAGTGACAACTGCGCTGTCAGTCACCTGTCAGTTTGAAAGGCTTTGGGGGAGAGTCGGAGAGAGATAGCTGCTGAATTGAAAGCCCCTTGTCTGAGGTATCTATTGAATACTCAAGAACTGTCAAGACTAGAAAGTAAGTATATACAGTCTGACGATTAGGAAATACTGGTGCTTATTGGCATTTATGTTGCACACATTTTTCCGATAGCATCTTTAAACATTATACTATTTAAGACAAGCATTATAATCAATAAAAAAAAATAAAAAATTCCAGTCTGCTCCTCACATAAACCTATTGAATGGCTTCAGAAGACTTGCAATATAGTGCACACGTCATAAGAACCACATTTAGGGTGCTTTTGCACCTTTTTTGAAGTTAGAAAAAGAGGAATGATTCTTCAATTTTCTTTCTTTTGTGTTCATCAGAACAGCGTGGAAGTAAGTAAATGGGGATAAATAAAATTGTATGGGTAAACTATTAATTTAAAGGGTAAAATATTATATATTTCAGAAAAACATTCACTCTGAGACACTAATGTCATCAAAAGCAATTTAAAGACGAAATATTGCATATTGAAGCACGTATAAATAAAGTACAGTGCCATTAATTTATTCAGGGTCACTCGGGGTCTTTCAAAGCAGCTTTATTTATTTAGTGTAATGCTTACAATGACAACTAGATTTCATGCATAATGTGTTTTGCTTTATTTATGCATATGTAGGCCTACATATACATGTAATTAAAATGTAATGTATTCCTGTAATGGCAAAGCTACATTTTCAGCATCATTTCAGGGTCACATGATCATTCTAATATGCTGATTTGCTGCTTGAGAGTTTATTTTTAGTTTTATTATCAATATATTTTCTGCTTAATATTTTTAGAGACTGTGATGCACTACCATTCAAAAGTTTGTGGAAAGTAAAGTAAATGAGTAAATTAAAAATAATAAATAAATTATTTTATTCAGCAACGGTGAATTAAATTGATCAGAAGTGTTTTACAATATTTAATTTATATTTTCTATTTCAAATAAGTGCTGTTCAAGAATCTTGAAGAAAACGTATCACGCTTTCCACAAGAATAGTAAGCAGCAATAATGGTTTTTATAACAATAAATCAGCATATTAGAATGATTTCTGAAGGATCATGTGACACTAAAGTAATAATGCTGACATTTCAATCATTACAGGAATAAATGACATTTTAAAATATATTGCAATAGAAACAGTTATTTTAAATTGAAATAACATTTCACAAATTACTGTTTTCACTGTTCAAATGCTGCTTTGGTGAGCAAAAGAGGCTTCTTTCAAAAAAAAATAAAACATCATCATTTCAAACTTTTGACAGGTAGTGTATATTTTGTAGAATTGGACAGTATTAACTATATTTAAATTAATCTTCTTTAAATTCATCTTCTTTGCTCATGGATGCTTATGATTACCTTTAACATGAGCAAATTATTAATTACCTCATTGCTTAATTGTCTTGAAAATGGCAAAATTGCAATGTAGACTTAATTAAAATTTCATATTCCAGTGCTCATGTACTCACCACTTCTCAGTTCCCTCCATTAAGCAGGATCTTTGTTTTAAAAAAAAGGCAAACTGGCACACAAACCTGATTAGAAATGTCATGTGGATCATTGGAAATTAACACACATGCACACACACACACACACACACACACACACACACACAAAGCACATTCAGTTGCCATAATTGGTCAAAAAAGTTGACCCCAATATCATAAATGAATATCTGGTGATGCATTCTAAAGAGCTGTCACAATTTCAGTGAGTGCCCTCGTACACCTTTATATCCATCTACCCTTCTCTAAACGACTCAGTCGCATTTTAATCCATGATTAGCATAAAGCCATAAATCATTGAAGAGGAGGCCAACTAAGTATTATGACACAGTGACCTAGAGATGCTGTGAAGTTAGTGAGCAAGATGGGAGGATGCAGAAATGATGGAAGGTAACGTGGAGATGCCCTTACCTTTACCCTCCCTAACACTTCACATTCTGATTAGATGTCACACACATTTAAAAGTCTGGGAGGAAATGTAATAAGACAGGGCCCAACACGTACCCCTGATGTACATCCCTGCAGGAATGCCCTTGAGGAAAGAGAAACTGGGCATATACAATGTGTATGTTGCATATGTAACATATCTATTATTTATCACACACAATATGGGTAAATATTAGACCTGCCAATAAACTAAACCTGAAATTGTAGGTGGAGCTTGGGGCGTTTAAACTGAAATTGTGCAGTATCTGAGACTGTAAATAATGCAAATAAAATAGTTATGACTAAACTAATATCTCATTCTGTTTTGTGTGCTTGTCATGTTGGAATGATGGGATTTACAGGTTGAGCACACACACGGACATCAAGTCATAATTACCTGTGAGGAAACTCATAGATTTTGCCATGAGTTTGCCATGACTCAGTGAAAATGCCGATAAAATATGTATATGGCATCCATTTTATTTAGATGTAAATCATTTCACAAATCACTCTGTAATTACGATTTCCGGATTGATTTCATCATGCAGAATGCTTTATGGGAGTGGGCGGTCACTTCTGAACTCTTTTGGTGTGATTCTCGTTTCCATGGTAACAGCTACATTTTTAGGATTATGGGTAGCATAGATCTTTACCAAGAATTAGGCAATTAAAAATCATGTTTAACAAAAAAAGAAAAAAAGTTGAAATCATTGAGAGAACTTTTTTTATGGAGAAAATGAATGACACACACACACACACCATGATGATCTCTGATTTCCATTACAACTGTCCCTGTGTGCAAATAGCAAGTTCTCCACCAAGACAGGGTTGATGTTTGATCAGCAACAAAAAGCCAGACTGGTTATTTACTCTGCTCAGCACTGTACTTGGTCTGTTCATGACTGTGCATCTTTTATATATCCCGTACTCAGATCAAACTCTCAGCCCCAGGTTCCTGGAGCTATTTTAATTTTTAATCATATAGTTTTAAGATCAATAGCAGGCTTGGTTCAAACAGCTGAGACCAATTCACCAGATTTGCTGGATATCCAGGCTATAACATTTTGTTCCAAAATAACAAAAATTCCTCCAAAAAAAAAAAAAAAAACTGTCATAATTTACTCACCCTTACAAACTACCATTCAAAAGTTCGGGATCTGTGGTATTTTTTATATTTGGTCACCAAAGCTGCATAAAATCATTAAAAAATAGTAATATTGTGAAATATTATTACAGTTTATAATAACTATATTTTAAAATGTAATTCATTCCAGTGATGCAAAACTGCATTTTTCAGCATCATTACTCCAGTCTTCGGTGTCACATAATTCTAAAATGCTGATTTGTTGTTGTGCTGCTTAATATTTTTGAGGACAATGTGATCATTTGTTTTCTAGTAGATGGAATAGGTCTGGAGAACTATATATAACCATGATAATGGAAAATTGAGAGCAAATTCTCTAGCAGCAAGAAACTATAAGATTGGCAATATGAGTGCACCGATTACTTATTTAAATGTCCTTCAAATACAAGGCAAGGCAAGGCAAGTTTATTTATATAGCACATTTCATACACAATGGTAATTCAAAGTGCTTTACATAGAAGACATTAAAATAATCAAAATAACTAAAACAGTTTAGAATAAAAAATAAAACGAAGTACAGTAAAAACAGTCGGACGAACAGTGGCACAGTGCTCATTCAGTAAATGCATAGCTAAACAGATGTGTTTTGAGTCTGGATTTGAATGTGACTACTGTAGGAGCACATCTGATCTCCTCTGGAAGCTGGTTCCAGCATAATAGCTAAAAGCAGACTCTCCGTGCTTAGAGTGAATCCTTGGTGTTTCTAACTGATGTGATCCTAATGATCTGAGTGATCTATAGGTTTATATTCAGTGAGCATATCTGCAATATATTGAGGTCCTAGCCCATTGAATGATTTATATACCAGTAATAATACTTTAAAATCAATCCTACATGTAACTGGCAGCCAGTGTAAAGACCCGAGGACTGGTGTGATATGTTCATATTTTCTGGTTCTGCTCAGAATCCTGGCAGCAGCGTTCTGTATGCATCTAATTCTTGCAATATTTTTCAGATGGAAGTATGCTGATTTAGTTATTGCTTTGACATGACTACTGAAACTAAGGTCTGACTCTAGAGACACATCAAGATTCCTGACTTGATTTTTAGTTGTTAGACCCCTAGCGTCAAGGTATGCATTCACCTTGAGAACTTCATCTTTGTTTCCAAACGCAATGACTTCAGTTTTGTCTTTGTTTAACTGAAGAAAGTTTTGGCACATCCAACTGTTTACTTCATCAATGCATTGGCACAGGGAGTCAATGGAGCTGTAGTCATTAGGCGATAGGGCTAAGTAGAGCTGTGTGTCGTCTGCATAGCTGTGGTAAGAGATTCGGTTCTTTCTCATTATTTGGCTCATTGGGAGCATATACAGGTTGAACAAGAATTGAGCCTTGAGGGACTCCACATGTCATGGATGTCCGCTCAGACTTATGGTCTCCTATACTCACATAATAACCTCTCCCTTCTAAGTATGACCTGAACCATTTTAGGACTATCCCAGAAAGCCTGACCCAGTTTTCCAGCCTGTCAATTATGTCGTGATCAACAGTGTCAAATGGAGCACTGAGGTCGAGTAGTACCAGCACTGATAATTTGCCTGTATCAGTATTTAAGCGAATATCATTTATTATCTTTATGAGTGCTGTCTCTGTGCTGTGATGCGATCGGAAACCAGATTGAAAATTGTCAAAGTATCCATTCAAGCTTAAGAATTTGTTCAGCTGATTGAAGACAACTTTTTCAATGAGCTTGCCTATGAAAGGAAGATTTGAGATTGGTCTATAATTGCTTAAGATGGTCTTATCCAGATTGCTCTTTTTCAGGAGGGGCTTGACAGCTGCAGTTTTCAGGGAGTTTGGAAAACTCCCAGAGAGAAGTGAGGCATTTACCACTTCTAGGAGATCTGCTTCTAAGCTGTTTAACACACTTTTGAAAAAAGATGTGGGAAGTGCGTCAAGGGTGCAGGTTGATGTTTTAAGGTGCTGTACGGTTTTTGCCTTCAATTTCTTTGAAAACAGACATAGTAACTACTTCCTATACATACTGTAAGTACAGGATATCAAAGCTTGTTGTCTTGCAAGAGTAAAGAGTACACTTGTTTTGCTTTAATCATAATTAATTTCATAAAAGTTAGCTTCTAAGGAATGAATACCAAAAGCAAAAGAAAATCTAAAGTCAAGGGTGAAGAAGATCGATAAATAGGATCTGGTTGTCTTTACAAACCTTGCCAGTAAATGTGGACTTCTCTTGACCTTCACCTCTAAGAGCAGAAAGTGCCTTGGAATTATTGGCTCGGAGCCGTTCTTGCTTGTGTGAATGCCCTCTGTTCTGTCCTAAATGGAACATTGGAACATATTGATCTGATTGAACTACACAAAAACCCACAGTCGCCTTCTATCTTGAAAGCGCTATTAGAGAGTGTTTTCACACTAGAGTGTTTGTTTGGGGTGAAGGCAGTTTGTATTGAAATAATAGTAGCTACTTGCAAAAATTAAAAAAAAAAAATGTCAGCATATAAAGTATACAGGGGTTTTTATTTATTTTATGCCAGATGGTGTAGTTACCAGTGTTGGGGGAAGTTAATTTTAATGCATTACAATATTGGGTTACTCCCTAAAAAAGTAACCAATTGCGTTACTAAGTTACTTTTTATGGAAAGTAATGTGTTACGTTACTTTTTTTCACCCTGGGCTGGGCTTGATTGTGTTTTTTAATAACAAAAAAACCCCCAAAGTTCTATTTTTGGCAAATGTAAAGGGCCCTTTCACACCAAAACTGAAATGAATAAGAAAGGCTGAAGGAAATGCACATTCAAGCCTGTACAGTAGAGAGCCGCTCAAACAAACCTTTTAGCTGTGCTGCCATTCTGAATTGAAGAAGAATATGCAGGAGAAGAAAATTCAACACTCTTCAGCAATAACAACAAAAAAAATTTATCTCAAATGTAATGTTTATCTTAAGTCATTTTTGCTTATTAGTATGGTTGAATACTTGAATTGGATCAACGAAAGATAGCGGCAAATACATAAAGTGAGATTAAATACATAAAGTATATTTGTGTAATTTATCATATGTAATTATTGCAGGTTTGTATAATATTTTGAGATTGCATTTCACAGTTTTTTATTAATTTTGAGGAATAATGAGTCTGTTTTTATGAGATAAGTAAATGCATGTTTAGAACTACAATTGTAGAACTACAATAAGCATCATGTTTACACGCCTCTGCTCTTACTCACGGTTACTCTCAACATGGGGACAGGAGAGCTGTCAGTCAAAGTTACATGCTTTATTTTTTTGAAACATTAACAGATATCTTGTTTTAAATTTAAAAGTAATGTGTTACTTTACTAGTTACTTGGAAAAAAAAGTAATCTGATTATGTACCCCTCAACACTGGTAGGTACAGTATATGGGACCATGCTAACTACAAAAACTAAGAAATTCAATTCAGATCATTCATTTTTAATAAACACAAATTAAAGGGATAGTTCACCCAAAAATGAAAATTTGGATTTGGAATATATTTGGAAGGTTAGTAAATGATAACAGAATTGACATTTCTGAGTGAAAATCCGTTTGAATTTACTGTAAAACAAACATTTATTTCATCTTGGTAATGCTGCACTGAACTTAGGCCTTCAGCTAAAAGCCTCAGACGAGAATCAGAAAAAAAAAAAAGAAATCACATGAATGTAAATTCAACTTGTATTTATAATACTATGTATACTGTGTATTAAAATTTAACGTAAATGCATTCCCATCAATCCCCACGGTCAAATACCTGCTGTGAAGAAGATCATGGTTTACAGAGGGATATGCTTTTGATCATGCTGAGTCACCATTAAGATTGTATTCTTCTTTGTAATTGTAATGTGAGGGCCTCTAGTGGTTAGGGACTGAACAGGTTAATAGAGTTCAGCTTGACACGTAACTTATGAGGTATTAGTGTTATATAGTCACCGTGTCACCTTATATACTGTAACCATCTCATAAAGAGAGGATCAAACTCATTTAAACACTCAGTAATAATAGTCAGTATGGACAACTATAGTCATATGTTTATAGTGACACTAGAGCACTGCAAGGCTGTAAGAGAAAAATATATGTATTTTACACTTTTAATTAGGGGCTGGTACACATTCTGATATGAGGTATTATTTTTTCTTTGGTATATGAATTTGCCTCATTCAAATTATTGTGCAAAACCAAATACCACCTTTAAATAGCATTGTGATGCCTTTTGAATTTATCATCATTTTGTTTCTAAAACAGAAGTTTCCAAACTGGGATCTAGGGCTGTTGCAAGGAATTTTTTTTTTTTTTTTTTTTTTTACAGAATATATGTTGACATTATGGTTTTTATTCTGCTTGTTAAACACTGGAAACCAATCAGGGTTATTTTATTGTATAATTTTGTATAACATATAATGGTAACACACAAGAGGATCGTCATATTTGGGCATCCTTGGCATGAAAAGGTTTAAAAGCCCCTGACATAACACTGGTGTTAGCAGGTGTATATGCAAATCAGTCGTTAGCTGGGCGTGGCCTCGTCTGTTCAAGCGCCTCTTTTGACCATTCATGCTTCAGGTAGGCGGTCCTTAGTACAAGTAGGGGCGTGTTCTGACTCTCAAACCGAAGTTGCGAGTCCATCGATGTAATGCAATCGTTACAAGTCCTACAATCAGGATAATCAGGCACAATTACTTAAAAAAGAAACGAACCCAGCGCAAAAACAAAACAGTCCAGTCGAGTTTATTGTTACAGGATGTGCTCTGGAACGAAGACGTGAGTGCGCGCGCTGGAGACGCAGACGCTGGACTGTCAATGCCCGGATTCTCTATTGATCATGCTAATGTATGGAGATATAACTTCTTAAAATAAGCAGAAATGTGGCCGGCTCGCTTTCTTCGCTTCTTCTGCCTCGTCTTGATAATTGTGGTGGTTCGGAGGAGCAACGGTCAGTCAGGTGAGTGATAGTAAAAGTGCGTAAAGGGTCTTGGCAAGCTGCGCACTTGACCGGTGTGTGCGCTGCTGTTATCGACTACTTTGCTGCACTTAAACAACCGGAGATTAAACGATTGTGAAGTGTATGCTTTAGGCACTGTGTATCCCTGCAGTCTTTATGATGACCAGAGGAGGAATCCATTGGAATCACACACACATCAGGACTAAGTGCTGCATCTCTGTATGTTTATACATTTCTCCCAGTGTTTATTTTGTGATATTAGCGAATCAATAGTATAATAGATATCATGGCCTGAAATAGATCAACTATTAGTTCTGTATTTGTAAGTAGCCTAGATATAATATTGTGCATGATAGTGACGGGGTTTTCAAACCTGTCCTGGAGGAAACCCAGCATTGCACATTTTGTAAGTGTCCCTCATCTGATTCAACTTTCATTATTAGAGACTGCAAGACCTGAAGTGGGTGTGTCAGATAAGGGAGACAGCATACCAATAGTCTCCAAATGTGTCACCAAATTCATGAGGTAAATCTCAGGACACTGTGGCAATGTCACAAAAAAGTTTAGTGTCAAAATACTGAAGCTTTGCTTGTTACAAACTTGTTTTGAGAGAGAGAGAGAGAGAGAGAGAGAGAGAGAGAGAGAGAGAGAGAGAGAGAGAGAGAGAGAGAGAGAGAGAGAGAGAGAGTTAGGCCCAGTATGGCCTAATCATGGTCATAAGATTGGTCCAAACAATTCAAAAGTTATAAGCAAAACCAGTAGTTATCACTGCCTACAACCTGTTCAAGCGCTGATTCCCATTATATACCAATTATTTTTTTTCAAAAGGCCAAATCCTTGCAAATTTTATTTGTCACTAACTTCCTGTTTGGCAAGCTCCCGCCTAAATTTGATGATGTGTGACATTTTTATAAATCAGAATTTATTGAATTTCGACTAGAATAATAGAAGGTGGTCTTGGGTGAATCTCAAAATAACCATCATATCTCTCTCTCTCTCTCTCTCTCTCTCTCTCTCTCTCTCTCTCTCTCTCTCTCTCTCTCTCTCTCTCTCTCTCTCTCTCTCTCTCTCTCTCTCTCTCTCTCTAATTGAGTGGAATATTTTTCTAGACCAGTGTTCGAGGATTAAAAGATGAAACACAAATGGACCTGTTGGTGGCGCTTGAGAGAATCCGATGAAACACCACACTTACCACCAGGAATAGAAAGACCATTTCCAGTTACTAAATTTCACAATATAGTTCAAGGGACTGTCATAGACTCCCAGTCAGTTGAGAGTCTATTTTAATGTATCGTTGCGCGTAAAGGCACTTGATGGAACGCAGCGCGGGAGCGCGCTCAGCGGAACGCGCATTTCCTGCGCGCTTGGCATCGCGCTCCAGACCCCTACGCTCTGTTCAAATAACTGCTCAGCATATTTCAGCATCCACACTGTGAGAAGTCAACTCAGCGTTGGCGGTGCATGAATTAAGTTTTGTTGAGCAGTGTAGGCTATATGAACAAGGAGAAATATGGATGGAGGTTATCATGACACAAATATCAGTGAGTGTTATGACGCAAAATGGTGCTCGTGCATCCAGAGAGGCATTCTTGCATATCATATTGGTTTATGAGTTTCAGTTCTTATGATGAATATAACGTTTGACTGTATGGGTGAATCTCATCAAAACGTGTCCACATCACAGTTTACACCAAAATCAATTGTGATAATATTATCATGGTGATTAAGATTTCCCATTACATTCTCTGTAGTTTCTCAATAGTCATTTCATCAGTGTATAAAGTAAAATATTGTAGTACAGGGTTTTTTATGTAAATCTAAATATCTACTTTAATGATGTACAAGTATTTTATGGTTATGGTTTATGAACATTTTTATGATCACATTTTTTTATTACAATAATATGACTTCTATAATTTATAAAATCACCTTTTTTTGTGATGATATGTGATCTGGTCATGTTCTTGCTATAGGTTTGGTGAGATTTACAACAATATACACTCTAAAAAATGCTGGTTAATTGCTTTAACCCAATTGTGGGTAAAATATGGACAAACCCAAATGTTGGATTAAAAATGCAATTTAAAAATCTGGTTTGTCCATATTTGGGTTAAAACAACCCAGCATTTTTAGAGTGTATGGGTGAAATGTAGCCTACTCTGATTTTTATTCTTCAGTCTGTATAGTTGAAACAAATAACATAATTAAATTCATTTTAATTCATTGTTTATTCGATACCTATTTAAATCGTGATCAGACTGAGATCCTAAATTATTATTTATCATTCGGGATGATAACTCATTGATTATCACTGATTCTTTGAATGATAAGGTCAGGGTCAATGCGAGTACATGGAAGATCACTGTATAGTTCCAGAACATTTTTCAGTCACTGGAGGCTATTTGTGGAAGATAATTTAAAAACTCCCCATGCAGGGAACTCTTCACAGATTATTTCAGGGTCATCAGGTTTCATATTTTTGATTTGTTCCTTTATATCTAATTTGAGCTTCAGCTCACTGCTCTGTCTGCAGATAAATGACACAAGATCTGACCCAGGCTGAGATGTGACATTTAAGTTCTAAAGGATATTGACTCGGGAATGCAGTCAAATTATTACTCAGCGTCAACTTGGATTAAGCTCCATTGAGAGTCCCAATGAGTCCCCCAGTAATTAAGCTTGTCACTGATATGGTGTCTAGACATGAATATATTTTTATGAGCAGGAAATGTTGTTTGCAATTTTGACCAAGTATAATCCTCTTATTAATAATGTATTTGTCGTGGACTCATAGATGACACTTGTTGCCCATGTCTTATGATACAGATTGATTAGTAACATGGATGTTCAATGATAAGCAGTACAAACATTAATAATTAATAATGCACACATATTCATAATGTTTATTAAACATTATTTTCAGAAATGCAAGTGAAAGATTCAAAAGATTTAACATTTTAATATCTTAAAATGTCGCAGAACCTGTCAAAAACACACCCGGGTCAAACTGTATCCCAAAATCAATAGAAAAAAAAGATTATTATATTTTTAAACAACTTTTCTTAAATTAATCAAGGATGCCTAATTAAATGTTATTTTTCTTTCTTTCTTTCTTTCTTTCTTTCTTTCTTTCTTTCTTTCTTTCTTTCTTTCTTTCTTTCTTTCTTTCTTTCTTTCTTTCTTTTCTTATTTTTATTTAAGGATTGAATGTGACCTGGGCATTTTATTTTATTTTTTTGTGAGAATGAGAATCACAGTTTTTTTTTTAAAATCTTAATGGTCACATATTCAAATTTTAAATTAATATAAAGAGTCCTTTAAACTTTCTTTGGAATATTTACAACGTAGCTTTTTCCTGCCTCAAATGTCTGAACGCAAACATCATGAACGTGACATTTCTTAAACCAATAAAGCTAATCACAATCTATGGGATTGGCCCCTTTTTTCAGGGAAGCTGAAGGAATGTTTCCCTAGCTCAAGGGTTTGTTCTTTTCCACTTTGAAATTGTTCTCTGAAAACAAAGGCCTGCTGGTTTCTTTCTGTGGTTGTGGCATGGCTTCTGTCCTTTTGCCTCTGAGACATCACCCCCCCCTCCTTCATCCTTCTCTGTCACCTCACTGTCTCTCAGTCTTTCTCCATCCTCTCAGAACAGTTTGGCTCTGTGCCTCTCCGTCGTCTGTGATCCGTTACTTCCCATGCTAATGTGATCATTTATATAAAACACATCTGAAACTGAAACAACAACTGCATCTAAAGACAAGGGCTAAGTTTGAGGTTGGAATTTGAAAGGTTTCTCGGTAACACTTTAGTTTAGGGTCCAATTCTTAAAACTAATTGCTTATACAGTAGCATGCATATTACTAGGATATTGACTGTTTATTATTACTTATAAAGCACATATTAATGCCTTATGCACGACCGTATCCTTTAATCCACCCAAAACCTAAATTTAACTACCTTACTAGCTATTAAGAAGCAATGATTAGGAGTTTATTGAGGCAAAAGTCGTAGTTAATAGTTAGTTAATAGTGAGAATTGGATCCTAAACTAAAGTGTGATCGTAAACTACTACAATAACTGAAAACTCACCAGATTTTGCATGCATGAAGGATCTGTGGATAATTATATTTGGTGTAATTATGGGATAGACTGGATGTGTCATTGCCTAGCAACTAGCAATATTCAAAACATCAGCCCTGCTACCTTTTAGAAATGTCACACGTGAGTCTCGCATTGCCTCAAATTAGTAGTAGTTGACATTTTCTTCTGATTAAACACTTCTAAGGATTAGAGAGTATATATATTTTTACACATTTTTAAGATAATGTCTAATGTCTATTTTGAGACAATACAGCTCCATGGACTCCTTTGTTAAATGCAGGTCATGCTTAAAATGGCTTGCAATGAGTAAAAGTGACATTGTCTAATAAGCATATTTGTCCACATTCTGAAAATATGCATAATTTCATAAGGTGTCTTTTACCTTTCCTGTGTTGGTGTCTACTTAATTTGACTAGCTTCTACAAAGAGACAGATGAATTAGAAACTAAATTTATATTTGACTAGTTTTGGATGCATAAGCTTTGATGCCGACAAGCAAAGATGTGGGAAGCGTTTTTTCTCCTCCCTTTTAAATGTTGTTGAGTCTATTTATCCTAACTATGCATGGTTATATGGTTAGCTTGTTTTATTATTTGTATTGAGTTTCAGCCGTTTTTGTAACATGACTAACACAATCTAATGGCAATCGATAACTATTTTATGTTTTCAATCTGCTTACACCCATTGACGGATATGTTTAGGTTTAGGAGTGGACTATCATGCTTACTTTATTTCCAAAAATGTTATGTTTTCGTTTGATTCACATCGTAGGAATTTATATGAAAGAGTCACTTCATAAAATAGCTACGTTTTCCAGTGAAATTGTGTTGGTCGTGACTCACCAGATGAGAACCACTAGTCTGAACCTGAAAAGAGCAGAGAGTTGTATTGTGAGGTTTATTGTGAATTAGCTTGGTGCCGTGCGGGTGGGAAACACTGGCTACTTTGTCCCTTTAAACTCTTTCTTGTGTGGCAGTGACCTGTAATAAAGCATGTGCTCGGAAGTGGCAGCTGGGATGGGAGAAAGCGGTAAAGAGGGATCGAAGAGCGAAAACGGTACTCCAATTGTTCTCCGCAACATCTCTGTGTCTTCTTGGGTCCATCAACCCTCATGGCCTTACATTTTTTGCTCTGTTTAGGTGAGATAGAGGACAGATGTCACGTCCCAACCCTATAGAAATATCACTGCAGTTTCTCTCGGTGTAAAGGTTCATAAAACTTTTACTGAGAAGATGGGGTGATAGTGTGTCACCTTGGATTACTAGATCAAAGAAGACCTTGTGAGAAACTATCGCCGTTGCTTTATGTTCGCAGTGGAGAGCTCATCACTTATTTCACTCAGAGCAGTGAAAGTTTTAGCTGAAAGAATATCAGTTGAACAGTGCTGAATGGCGAGGCTTAACCTTATAATGCAGACTTAAATTAGAGTAGATGCTATATTTACTTAGATAATAACAATAGATTATTTCTATGCTCTTTCAAATCATTTTGCATTCATTTGAACACTCCTTTAGTTGAGTCTCTTTAATACAGGGGTCTACCGAAATGGTTTACTCCTATATATAGCTGGCCGCTGGTAAGTCTTAGGGTTGGGCAATGAGTTATTGGACACCCTCTTACTATTTGAATTCATGTCTTTTTTTATCTCTCTGGGATATCAGCACTTGGATTGATGAGAATTGCATGTACCTGTTGGGAATGGCCTGTACATTGCATGAATGGAATATCACACACATGAACAAATGAATGTTTCACAGAACTATAATAACCTGACTGAAGGCACTCTCTGTACCAGGGCTGCATGTATCATGTGATACATTTTAGAGCACAGTATATTTGCGCCTTTAAATTCAAGTGTTACATGATGTGAGATAATTTGTTGTGAATTATCTTTTGGTTTGTGTCCAAGGTCCAAGGTCCAAGTAAATAATGATATGAAGTGTGTTTCATTCACTGGATTATCCAAAGGTATCATGAAACAATTAATCTATCAGTTTTAGGTTGAAATCTACTATACTTTTACGGTAATTTACAACTAAGCACACATGATTTGATATATGAAGTTGGTCATACCGCTCACTCCTAGTCTGAGCTTTGCATCCTTGCCATGTGGAGAAGAGATTGTACATATTAACTGGAAGGGATAGAAACAACCTGGAGCTCTGAAAGCTTTTTGCATGGTCTTTTATGTGTCAGTAAAGTAGGTACATAGAGTATAAGTATCTTCATCATAACTGCATAAAAACATCACATCTAAGTGTGTGAGACATACTAAATCATCCACAAAATGATGACCCTGATGGCTATCAGTTTGTATGAAAGTTGGCATTTACAGACTATCATACGCTTTTGAAAATGCCAAAGTGGTGTACTTACAGTATACTGGCGTCTATAGCTGTGCAGAGAGCAAGATCAACTGTGTCTTTCTTCTGTTTTGAGAAATGTTTGAAAAGGCCGTTCTTGCACTGGTTTGTTTAAATGTGTTAGGTGACTTTAATCTTTATTTATAATTTATAATTTTTATTTATTTATTTAATAGCTGCAGTGTTTAGCTTCCTTGTTAGAGCGCCTGACTCCCACGCCGGAGACCCGGGTTCGAGGCCCGCACAGAGAGGGGCGATTAGGACCTGGTTAAGGGGTTATATATATATTTACATTTGTGGTTAAACTAATAACTAGAAATATACTATCTCTCTGGATTTTAGAAGGACTCATTGAAGTAGAAATATGGCCATTAAACAATTTGTTGGGTAAATGATGTCAAGGTTCATCTTTATTTTACTTAAAATTGGAAAACACTTCTGTCTCTTTTGGACACTTTTCTTGATTTTGATTACTGTTGGTCTTAACAGAATGAGAGGGTTAGAACATGCCTTCTGAAGACCTGCGGGGCTTTTAGGATAGAGAGGTTTAGAGTGTGCGGTTAATAACATCTTTCACACACCATCTGCGAATTGGATCAAATCTTAAGGACTCTTTAGTGCAGGTTCATGCAGGAGAAGGCAAGAAGAGAAAAATGAGGTGAACAAAACAGAATTGAGAAGTTCCGAAACAATGTAGAATTTAAACGCGCAACTTACTGAGAAGAGGTCAAGTCTTCAGACTTATTATTGTCTGCTGCTGGACGACAACATGTCCAAAAAATTAATTAAAGGAGGGATTTGAGTCTTTTTGGGGACCAATTATCATTAGAAATTCTTTTGCTGGCCTCTTTTGACTTTGCAACCACCCAGAACACAAGTTTTGCACAGGCTAGCACCACATACAGTATATTTCTTCTGAAAATGTAAACGTCATATACATTATTATAGTCTGTTGGCTGATCAAATTTTAGTCATAGTTGTGGTTACAGTCCAACACTTGTTCCCTAGGCAATGCATTCTTCATATGGCAATGATAATAATGATAATGGTGATGATGATAGTCATTATTATGTCCTTTGTGATTGTGCTGTGACTGATGTTTCCAGCTGTTTGAATGGATGCGAGCAGCACTGAAGGTGGCCGGGGGAAGGAAAACAATATTGGGAGATGTGTAGCGGTATGGTTATTGAAGTCTGTTGATCATATTTAATTGGTAGAACGAAGGGACAGTATAAGATTTGTGTGATAGTATTTTTTTAAAGTATAATGCATTTACTTTTGAGATTAATTAAATATAGTTGATGCTGTTACATCAAACTCAATGACTGTAACTAAATGCAGTCTTTTCCTACAGCTCATCTTTCACTTTGTCTTTTGGTTTATTTTGCCCCAATATAGTCCCCCATGAATTATAGAAATTACATGTATGGCAAAGTAAAGTTTTTTTAGGACTGGTAAGATTTATTTTTAATTGTATTTTTTTTTTTTTTTATGGAAACTGAGCACATATAAAGCACATATTATATTTTATTCTAAATTATGAAGCATTTATACATCATTGTAGTATTTGTACTGGTTTAAATTTTAATAAAAAAATCCATCTATTTATTAAATAAAAAAAAGACAAACAAACATTGTATTGCAGAAAGAGAATCACAAATGAGATTAAACCTCAAAAGTATGTATCGGGACACATTGCAGTAATGAGAATTCAGATGGAAAATATCATGAAAATAATGTCAGAATTCAAAATGCTAATGGTCTTAGAAAAAGGCTTGGAAACACTTTATTTTACAGTGTCATTGTTACACGTTACATGTAGTTACTGTAGTAATTACTATAAATTGTGCATAATTACTACCTTGATGACTAACCTTAACCACACCCTAATATCCTAACCCTAACCCTATAGTAAGTACATTTAGTTTTAAAATTATGGGTTAGGTTAGGTTAGGGTTAGTGTGTGTGTGTGTGTGTGTGTGTGTGTGTGTGTGTGTGTGTGTGTGTGTGTGTGTGTGTGTGTGTGTGTGTGTGTGTGCATGTGTGTGTGTGTGTGTGTGTGTGTGTGTGTGTGTGTGTGTGTGTGTGTGTGTGTGTGTGTGTGTGTGTGTGTGTGTGTGTGTGTGTGCGCTTAGGTTCAATTTGCTGCTGTGATATTTATTAAAACATGATATTATTAGAAAGCAGTGTAAATACCCGTACAGAACAGTCCACACTGAAACGGCCTTCCTAATTAGGCGAATTAGCCAGAGATCAAAAAGGAAAATTAGTAGCACAGCGCCACATGTTTTGTGCCGAAGAAGCCTGTGCTCATTTGCATGACAACACATGTTGGTTGCTCATTATGGACAGCCCTGACAATATGTTGCCTGATTGGACAGATTGCTCATCAGGAGAATCCAGTTCTTGCTATAGCACACCTGGGACCCAGTAGCATTTTAACTATGCCTTTCAGCATTCAGGAAGAAAACACACACATTCTGTAATCTTAAACACACTCGCACATTCATGCAAACCCTCATAAGTATATGTGTGCGAGGTTGAGAAGACATGCACACAAATATAGAATGACCTTTAATACTACGTATACACGCACAGAGCTCTTTGTGCTGGCTGGTTTGAGCCTTAATTAAATAGAGAATTATATATTTCTCTACGGTTCAGAAAGTAAAAATCACAATCATTTTCTCCAAAGAAATAAACTTATCCTGAGCTCTGATATTAAAGGGATAGTTCACCCAAAAATGAAAATTTGGTTATCATTTACTCACCCTCAAGTTGTTCCAAACCTGTATGAATTTATTTCTTCTGCTGAACACAAAAGAAGATATTTTGAAGAATGTTGGTAACCAGACAGTTGATAAGCACCATTGACTTCCCTAATATATACAGTATATATATATATATGTTTCCATACTATGGAAGTCAACAGTGCCCATCAACTGTTAGGTTACTGACATTCTTCAAAACATATTATTTTGTGTTCAGCAGAAGAAAGAAATTCATACAGGTTTGGAACAACTTGAGGGTGAGTAAATTATGACGATTTTTGGGTAAACTATCCCTTTAAGCGATATTGATAAGCTTTTGTAGATTCCATAAAGACCCGGTTATACTTCATTTGCCGCGTTCCGCTCCGTCTCACACACAGTTGAGTGCGCAAACCTTTCAAAGAAAACTCCCTTGACCATGAGCAACTATGCGCACTATCTAGTGGACTTTATTTTCAAGCTCTCAAGTCAGTCACACATGCTCTGTTGTACATGAACTGTCCTCGCGGACACAAAAATTGGGCTGCGTGCGGACGTCTGCGGACCCTCCTAAAAAGAAAAATGATGCCATGTGGATAGTGCAAAATGATGTCATGTGGATACTGATGCGGAACGTGGAAAGCCGAAGTATACTTTGGGCTAAAGGCAGTGTGTTTTCATTGTTATAAAGTACAATGGTGTTAAATGGCTACAGGACTACATTCCATATGAATCCTGAAAAAGAAGTTACTGTTTCCATGGAAATGAAAAAAAAGAAGAAGTGGAGAAAATGAATGGGAAATTTTTTTTCGGATCCAAGGTCTCTGTTGTGTCATGGGAGGCCTGACTTGCCCAGTTTTCCTGTCATCACACAGAGTTCTGAGCCACGGTGCTCTTTTATAGTCCTATTTTTTATCCAGCGCCAGTCATTTAACATTAAATCCCAATTTTTCAATTAATACTAGAGTAATTAATGGTCTCGCAGGCACGTTGATGTCTTACACGCTAGTTTATGCCATATGTGGCCTGAGATCCACCCGCTGCGAGCTCAGTCGAGTCGTACTCTGGCCTGTCTGTCACATTGGCTGGGAAAAGAGCTGTTCTTTGTGAAATGAAAGTGTCCAGCTGGATGTGATGCTCAATTCATCAGCTCCAGCCCGGGCCGGTTTGATAAATGACATGGATGCTCTCCTCCATTGCATGCGCACACACAATGACACAGCCTTAGCCATGATTGTATGATTGTTTTCCTGATGTGTCAACCGTGCGATTATGTGAACTAAGACATTTTAGGGCATAAAGGCGAGTAAAAAAACTGACATTAAGTTTTAGTTATTAGTATCTCACAAAAGTGAGTACACCCCTCACATTTCAGCAAACATTTTAGTATATCTTCTCAAGGGACAATACTATAGAAACGAAACTTGGATATATTTTAGAGTAGTCAATGTGCTGCTTGTATAATAGCAGTATATATTTACTGTCCTCTGAAAATAACTCAACATACAGCCATTATTGTCAAAATAGCTGGCAACAAAAGTGATTATACCCTAAAGGTGATGATACACAGGGCAACTTTTTGAGCAATGTTGCTGGACGATCTTGCCGAGCGATTGTTGCTTGGGTACTTTCCCATTGAAAATGGGCAATACATTTCTATCTGGATAATTTAGATCAGTCATGGGCCCTGTGTCTAAACTGGTTTCCCGTTGACGGCAACATTGTCCAGCAAAATTGCTCAAAAGGTTGCCCTGTGTATCATCACCTTAAGTGAACATGTCAAAACTGTGTCCGAAGTGTCAATATTTTGTGTGAGCACCAGTGTTATCTAGCACTGCCTTAATCCTCCGAGGCATGGAGTTCACCAGAGCTGCACAGGTTGTTGCTGGGACGTTGGGTTGTTGCATCACGGAGCTGCTGGATGTTAGACACATGGTGTTCTCCACCTTCCGCTTGAGGACGCCCTACAGGTGCTCAACAGGGTTCAGGTCTGGAGACATACTTGGCCACTCCATCACCTTCACCTTCAGCTTCCTCAGCAAGGCAGTTGTCATCTTGGCGGTGTGTTTGGGGTCGTTATCATGCCGTTCGGCACAGTTTCTGAATGGAGAGCGTCATGTTCTGCTTCAGAATGTCGCAGTACATGTTGGAATCCACGTTTCCCTCAATGAAGCGCAGCTCCCCAGGACCAGCAGCACTCATGCAGCCCCAGACCATGATGCTACCACATGGCTTGACTGTAGGCAAGACAATTTTCTTGGTACTCTTCACCAGGGCGTCTCCACACATGCTGGACACCATCTGAGCCAAACAAGTTCATCTTAAGGGCCGTACACACCGGGACGAATATCGGCGCGCGTTATTCGCCAATGTTTTTCAATGCGTTTTTTGTGTTCACACCCAAGAGATTTTCGCTGACGATGAGCCGAGTGAACATGCAAATTCATTCCCTGACATTAGATGTAAAACAGAAATAGTCCTATTTTGTAGTCACTGTCGCATTTGTCATATAGTTCTTTATGTTCCGATACCAACGAGACCAGCACCTCTACATTCATCTTGCCTTGCATCTTCCTCGTCTTATTTCTTCCCGGCAGTGTAGACGCTACTTGGCGTATATCTTCTTCGCCTTTACGTATGTGTGCTCGCCAAGACCGATTTGTGTTTGAGCGCCCCCAAGTTGTGTTTTACTGTAACTTCAGAAGCTCCAGACACGTGAGCAAAAGCGCCAATCTCATTGGTCGGATCGTTTTTGACGCGGTGCGTCAAACCAAAAAGACGAACCCGAGGCGTTTTTTTTTTTTTAAATTACGCTTTTGCACACTCACATTGGCACCCTTTGTTTAGTCACAAGGCGTTAAACGTCGGCGAATATCGCGCGCGAAATTCGTTCCGGTGTGAACAGGCCTTTAGTCTCCTCAGACCACAGGACATGGTTCCAGTAATTCATGCTCTTGGACAGGTGCTTTCAGCAAACTGTTTGCAGGCTTTCTTGTGAGCCAGCTTCAGAAGAGGCTTCCTTCTGGGACGACGGCCATGCAAACCGACTTGTTGCAGTGTGCGGTGTACACTGAGCACTGACAAGCTGACCTTCCGCTTCTGCAACCTCTAAATCAATGCTGGCAGGACTCATGCGTCTGTTTTTGAAGCCAGCTTCTGCACCTGACGCACAGCACGAGGACTCGACTTCTTTGATTGACCCTCGCGAGGCCTGTTCCAAGTGGAACCCGTCTTGGAAAACCTCTGTATGACTCTGGCCTGTACTGCAACTCAGTTTAGGGGTGTTACCAATCTTCTTATAGCCTATAGGTCAACTTTGTGGAGAGCAATTCTAATTCTCAAATCCTTAGAGAGTTATTTGCCATGAGGTGCCATGTTGAACATCCAGTGGTCAGTATGAGAGAATTGTACTCAAAGCACAAATTTGAACTGCTCTAATACAAGATAAACCAATTTTTATGGTCCTGTCAAGCAGACAAAAACATGAAAATGATGAATAGGACATGTGGCTTTATATGGTTAAACGGCGTACAGCTATTATCACTTAGGGTGTACTCACTTTTGTTGCCAGCTATTTTGACAATAATGGCTGTATGTCGAGTTATTTTCAGAGGACAGTATATACTGCAATACAAGCAGCACATTGACTACTCTAAAATATATCCAAGTTTCATTTCTATAATATTGTCCCTTGAGAAGATATACTAAAATGTTTGCTGAAATATGAGGGGTGTACTCACTTCCGTGAGATACTGTATATACACTCTATATGTGTATGTATGTGTGTGATTTGAAATATCATTGTTCCATTTGGTTTTTTTTTACATAATGCACCAAATGTACATAGATAATAGATGAGGAAAAAGTATTGTACTTTTACTTTTATGACTTTTTATATTAACATGTAGCCTATTTTGTGCAATACGGAGATAGTATCACATACTCTGTCTTACAGCTTTGGAATTTGGCATTTAGGGAAAAGTTCTCATCCCATGGAGAGACACTTTTAGAGCAGTTTAATCATTCAACTAAAAAGTCTTTCAGCAATTTTGAGTTTCATACCGTTTGTGGAGTCGTGCATCTTCCTGGGCACTTTGGGAAATCTAACTAAAGTCAGACCTTATGATGTATCTGCCATTCTTTAATAGCATATTCTCAGATATTACGAAAGTTTTTAAAGTCGTCTTTCAGTTGCAAAGAAAAGTGCAGCTGTCATTATCGACACAAAGTAATGTCACTGCACTAGTAAACCATACATTACAATATAGTCAGATATTGTCAGTCAATCACACAAAATGAGACATTTGATCTATAATGAATAACATTTCTTTGTAATATCATTTTTTATATATATTTTTTGGAAACCATGCTACTTTTTTTCAGGATTGATGAATATAAAGTTAAAAAGAACAACGTGTATTTGATTTATTTTGTTATTTTTTTACTGTGAAAGTAGTTACTGCCCATTTTTTTCTTCAATTTAATTCATTCTTGCTGAATAAAAGTATTAAATTATTATTATTATTATTATTTAAATACTAACCCCAAACTTTTGAACTTATGTGTATTGTGTTTATCAGCTTTACATGCTGTCAAGACTCCTGGAAAGTATCCATCCACAATATAGATGATCACAATATTAGTGTTTTAATGATAGAACGACAGATAATTTGAAGAGGCCAATGAAGCACCAAACGGTATTAACTTCATGTTATGAATTATATTCTAAAAAATGAAATATTGTGCTTCAAATTACTGTTACTCTAAAGAAACTGTAAGAAAGTAAATTAATATCTCTCTGTTGGCAAGAACCATTCGGTATTGGCAGTATCACAGTGTATTACTTCTGCTACCCGTTATAGTTCTCTGACAAGTAACCAGTGCTCCCTCGGTTTTGTCTTCACCTTGTAATCATGTTAACCTCAGCTCTCGGTTTTCAGGCGGAGGGAGGTTTGTGTGAGGTTAGGCTGACTCTTTAACCATCGCAAAGATAGAAAGTTACCCTTGACCTCTTAACAAACTGACAATGTGCTATTTCGGTATCCTTGCCTTTCCACAGGCTTCATAACTTAGAAAAAGAAAATCACTGTCTGAAAATTCATCATGAATCCAAAGACAAAAGTTATCCAGTTAGATATCTACTGCTAAGTTAAGGAGAGCAAGTAATCACATGGGGTTATTATTATTATTAATATTCATATTCATATTATTTATATTTTTAACATGACTAATACAAATAAAATAATAATAATAATGTTAAATAAAATAATTTCAATAATAATAATTACTGTTATTATTATTATTATTATTAATAACCAAATCAACATGATTAAAATAATTCCAATATAATAATAATTATTATTATTATTATTAATATATTCAAATGATTATATTTTATTAATCATGTTAATTTTGTTAATGCTAATAATAATAATAATAATAATTGTTATTATTATTATTATTATTTTTGTTGTTAAAATGATTGATTTAGCATTATTGTTATTAGTGAAATTATTTTAATGTTGTTATTATTTTATTTAAATTATTTATTTTTTTATTAATCACGTTAATTTTAACAACAACAACAATAATAATAATAATAATAATAATAATATGTATTGCATATATCTATATTTGCTGAGAAAAAAATAAAATTATATATATATATATATATATATATATATATATATATATATATATATATATATATATGTGTGTGTGTGTGTGTGTGTGTGTGTGCAGTTCATTTTATTTAATTCATTGGTATATCATTCAATCATCTGAGTAACATTTGTATTGAACGGACAACCCCATAAATAAATTAAGAGCTTCAAATATTCAATTTTGGGGTTCTTTAAATGTTCTTCAAAACAAATGTTTGCTTGTTTTTCAGTTTTGTTTTCTACTCTTGTATACAATACTGTTGTGTCTATCCACATTATTTTACTATTAGCATAAAGCACATTGCTGATCTCTCACAGTGACAAGTTCTCTTTATTAGTTTTCCAAGCTCAATCCTTGAATATGTTTCTGTTATCATGAAAGCAGCAGCCACACTTTGTGCAGCATTGATAAAGCACTGCGAGTCTTATGAACTCTGTCTGATATAGCACATCATACAATCAAAACAAACACATTTTTCCCGTTTCCACATTTGAACCATAAAAAGCCCAAGCAGCTCATTTATATCTTTGATATAATGCTTTGATTCCTTGCGTTGTTTTGAGTGCAAAATCATTTTATTTTATTTCCATGTATTACTTAATGATTCCCTGCCCAAATGCATTTCCTGTTTTGAACTTCCATATACTATGTTGATTTACATCAGTATTAGTCAATGAGGTTAAAGAAAGAGCTGTCCATTAGGATTTCCATATCCGACCGGCAAATCGAATGCATGGTAAAAATCTATTCAGTCAGAATATGTGGCTACTTTTGAATGGCCGTCAAACGAAAAAGATGTTTTTTTTCTGTTGTAGTTATGACTTTTACCAGCAGGGGCAAAATGTACCGTGCCAACCAGGCAAACTTTGACCCCTTGATATTAGCATGCATCAAAACACACTTTGAAAGGTGACACAAATAGTACTCAAGCTAAAGTAGCGTCTCTGTTTGTTAACTCTAATCTAATGGCCGCTCGCTGTGCTGAATGCCACAAGCATTAGCTGGAGCTCCTAATTGGCCCAGCGTCGGCTAATTGCACACTCCGCTGGGAGGCAGAGCTGCCGATCTCAATAAGAGTAAACAAGCACTAGCATTCCTCGAACGGTCATGTTTTAATTAGAGGAAAGTCCAACGGATGTGCTGACAGAGCATGTTTGAGAGGGACTGCAAAACAAAAGGGCCAGAGAACAAGGCTATCTCTAACGGCCAGCTCATTCGATGCACATTAGCGCATTCTTACTGATGGAGTTAGCATGCAAACATTATGCCAATCACATGCCAATTTGCCTGGTTTGTGAGTTTCAGCCATGCTCCTCTGGATGATTAACTTTGACAAAATATTACTATAAACATGTACGATAGTAAAACCTTGGTGAATCCAGTATGTTCTATTTAATATATTAATACGTTTTATTTCTGCAATTTTATTCCACTCGATTAATATCCATATTTACACGGTATTTAAAATGAAGTAGAAATATTTCAATAGAAATTGTACATTATCCATTGGCGAGATTTAATCACCCGAGAGGGCATGTTTCAGGGCAATCTCAAATTGACCAGAAAACAATTTGTCCAATTAATCGGGCTATCAATTTTCTTCGAAGTATTCTTTGAAGTGTTTTAAAGTGCCACCTTCACATTATTTATGAATATGGTCAATCACCATTAAGTTTGGAGTGGAAGTCTCTTATGCTCACCAAAAATGTGTTTATTTGATCAAACAGAATAAAAATAGTAATATGTTTTTTTTACCGTTTAAATGAACTGTTTTCTATTGTGATATATTTTTAAAATGTAATTTATTCCTGTGATGCAAAGCTGAATTTTCAGCATCATTACTCCAGTGTCCGGTGTGAGACATGATCCTTCCGAAATTATAATATGCTGATTTGCTGCTCAAGATTTGTTTTATTATGATAATTATCATTATACTGTAATACTATAAACACCTGTTTATACTGCGATGCTATAAACATCATACTACTGACACCAAAACTTTTAAATGGTATATCAAAGTAATGTGGTTTTACCATGTAATACCCTCGCTGAACCATTGTACCAACCCCAGTAGTTTTTTTGTTTCATTCTCACTCTGCTTCTGTGTTAAGATACTCATCTTCAGCATCGACTGTCATATTGTAAAGGTACTTGGAGAAATAAATTGAGTGAGACAGAGAGAGATGCTTTCTTATTATTCTCTGCTAGTTCCTCCTCCCACCTGGCAGCGGCTGAGTTTCCCATTAACCTGCATGTTGCTCAGGAGCTCTTAAATCTCTCCTCAGCACTAGCTGTGAAATACTTTGAATCTTTTCTCTTGCTCCATTGTTCAAGAATGATATACTGTAGTACTAAAGCTCTGTTTTCTGTTGAATTTGCTTGTCAACATTTAAACTGGCTGTTTTCTCAATCTCTTTTTCTTGATTTCTCAGTATTCTAACTGTTAAGCTCTGATGTGTTGTGAACACCTTTAAATCTTTTAAGAAGCTTATAGAATCTTAAATGGATAGTTCACCCCAAAATGAAAATTCTGTCAGTAATTACTCACCCTCATGTTGTTCCAGACTTTCGTTCATCTTCGGAAAACAAATTAACATATTTTTGATGAAATCTGAGAGCTAGATCACTCCTCCATAGGCTTCTAAGGGATTGAAACTTGACGGCCCAGAAAAGTTAAAGACATCGTTAAAATAGTCCAAGTGAGTTGTGTGGACTATTTTAACTCACTCAATAAGATTGATTTAAGTGCCTCAATCTTAAGTTTATCAAGCGACGAGAATACTTTTTGAAAACAAACATAAATAACGACTTTATTCAATTATTCATTTCCTTCTCTGTGGGCCTCGAGTTAGTTCACGTAGTGTAACTGCTCAGCGCTTCTGGGTTGTACGTCACACACATCACACACATGACCAGCGTTGGCCAATAGTCATCCTGGTGAACGTGATTTCACCAAGTACCACATGTTCCTGGATCAACATCTTCAATCAACCAATCAGATTTGAGGGACAAGTTTACAGTTTATGTAAAGTTTAGGCTTAGAACCAGGGTGAAGTACTTAAACATCAGTGCTATTCACCTTTCATTACCCTCTGATTTTAGGGAAAAGTTATGGGTAGGGTTAGGTTTAGGGGTAGGGATTGGGTAAGGACTACATTTTGGGACAGGAATGTTGATCCAGGACCATGTCTTACTTGGCAAAATCACGGTGACCTAGTGATCCTACGTGTGACGTACAACCCAGAAGCGCTGAGCAGTTACACTACGTGAACTAACTCAAATTTTGTGTTTTGTTACTTCTGATAAGAAACATGGTTTCAGATTTACAATTCTGTCCATTTTATAACGAAATTCAAACAATAAATAGCGATAAATAGTTTTGACACTGTTAAATGTGAGGTGACAGATCGCTGTAGCGCCTCAGTTCAATCAGCAGCGCGGAGCGTAAGTCATGTTATAGCAGTAAAAAAAACATGCATGAACATCAGAAGGTATGTTGAAATTTTACCGAAAGGTATCATGTCTCATGTAATTGCTCAATCAGCGTTTTAACCACGGATATACTATACGTCAATAAAACAGCTTATAAACTAAATGTCACTTAACGTGACTTTAAAAGAATATACTTGGTGTAAGTGCAAACTGAATGCACTCTAAAAAATGCTGGGTTGTTTCAACCCAAATTTGGGTCAAATATGGACAAACCCAAATGTTGGGTTAAAAATGTAATTAAAAAATGTACAGTTGAAAGTGAAAGTTGAAGTTGGGTTAAAATTTTAAATTACATTTTTAACCCAACATTTGGGTTTGTCCATATTTGACCCAAATTTGGACAAACACACTCTAAACCCAGCATTGTTTAGAGTGTGTAATGTTTTTGGACCCTTGCATGTTGATTGCAATTAAATGAAAATGAAAAGATTCATTACACATTCATTACAATTTAGTACACTTATTGTTCACAAGGGATTGTAAGAAGCTGTCACAGTATCTTCACATATTTTTCCATAACTATGATATTTACATTTACATTTAGTCATTTAGCAGACGCTTTTATCCAAAGCGACTTACATCTGAGGACTAACCAAACGAGTCATCGTGAAGAGACAATAGCAACCCAAGAAGTGCTCAAAATACAAAGTTCAAACATTGCTCAGAGTAGCATAAACCAGACAAGTGAGGATTTAAAGTGTTTTTTTTTTTTGTTTTTTTTTTTAAGTTTAAGTTCACTTTAAGTTAAGTGCTCACGGAAGAGATGAGTTTTCAGTTGTCTTTTAAATGCTGTCAGGGATTCTGCATTACGGACGAGGGTGGGGAGATCATTCCACCAGCATGGAACCGTGAATGAGAATGTTCTGGAGAGTGATTTTGTGGCTCTTTGTGAAGGTACCACGAGCCGTCGCTCATTGATGGATCGTAGGCTTCTGGTAGGGATGTAGACTCGTAGGAGCGAGTGAAAGTAGGAGGGAGCTGAGCCTGTGGTCAATCTGTAAGCAAGTGTCAATGCCTTGAACTTGATGCGAGCAGCGAGTGGTAGCCAGTGCAGGGAGATGAACAGAGGAGTGACGTGGGCCCTTTTGGGCTCGTTGAAGACCAGACGAGCTGCAGCATTCTGGATCATTTGTAGAGGTTTAGTTGCACATGATGGAAGTCCAGCCAGAAGAGCATTGCAGTAATCAAGCCTAGAGATAACCAGGGCCTGGACAAGAAGTTGTGTTGCATGCTCAGTTAGGAAAGGCCTGATCTTCCTGATGTTGTGCAGTGCAAACCTGCAAGATCGAGCTGTCTTTGTAATGTGGTCTGTGAAGGTCAGCTGGTCATCAAAGATTACACCAAGATTTCTGACCGACTTTGATGGGGTGATTGAGGAAGAATCTAGCTGGATAGTGAAGTCGTGCTGTGGAGACAGATTAGCAGGGAGGATGAGAAGCTCAGTTTTTGTCAGGTTGAGCTGCAGGTGATGTTCCTTCATCCATTCCTGTCGATTCCACAGACTGACCGTTTGTCCTGGCCTTGTCCTGGATCTCTTCGACTTTATATCTGTGTACAGTGGCTGTCTCTGCCCAGCAATTAACACAGCACCCTCAAATAATCCGAAAATGGGATAAATCGAAACTAGCCCTTGGCCAGTGACTCACTTAAGTGCTATGCAATTTAGACTGCAATACTATACAGACGCGCAAACTATTCAATTTACTGTTATAAAGTAGCAACGCGTCTAATTAAAATACAGATTTGTGAGAAGGTAAAAAATTAAAATAAACACAGAATCGAAAATAGCCCTACCTTCTGATAGAAACTAAGCTGAAACAACAGGAGAACTGGATATTAAGAAAAAAAAAATCTACTTGCGCGCTCTTGTCGATTCCACAGACTGACCGTTTGTCCTGGCCTTGTCCTGGATCTCTTCGACTTTATATCTGTGTACAGTGGCTGTCTCTGCCCAGCAATTAACACAGCACCCTCAAATAATCCGAAAATGGGATAAATCGAAACTAGCCCTTGGCCAGTGACTCACTTAAGTGCTATGCAATTTAGACTGCAATACTATACAGACGCGCAAACTATTCAATTTACTGTTATAAAGTAGCAACGCGTCTAATTAAAATACAGATTTGTGAGAAGGTAAAAAATTAAAATAAACACAGAATCGAAAATAGCCCTACCTTCTGATAGAAACTAAGCTGAAACAACAGGAGAACTGGATATTAAGAAAAAAATCTACTTGCGCGCTCTTGTCGATTCCACAGACTGACCGTTTGTCCTGCAATGATATGGTTAATTTTTCTAGCAATCTTGTTGATAATGTGCTCATCCATGAGCAATGACTTTTGTGTCCTATTTTTCCAACTTTCCCCCCAAAAAAATAAAAAATCTGTTGAAGCATTACCTTTGTTATGAACTCAAACATCTCCTATCACCAACTAAGTTTGGGAAGATGAATGGGCACAATTGCCATGGGTACAAATGCTATATATTAAAAAACATTACTCACAAGCAGTCATATGTTTGGAGCAATCGTCATAATGCACTGTAAGGTATCACATCATATTTGGAACGTATCGTACAGCTGTGCTCTATAGATGGAATGCTGATATGTGGGTTGGTGTGTGTCTGCGTCCCGTGCTGAGCGTTTCCGTGCGTGTGTGTTTGTCGTGCAGATCGGAATCAGGATTTATGGGGGTAATAATGGAAGCTCAGTGGCTTCATTGAAACACACCAACACGCTTTCTCTGTCATCCTACACATTTATCTGTCTAAGCAGTATCTAATGGCCAAGCGAAGGCTGTTTTTGTGCAAACATGCGCATCGGTGGGTCAAAGATAAAAGCAGTGCTGCAATCCACACACCCCCACCGTGACCCGAGCCTTCATCATTGCGTCCTCATAAACAACAGGGCATCCAAGCACAGTCTAATATCTGATCTCTGACAACAAAGCCAGCCTACTCCAGTGTTATGAAACGCACCTTGAAGTAATGCTTCTTTGCAGGTGTCTTTCAAAAACAAGGCCTTTAGATTTCTCAGACGTTTACGTCTTGTTCAGTAGGTTTTTGTTACACATTTGATTTGTCTCAAACTGCCGCTCCCACTTTTATCTCTGCTCGGCACTGGTTGTATCAGCCCGCGTCTTATTCGTTCCCTATTGTTTTCTCATTCTTTGTCATTTCTGCTTTTCATCTCTTCCCCGTTTCATTCAGCTGCTGATAAACGGTTCCATTCACGCTGAGTTTGTAGTAAACAAGACATTCATTTCTGTTACTCGGCTATCCACAGTGTCACTATGCCTCCACATATGCCTTCCTAGACTACATTTCAATGACATTCTGTGTGTCTCCCACAATTCCTCACTCATTCCAAACTTACTCTTCCGTTTTTTTTTCTCCCTTCCTTTAATTTAGGGAGAGGAACATTGCTGAGTAAAAACACGCTTCAATCAATATTAATGCTACTCCGTTTTTTAAGTAGATTGCCTGTTTTTAAAAGTGTAGACCTTTCAGTAACAAGCTACAAGCTTGAGGCTGATTTTACGAATAGACCCATAGCAGTCGGAAGAGTCTTTTCTAGTTTTTTAATTTATTATTATATTTAAAGTAAACGTATCTGTTCCATTGTTACCTTTGTATTGTTTATATAATATTATAGTATTTATTAATATTTTGAATTCTCTTTTATAGAGGGTATGCATTGCCGCCACTTTCCCTCAGCCGGACTGAGTGGCAAAAGAGCTGCTGCGTGACTGGATTTAATAGAGGAAACTGCGAAAACATGACCGATTATCAGTTTAAACTAAAGGTTGGACTTGATATAGTGTTACAACTTACCAAAGATCTAGTGATCCATGGATATTGACATGCAGCCAGGATTTGTGTACCCTCCCATTTATATGTGCCTGATTTTGATGCCGGGGAAATACATAAAGCAAATTTGCCTGTTAACGCTTTATATACAGTAAATACAATATAGATTGGTCTAAATCCATGTGATCACTTATATCAATGTTATATATCATCATATCGTCCAGCCCTAAAACTTGCATATTTTGTTGTCAGTGTTTATTTAAAAACATTAAGTTGTCAATACAATACAATACAATAAATAGGGCATGATTTTACCCCTAAATTTCTGCATATTTACTCAAAATGATAAATGCAAATCCACCTTTTGCTGCCTGGAGTCCAGTTGTTTATGAATTGCAGCGATCCATTTGCCTCTCTTTTCTGTAGCTTTCGGCAGTCTGTAAAAATATACCTCAGATTTCTTGTCAAATCTAGTTGTACAGTCAATCGCAAAGCTCTTTCCCGTCTTAGATGTGTTTTGTGCGGCATTCCAACGCTATCTCACGACCAATTCGTATGAATTCGTACGAGTGATTAAAAGGTGGCTAATTCGTACTAATTCATACGACCTCACTCGTACGAATTCGTATGATTTGTCTAAACCCACGTGATGGGTAGGTTTAGGGGCGGGGTCAGGGGTAGGTCATTCGTACGAATTCATACGAATTTGGTAACTCGTAAAATATGTACGAATTAGCAAAAATCGTACGAATTTGTACGAGTGAGGTCGTATGAATTAGTACGAATTAGCCACCTCGTAAAATTCGTACGAATTGCCATGAGATCGGGCTGGGTATTCACACTAAAAACAAATACTGCCGCTCAGTCTTTTTGCCACTTAGTGGCAAAGTCACTCAGTCACGCCGGCCGATGGTGACGTCACGCTCATACCCTCTACATTTTAATCGTTCATTTTAATTTAAGTTTTAGTACGTTTAAGTTTTGTGCCTTTGTCACTTTTTTTCTATTTTGCTTTAATTTTTTTATATTAGTTTTAGTACTTTTCTTCAGTTTTAGTTATTACAGCAGTTTTTAATCATTTTAATTCTTCAGCTTAAACTTTTGCTTTACTTCAGTGACGTAAGGCAATATTAGTTTTTATTTTGTAAGTTGAATGTTTTTTTGTTTGTTTTTTCAGTGTACTCCATAGTGTAGTCCATGTAAAAAATCTGCTGCTTTTAATGCTGTAGAAAACACACTGTTATATTTGTATTTACTGTTAGCGTTGTGTCTCTTGCCCTTGAGAATTAAGATTTCTCATAATCCTGTTTTATATTTTTTCATTATTCCTGGTTTAGGCGTCTGAATGGTGCTTTGGATATTAGCGGATTACAAGCATGGGTGGCCTCCCCACCAGCAAAGCAGTTCTCCCGCTACCGCAATGGTGTTGACTCGCTAATGTGCAAAAGTATCAGTGTGAAATATGATGGATTTATTGTCAGCTGCAATGCAGACAAGTGGTTAAGATGGAATCGCAATTGCACCTCGGAGACTGTGGTTGTGGATTAAAGAGGAGAGTAAAGATGTTCACTTATAGCTTATACACAGTTCTTAACGTAAGACAACACGTGCCTGATAAAGCGTGAGCTCCATATATGTGGATGCAGACTTGTGTTTTCCCACTTCACCTTTTGGAAGGTGAGAGAAATTAGGTAGTGCTGTCTCTTTTCTTTGTTACACATTAATTGTTTACTTTGTTATAATCCTTTTTTTTTTCTATTTGACAGTGCAACATATTGCAGAACTTATCTTTGGATTAAGTAATTTAACCCTTTCCCTCGTGGGTGAATTAATGAGCACTTCCTTCAAATGCTTTCAAAAATGGTAGATTAATACAATTATTTAGAAAGGATTGCTGGTGATTTGATCAAAAGCGAAAGTAAAGACTCACGTTTTCCACAAAAATATTATTTTCAATGTTGAATTATATTAAAGTTCAATTATCAGTGGTTTTAAAGAAACTTTTATAGTTCATTTGTAAATGCAGTTGTTGCTGTTTTTTTTTTTTTTAGGATAGAAGCCTGCTTCAAGCAAGATGAATACAAATTATATTATGAGTTTTGCTGATCTGGAACTGCATGACAGAATAATTAAGTCTGATTTAGTTTTGAAGTAAAATCAGCATAATGTCCTAATGCACAATTTGCAGAACGTCTATTAGATTAAAGTCTAGAATTCTAATCACAGTGTAGAACATAAATTATTAAAAGTGTAAGAAAGAAGAAGCTATTGGTACATTCATCTCGCATCAAATCTCGCATACTACATTACACATACATGTAAAGAATTACGTGTGGTCTAAAAGCCAGTGCTGAGGAATAGCATTTTCGGTCTTTTGTAAATGCTTGTTTGATCATTTATAAAACAAAATTGTCTGTGATGCATGAGAGTGTTGACATTTTGAAGTTAGCACACGCATACAGACAAATAGACAAAGAGAGAAAGAATAACTCCTTTATGGGATCTAATATTATTGGTTTATGGTCTCATAACACTTATCTGCAGTGAACAGACCTTACTCGGTGTGATCCAAGCCAACGGAGCTTTATTAGTACATCCACCTGGTCCTTATAAAATTTCTTAAACAGAAAACATTCTGCCTGATGTCAGGTTTATAGATACACTATTAATGTTGTGGTTTATTGATGACTTGCTGACCCTGTCCAAGGGGCTATAGCTTCCTTTCAGATCATTCCTACCAAGAATGCATATACTTTGTGCTATTGCATTGTGCAACTCCATCCACACGTTTCACCATCTAGGGCCAGATTTACTAAACAGACAAATTAGTGTGAAAGCGTGATTCCAAAAAAAGCCCCGATGCGAGTGGAAAGTTCTGTGCGTGATCTACTGACGACCTGCAAATTAAAGAAAACAGACACAGACGGACCATTTACATAATGATCAGCGCAATCTACTAAGAGCAGCGCAAATTAGCGTTTGACATGCTTTTTTGGACAGTAAATAAGGGTGACTAGCGCAAACCTTAGTAAATCACCTTGCATGATTGCAACTTGCATTTAAATACTCTCCTTCCATAAATTGCATATGCAATAAGGTCAGCTTGACTGTAGTTTTTTTAAAGCCAAAAGAGGGTTTGCACTGGCGCAAGCTCTGAGTAAATCTGTCCGCTAGTTTAATTATTCAGAACACAATTACCAATAAATTGCCTGTGCTTGTTTACAAACGCATCAGCAAATTTGATACACCCGCTAATCACAATATGGCATACAGGTGAAACTCAAAAAATTAGAATATCATGCAAAAGTTCATTTATTTTAGTAATTCAAGCCTTTATTTGTTATAATTTTGATGATTATGGCTTACAGCTATGAAAACCCCAAAGTCAAAATGAGAGTATTGTGAAAAGGTTTCTGTAAGCCATAATCATCCAAATTATAACAAATAAAGGCTTGAAATATCTCACTTTGCATGTAAGGAGTCTATATAATATATTAGTTTCACCTTTTAAGTTGAAGTATTGAAATAAATGAACTTTTGCAAGATATTCAAATTCTTCGAGTTTCTCCTGTAGAAATATGGGTGCTTCTTTTTGATAATCATCTTCTGGGAAAATGTCTCTTGAGGAGACCAATGTTTAATATCTGTCGCTAGCCTGGGAAAACCCAGACAACTTCCGGCAAATTTAGATTTGCTCTGAAAGTTAGTCTGGCAAAGAGCTCATTCAAGCTCATTTCCAATCCGTCGAAATCGAGGCACCAATCAGAAACGTTGGGGCGGGCTTTACACGATGACGACAGCGCTGGGATTTTGAAGCAGATTTTGTAGCCTACATTACAAAGATGGATGCCGCCGTCGAACATCACTCGTTGGAATCAGCTATCGCGTCTGTTTTAAGCGATTTGAACGTTTCCTTTTTGTTAAAAACGGAGCAAAGAACAACACTCGGAGATGTTTCTCCGCCGCTCTGCATACGTCATCTCCTTCATCGCTCTGATTGAGTTTAGGTCTATCCGCGACGTCCGTTGGTGACGCGCCTCTGGAAATGATTTGTCTATGACGCTTTGCCAGACCCTCAGTTACAACTGAGAATGGTCTGGTTTTAACCAGGCTAATCTGTCGCTACAGTTGCAGCAGAACCTGACAGCCATTGAATACCATATCATTTTTGTTGGATGGAAAGAAAAAAGTTGTCATAGAGTTATATGAATGACAAGCATATATGTGGAAGGTGAGAACTGACCAAATTTAGACTTTGACTTAGATTTAGAAGTGAATGTGTGATTTCTGCCACAGCACTTCAGTCACTACATTCTTCTTTTTGCGACTTGCTGGATGCTGCAGACACCATATGGGTTTTCAATGCTTCGCTTGTTGTTGTTTTTTAAATATTTGTGAAATTTAGCGATTTCTGAGTGAAAATTGTTTATCTTGTATATCTTACACCAGTTTTTGTCTAAGCCCAGAGTTTGATAGAATCGAGAGAAAAGATACTTGAACAACTTCACTCAGCCTTCATGTGCACAAAAAAACGAGTCGTGTGTGAACTCTTACGTGATTTCTGTGCATCCTAAGCCGTGAGTCATGTGATCCAGTTATTCACTGCTCTATCTAAGCATGCTTGGAATCTAGGCATGCACTTTAAATAACATCTTTCAAGTGACTGTAACGGGGAGAGTCAACACTTGTAATAGTCACTCAATAGTGATTCACTAGGAGCAAATTCTCTGCTGATTGCTCTTCAGAAACCTGGAGATTCAAGCTGGGAAGCCAAAAGCCTAGAGTAGCAGATTAGGTTTTCTTCTTTTTGTTTATTATTGATATATTTTCATTTTTGAAGATAAACTGACATATAGACGATGCCAGATATGGGGTTATAATTGATGCATATTTCTAGATAAATAGATTTTAAGCCACAAACAAATAAAAAGAGATTCACAAATATTAAAACAAATTCACAAAGAAATAGAATGAGATCCACAAATATATACAGGAATTAATTTAATTCACAAATAAATAAAATAAGATTTGCTCATTTAAAAAAAAAAGTATCCACAAATATGTTTTTACGTTTGTGGATGGCTTCCTCTGCATTTGTGGATCACTACACAAATGTGTGCATTTCTTCCTGTGCATTTGTGGATCACAGACCGCATAATCATATTTGAACTCTGACTGTTTTTTGTCATTCTTAATTCAAAATAAAATGTTAATTCATCAATAATATACATTTATGATTATCCCAGGTTGCTATGGTTACATGTTTACGCATTAAACTCATTGCCATGAGAAAATGATGTATTTCCTTCAAGATAGGATCGCATAACCACAACGTGAGGATGTCATCAAAATGATCTTGAGCCACTCACGACACATCACCTTTCCACGATTAATATGCTGTGGCGATTGAACTAAACATGTCCCTGTTGCTGTTATCTGATTGGCTTAAGTAGGTGGTGGGTGGAGTTCATCTATTTGTAGATTTATGTGCGTCTTGGCACTTGAAATGTCTCAAAATTCACAAATGCAGTCTGTGGACCACAAATTCACAGGAATTAATCCACACATGTGTGTAGCGATCCACAGATGTAGATGAAGCAATTCACAAATAAATGCCAGTCAAAGTTGTTTTTGTGACATACAATAACATTTATGGACTTTTTTTATTAATTACAAATCTCATTTTAATTATTTGGGAATTTGTTTAATGTTTGTAAATATCTTTTCATTTATTTGTGGCTCAAAATCTATTTATCTTGAAATATGCAAAAATGATAACCCCATAGATATGTGGAAAATCTCATTGAAAATCTTACTCTCTTTTGGTCCTTGGTGGCAATGAAAAAATGCATTGAATTAAAACTATTTAGTCAAAATATTAATTAGAACTGATTTACCTCCGGTGTTTTATGCATCATCAGATGCCATTTTGAAACCGTCTTCCATTCTGCGCAAATTGTCAATCACAAACACGTTTATTTTTACACACTACTTTTTTTTACACACTAAAAATCAAATTACGAATTGACTGTAACTTAGGAAGACAGCTGGTGGATTGCTTCTTCACGTTTGGGTTTGTTTTCCTCCAAACACTAGGCCTACATGGAAGATCCCGGGACAGGATTATTGACCCGTGAGTCTGGGATTTATGCTCTGGTGGTCAGGCTTGGCAAAGGAGGGGCTCTCGATGTGAGATGTGATTAAGTTTTGTGACTTGTGTATGGCAGAATTGCAGGAATGATGGATCTGGGACATGGGCAGATCTTATTACACCACCTGCCCTTTACATCACAAAGCAACACCCCCTCCAAGGTCACCAGCAAGGACAGAGGTTAACGTCTTAACATCTGGCCTGGAAAATCCCCCCACTGAAAAGGGGAGGATCTACATCTGAATAGGCCTGATTGACAGTTTTATAGGCATGTGGGTTATAAGCATATGATGTAAATATAGCATCAGTGTTTATGCACTTCATTCATCACACTCTCATGCTGTGGTGCTATGTGAAGAAATCATAAAATTTAACACTCGTTTCCCAAGGGAGTATCCATTGCTCATTTGGTTTAATTTTAGTGAAGAATGCATGCTGTTAGAGTTAAAGGTGAAGCTGCTTGTCTAAGAATGGCAGTAAATAATGTGGATTGTTTGAGAGATGCTATTGATCTCCTTTGAAATAAATTTGAAATTCACTATTTAAAGGGGCATTCGGTAACTTTAGCCACTTATTCGCTAGGGCTGTGTATCACCAACAATGTCACGATACGATACGCATCACGATACTAAAGCCACGATACGATACGTATCACGATATGGATCAATTTGGAATTTAAATTTCTTTTGAGCTGAGTTTAGTAACAGTGTTATAACAGTTGTGATAACTGAAAAACAATTTAGTTTTTGTCATAAAAAAACAATGAGTTAAATAAATAAAAATGTTTAGAATGGCTCTTCCTTCTGCTTTTAAAGTCTGCCTCAATAACTGAAATGACAGTTATAGTGACACTGAAGCATGTCTACACTGCTCAATGACTAAACAAAACTTAAAACATTCCATAAAAGCAAAAACGGTAACAACTTAAATTTAACTTAGTTTTCTCAAACTCTTTTAAACACCTAGTATTTAACAATTGGGTCTTAAGTGTTGAAATGTGCACCAAACAAAGTCATTTCTTCTATGTTGAAATCATTTTAAATTATTACATTTTCAGATTTTTATGCCGAAACAACAATTGATTGACATGCTCAGGGTTAAGAGAGTGACAGCAGAATATCTCGCTTAACTTCATCATACAACCGCGAATTGCCGTTTCTGTTAAAAACGTTTATGCTTATTTAAGACATAACCAACTGTGGTTAGAGAATACTTACCTAGACCGAAATTTTTGACATAATTTTGCGTGTTTTAGTCTGTTAAAGCGATGTAATCTCGTGAGCTGTATGTGAGGTGGCTTGTCTATATATGCACGCAGAGAAAACCAACTTTCAGAGAGAGCGGAAGTACTGAATAGTTTAAAATCGTTTAAATGTTTAAACTGGTAAGACTTAAAGACGTGCAAATGGTAAACTTTAGTCACGATTCAATGCTGGCCCGATTATGCAAGTGAATATTCCGTCATGTCCCGACTCCTAAACGCGAGCGTGTAGTTTCACCGGCTGCAGCGCTTGACGCTTGCATTGAGCAGCCGTTTTGAGAGACGAGAGAGAGAAGACGCAGCACCATTGAACTCACGCTCTTTGTGAAATTGCGTCTCGCAGAACGTTTTAAAACCACTGATTTGATTGTATAATCTGTGTGGATTCATTTACTAATACAACCTACATGCTAAAGTGAATCAATGTTTGCGGGAATTTCCCGCATAAGTGGGAGAGCTGCGGGAATAATTAAAATTATGCGCAATACCCGCGCCGAAATTCGAGCCCTGGCTACATTCAAAAGCACAAAAGTATCGATACGGCAGCTGCTGTATCGATACGCGCATCGCCAGGAGTTCATGACGATGTATCGTTGTATCGATATTCTGAGCACAGCCCTATTATTCGCTGATTTTCACTTTTCTTGTCACATGTTTTCTCAACGAGCTCCCCCTACAGCTATGGTGTGAATATTTCACAACACTGTCGTAAATTCACTTGTGGCGTCCTCCTCCCCTGTCTACCATAGACGCGCTCATGTGCTTTTGTTATTGTCGGATCCGGTGTGTTGAATAAATGAGTCCCAGACACTCCAACTTTATCGTGTGGAGCTATGTCTACCGAGATGGACAGCCCATTCTCATCCCTAGGCGTCATGAAACTGACGCCTTGGGAATCATTTTGACCATGCTTCAATATTCGACGCTTTAGGCACCCTTTAGCGTCAGTTACATGACGCGATCCTAGGCCGTCATCTTGCTGACGCTTTACCTTTAACGTCAGTTAGATGACGCTATCTAATCCTTACCCTACCCCAGACCCAAACCTACCCGCGTCATCTAACTGACGCTTAGGTAAAGCGTCAGTAAGATGACGCCCTAGGATCGCGTCATGTAACTGACGCTAAAGGGTGCCTAAAGCGTCGAATATTGAAGCATGGTCAAAATTGTCATTTTAGTGACGCCTTGGGATGAGAATGCGTTGAGATGGAGGTGTGTGTGTTTCTAATTGCCGTAAAGCAGTTTGTGTTACTCGCTCTTTCTCGCTCGTTCTCGCTTCTCACGAGACTTCCTATTTCCAACTTACCGGGACGGTAGTCCCTATGTTGCAAGGCTGGTTTTCCGCCTGGGAACGCTGGGGGGAGTGGGGAAAGTCACCATTCTCACCAGAAGAGGTTATTTAAACATCCAAATGATTCCTAAATGGATTTATTAAGTTGGAAAAGTTTCCAAGTGCAGCTTTAATGTTTTTGAAAGAAGTCTCATACTCTGCAAGGCTGCATTTATTTGATCAAAAATAAAGCATAAGCAGTGATATTGTGAAATGTTATTGCAGTTTAAAATAACTGTTTACTATTTTAATATATTTAAAAATGTAATGACTGTCCGAATTTCTGTGAATACAAAGCTGAATTTTTAGCAGAATTTCTCCAGTCTTCAGTGTCACATGACCCAACAGCAATCATTCTAATATGCTTATTTCAAGAAACATTTCTGATTATGATCAATGTTGAAAACAGTTGTGCTGCTTAATACTTTTGTTTTTCTTGATATTATTTTATTTTTAAGTATTCTTTGATAAAAAAAAAGTTCAAAAGAAAATAATCAATTTGAAATTGCTTTAAAACAACGTTAAAATTGATCTTGTAACAATGTAAAAGTTTGTACTGTCACTTTTCAATTTAATTTAAGTATTTTCTTAAATTATTTATTTAGAAAAAAAATCTTACTGACCCCACGCTTTTGAACAGTAGTGTAAAAAATAGTGTCAGTAATAGCATTTGTGTATTATTCACAACAGATTTGTAGTTCCACCCAGAGGCAAAGGGGTTGCTTTCATCTCATATGTTTTAAAGCATCACAAAAGATGCCTTGCATTTATAGGTTCTTCAGCTCATTTCGTTTTTTTGGTTCTTAAAGGGATAGTTCACTTTGAAATTAATTTTTGATATGTTTTAGCTTACCTCAAGGGCATCCAAGATGTAGGTGTCTTTGTGTCCACAGTATTTTCAATTTTGATATTTTTAAGTCAAACCGTTCTTGTCTGTCAGTCATATAATGCAGGTCTATGGTCACCACCTCAAAGAGCATACACATGGCCTAAGACACGAAACGAGCGGTTTGTGTGAGAAAACGCACAGTATTTATATCGTTTTTACCTCTTGTAACCACAGCCACGTCCAAGTGATCTGAGGTCGCGAGCGCTTCGGTCTTTTCCGGAAAGCACCGCAAGTGATCTCTCGCGCGTGTACGTCACTCATACAATTGTTTTATTTTTTATTTTTTTGGAATTGTTTTCTTTTACGACGGTTTAAACATCCCGGATAAGCGCAAATTAGTACCCTTTTAATTAGCCGTCTTACATACAATCTCTGCTCTGTGTAAACAATGAGTGACGTACACGCGCGAGGTTTCACTTCCGGCTCTTTCCGGAAAAGACCGAACCGCTCGCGCCCTCAGATCACTTGGACGTGGCTGTGTTTACAAGAGGTAAAAACAATATAAATACTGTTTGTTTTCTCACACAAACCGCTCGTTTCGTGTCTTAGGTCATCAGTGAGTACTTACATTTATGAGTCATTAAATCATGTTTAATTTGGACTTCTCTGTGCATGCTCTTTGAGGTGGTGACCATAGACCTGCATTATATGACTGACAGACAAGAACGGTTTGACCTAAAAATATCAAAATTGAAAATACTGTGGACACAAAGACACCTACATCTTGGATGCCCTTGAGGTAAGCTAAAACATATCAAAAATTAATTTCAAAGTGAACTATCCCTTTAAGGCATGTCATGCAAATTATGCCTCATTAAAGATATAGCTCATTAACTGCAAAGCAACAGGTAAAATACATTTCTGAGAAAATGTTGTCGTTGAACCAGATAGGCCTATTTATCTTTAAGTATCCATTTTGTTGAGTATTATTTTATTTTGTGCTATTAAGATGTTGAGTGCATGTAATCCTCTTATGAGCCCTGCACATTAGGTCACGGTTCAAGTCTGTATTTTCATTGCTGTTGTCTCGTCGTGTCGGAAACCCTTGTGAGTGTGACTGACTCATTCAGCATCTAAGCAACGTATCAGCTGACGAGTCTAATCAAACCCGTTCTCACCTGTTGCTCATTTGTTTCTCCGTATTTGATCACTAACCAGGGGTGTGTTTCCCAAAGCCAACTATGGTCGCAAGTTCCGTCGATACCAATAAAGTTCAATGGAAATTGCGATCATAGTTGACCAACGATGCTTTCGGGAAACGCACCCCTGCCTGGATGACTGTCCGACTGATTTCTTCCTGTCCTCTTCCTGTACTTCATCTGTTATTTGATTTATTCCTATTTCTCCAGGATTATTGTAATCGTTTTCTCTGTGAACTTTTTAATTGCACTCATCATTTGAGATGTTTGTTTACGCCGTGACACATAATTATTGCCTTCAGTTTAACGAAGTAACAAATGCACTCGAGAGATCAAAATAATCTTGTAAGTTTAAATGTTTCAGCAATCTGTCTGAAGGAGGGGAAAATGTCAAATGTGGATTTTTTATAACTATACAATATCCACTATAGTCTCTTGGGCCCTGTTTACACCTGGTATTAAGATGCGTTTAAATCACAAGTGCACAAAGCTAAATACAGGTGTAAACAGGGTCTAAAACATTTTGAGATTGTCAACTTTCGACCACTTCCAGAGGTAGTCGAAAATGCTTTCGACTGGATTGGTTTCGTAGTGTTGACGCTCATGTGGTTGAATGTGTTCGAACTGCCACAAAAGCCTAAATGCGTAAACATTATGGGAAGTGCTTAAACTTTGTCGGCTGAAGACCCAAGTTTGGTTTGAAGACGAAAAACATACCAAGCACAATGTTCTCTCACCATTCCTGATTTCTAACAATCTCTCACATCGTTCAGTGTGGTCTTGCGGCTGTCAGAGCAGAAACGAAAGCTGACTGCTCTCCGTATGTTTTTCTGTCGTCTCTGTGCGCGTTCATATGTAAATTGTGCAGGCTTATTTCGTCCATTAGATAGAAGATCTGAAGAAAAAAAACGTCAATGCCCGCCCATAGACCCTCCCCTCAAAGAAATCAGGACCGAAGTGGTTGAAAGTGGGAAAAACGAGACGGATTAAATCACCAGATGTAAACAGCTATGTGTTTCCCTCGTTTACTTGTGATCCGATCGACCGTAATGCATCTTAATACCAGGTGTAAACGGGGTTTTGGATGAAAAATGTTTACCTGTCAAGTAGCTTGAACAGTTAAAAGGATGTTGCTCAAATTATCCAGCACTAGCTATGTTTTAATGTACCACAAACTGGCACAATAGAGGTGAAGTCAGAGCTAGGCACAAAATCCAGGAGGCTTTTGTGTTCTCAAATCAAATCGTGTCGCTATGGATCAGAGTTTTAGTTCATGGACACAGTAGTCCTTGCTAATGCAGGAAGGATTTTACCTGAACCCCATAACCCACAAAGGCAACCTGTTGCTCCGTGACAACTAACACAACACAAACACGCCACTGGATAGTCAGCTATGCTGATACCATGGCTGATGTATATCTCCAGAATATTCTGCAGAGAAACTACAAGGACAGGTGCAATCATCCTTATTTTGCCGAGTTAGCCAACATATTTTGTTGATCCTGGAACAACATTCCTGTCCTGAAAATTTAGTCCTAACCCTATCCCTACCCCTAAACCTAACCCTACCCACAACATCAGAGGTAAGTGATAGGTGAATAACACTGATGTAGATGATCCAAACCTTGATTGTAAGCCTAAACTTCACGTAAACTGTAAACTTGACCCTCAATTCTGATTGGTTGAATGGAATGTTGTTCCAGGATCAACAAAGATGTTGATCCAGGAACATGTTTTACTTGGCAAAAAAAAAAAGGTTCAGTAAAATGAAATATTTCAAATGTATTGCTTTATATTGACACACATTTAATAATCAAAATGTTTTATTTCATAGTTGTTGATGTTTTTTTTTTTTTACATTTATTTTTAGAAACACATCTACTTCATGTACTGGTGTTTTTAAATAACCAGCTACAAGTGTACTAGATGTTTTAGTAGTTTTGCTGTAGTGCACTCTGTTATTTAAACATTGTAATGCCATAACCCAGTTTGCCCATTTAAAGAACCATTCATGAGAGGTTCCCTTATTATGAATCAACAAAACATATGTCACAACTATAGACTAAACAGATTAGCTGTGCCATGTGTTTATCTCGTATGTTGAAACAGGGCCATTTAATGCTCTGGGCATTAATTCCCCACCACTTAACAGTTCAGCAACACTATTACAGTCATTATGTAAAGGTTAAGGGTAATCCACTCTGGCTTTCCATCATGATCATGGACAGTAAACATATAGCAAACTTTTCTCATGATTAAAACGACATAGCTCAAAGATGATGGAAGCCTCCAGATAGCTGAACATAAACCATGGTAATTGGTATCTTTTACTTGCTGGTGACCTCTAAGCTATATAGCTAAAATATTCATGATACTCATGGCTATGAAGAAAGGGTGTCTTTATCCTCTGGAGCATTAATGACAAACTCTAGGCGTAATGCAATAAGAATGAATAGCGCCTACTAATAATGTTGGTTATTTGTATGCGCAATGTGTTGTTTTATCACCTGAGTGCATCACCATTGAGTGCGCCATTCACTTTTTGTATTTTGCCACTTTGAAAAGTATAGTGTGATGAAAAACAGAGGCTTTCTTTCATGGACTGCTAGAGGCCACTAACACCTCTGGTTATATCGATGTCCAGATTAAGGCATTGAACCCCTAAGATAACAATATTTTTTTCCAGCACTATGGGAGGTTTTTTTTTCCCTAGAGCGTATGCACAGTGATGTAGTCTCCTCTGTGTATATGCTATGACACAAAAGACTGCCGGTGCCTGAAGCAGCTCATCTAGAAACAGTAGCTACTTTAGTGCTGACTGTCAGCCAGGCAACGTCTTTATCCACACGCTCTCTTCTCACCTCCCACCCATTTACAAGGCTTCCTGGGACATTCATTACGTACTCGGACACAATCGAATGGACGGATGAAATGACAAGGCCTTTAAAGGGATAGTTCACTTTGGAATTAATTTGTGGTATGTTTTAGCTTACCTCAAGGGCATCCAAGATGTAGGGGTCTTTGTTTCCGCAGTAGTTTCAATTTTGATATTTTTAGGTCAAACCGTTCTTGTCTGTCAGTCATATAATGCAGGTCTATGGTCACCACCTCAAAGAGCATGCACAGAGAAGTCCAAATTAAACATTATTTAATGACTCGTAAATGTAAGTACTCATTGATGGCCTAAGACACTAAACGAGCGGTTTGTGTGAGAAAACGAACAGTATTTATATCGTTTTTACCTCTTGTAAGCACAGCCACGTCCAAGTGATCTGATGGTGCCGGCGCTTCGGTCTTTTCCGGCAAGCGCCGGAAAGTGCTGCAAGTGATCTCTCGCGCGTGTACGTCACTCATTGTTTACACAGAACAGAGATTGTAGGTAAGACGGCTAATTAAAATGGTACTAATTTGCGCTTATCCGGGATGTTTAAACCGTCGTAAAAGAAATCAATTTAAAAAAATAAAACAATTGTATGAGTGACGTACACGCGCGAGAGATCACTTGCGGCGCTCGCCGGAAAAGACCGAAGCGCCGGCGCCATCAGATCACTTGGACGTGGCTGTGACAAGAACGGTTTGACCTAAAAATATCAAAATTGAAACTACGGCGGAAAAAAGACACCTACATCTTGGATGCCCTTGAGGTAAGCTAAAACATACCAAAAATTAATTTCAAAGTGAACTATCCCTTTAATATGAGTGTAGCAGTGCCTCTGGGAAGAATCTTTAGACTCCTCGACACTGAGAGCTGGAGATGGACTGAGCTAAAACTCTCAGCTAATTGTGGCTGTTTATGTCATAAAGCTCAGCATGAGAGTCATATTTAAAAAATAAACTAAGTTCAATCATATTTTTATTATTGATTCATCTCAATATGTAGCTGATTCAGCGTGAGACTTAACAACACAATTCCATTGGCTTTAAGCAAGAAACAATTGTACTTATGTGTCGGAGTGGAGATAGACGATCTGTAGTATTGTGTGGAGTAAGCATCAGACATATTTGTCGTCATCAAGCCTATTTATTTTTCCCATCCAATGTTGATTTTATTAACCGAAACTAAAATGATTAAAAATTGTTTTTGGTAACAATAACTGAAAAAAGCTAAAATCAAATCAAATATAAATATTAAATGAAAAAAATTGCTACTGAAATAAACGTTTAAGTTGAAGTACTAAAATCATTCAAACTAAAAGTGAAATAAATATTGTAATATTAAAAAAAAAATGTTAGCTATTAAAAAAAAAAGCTAATTCAGGAGAAATATCAGTACTAATCAGTAAATATCAGTAATACTAAAATAACACTGTCCTCGACCATCTGCATTAATTTTATTTAGAAGTACCATGTGACTTTTATGACTTTTACTTGCTCTATATTTATTCTGACAGCTGTTGATTGCATACAAATAAATTGCATTGGATGTTAAATATGTACTCCAAACTAGTGATATTTGTAAGTCCATGATGTGCTATGTCGGTTTGTGGGCATGTGAAGTAGTAACATAAATTGGGGCACAATTTTGTTGGAAAAGAGGTAACAGATCCTCGTTCAGTAAGCTGTGTCCAGCGGCCATTAGACGTGCACTTCACCACAGCTGTGACTTTTTTTTTTTTGTCTTGTATGTCGAACACTGAGCCCACCTTCTGCCTCACACTACAAAGCTCCAATAAATGGCCTTCCAGTCATGCTCACTTTTCAGTCTGGGAAGAGGTGTCAGGGCTGTAATTGTTGGTACACCCTGACCGTGGCACCTTGTGTGTAGAAAGGAGCCGAAAAAGACGCTGAATCTCCATCAGTTGCCATGGTTTTGGAAAGGCAGCAACAGTAGTCTCAGAGTCTGCCAGTCAAATGAAGTGTTAATGTTTGCTTGCTTGCTTTAAAAGCTTGTGCTGATATTTTCGGAAGAACTTGTGTTGGCCCGTTCACACCAAGAACGTTAACTTTAATAAAGACAACTATAACGATGGCTATATTAGAGTCCGTAGACGATATCGTTCTGTTTCTTCTAAGCACCCAGTGCAGTTTTGTTGTTTGCCATTTTAAAGCAGGATGGATTCTGATTGGTTGTCGTTGTTTTTATCATTTATCTGCAGGAAAAAAAATCATTTATGGTTATCGTCCTTGGTGTGAATAGACCTTTATGCTGTCACATGCTCTTACCAAGCACAGACACTTTTTAAAAGTTATTAAATATAGAATAACTTGATTATTTAACGTCTCGGTTACGGATGTAACCCTCGTTCCCTGAGTAGGGAACGGAGACGTTCCGTCGGATGACGACGAATGGGGTTTCGCTTAGAAAGCCAATCGACTTCGAGTACTACAAAACGAGCCAATGGCAAAGAAATGCCATGGGTCTGCGGAATTTGCATAGCGTAACTCCGCCTCACCTCGTGGGTATTTAAGGAGGACGCTGGCAGCAAATAGGCATGTTTTCTTCGCTGAGGAGCCAAGACTGAGCTCAGGCGATCCCCGCGGTACAGCGGAAGTGGCAGACAGACGGAACGTCTCCGTTCCCTACTCAGGGAACGAGGGTTACATCCGTAACCGAGACGTTCCCTTTCGTTGTCACTCCGAGTTCCGTCGGATGACGACGAATGGGGATACCAGTCTAATCACGCCACCTTCCCAGCTGTCTTCCAGTGCCCTGCGTAAATCTGAGATCCCTGTCGTGAGACTAGCACGGACGAAGGACTCCTATTTAACACAGGAATACCAAGGTACACTGGGGAGCATATCCCAGATCTTAGGGAAGTATGCAATTACTGCCAACCCAGAGGGGGGGACTTAGAAATACACATATGACCCCGAGGGATGCATATGGGGAATCACTGGGGTATCCAGCCGCAGGTGGAATATTTCAACCCCAGGGGTGGCAAGATGGTTTGCCAAGGGAAAGACACATGCTCAGAGAGGCTTACAGTGGGAATACACATGTGGGGGTAGCTCCGGGAGGTACCATGCACACGGGAGGCACCTAGCCGACGCACAGGCAAGAGACACTGGCGCCGACGTCAGGAGTGCTGGAGGAGCTCAGGGCTTTCGGAGAAGCTCACCTGAGGAGAATATCGCACGTATCCAGTCCGTAGAGTGGAATGGCGAGCAAGCGAAGACACCTGAGCGGGTCCGGTACTAGCTGGTTGAAGCGAGTACATGAGAGGACACAGGCTCCACTCGGAGATTGTAGAATCTGGCGAATGTGTTAGGTGTTGCCCAGCCTGCAGCTCTGCAGATGTCTGTTAGCGAGGCGCCATGCGCTAGAGCCCAAGAGGATGCCACACTCCGGGTGGAGTGGGCAGTCACACCAAGGGGGCACGGTCGACCTTGCTGCTGGTATGCCAAAGCAATGGCGTCCACTATCCAGTGAGACAACCTTTGCTTGGAGAGAGCATTTCCCTTCAGCTTCCCACCATAACAGACAAAGAGCTGGTCTGAGGTCCTGAAACACTGCGTTCTGTCTACATAGATGCGAAGAGCACGTACTGGACAGAGCAGTGCCAAGGCTGGGTCTGCCTCCTCCGGGGGCAGCGCTTGCAGGTTCACCACCTGGTCCCGGAAGGGAGTGGTAGGAACCTTGGGCACATATCCAAGCCGGGGTCTCAGGATCACGTGAGAATAGCCCGGCCCGAATTCTAGGCACGCTTCGTCAACGGAGAATGCGTGCAGGTCCCCCACCCTCTTAACGGAGGCCAATGCAGTCAGAAGCGCTGTCTTCATAGATAGGAAGTTTAGCTCGACTGACTGCAAAGGCTCAAAGGGAGCACTACGCAGGGCAGTTAGGACCACTGCGAGGTCCCAAGAGGGTACGAGAGGAGGGCGAGGAGGATTCAGTCTCCTCGCTCCTCTCAGGAACCTGACGATCAGGTCATGCTTCCCCAAAGACTTACCTTCTATAAGGTCATGCTGTGCGGCAATAGCGGCTACATAGACCTTAAGGGTGGAGGGAGACAGCCTTCGCTCCAACCCTTCTTGAAGAAAGGAAAGCACAACACTGATCGAACAACTCCGGGGCTCTTCTCGGCGAGAAGAGCACCAGCTGACGAAGAGGTTCCACTTCAACGCATAGAGGTGTCTCGTGGACGACGCTCTAGCGGAAGTGATGGTAGCCGCCACCGCTGGTGGCAGGGTACTCAAACCTGCCTCGTCCCGTCCAGGAGCCACACGTGGAGGTTCCACAGATCGGGACGAGGGTGCCATAGGGTGCCCCGTCCCTGAGAAAGGAGGTCCTTCCTCAGAGGAATCGGCCAAGGAGGTGCTGTCGCGAGGAGTACAAGTTCGGAGAACCAGGTCCGGGTGGGCCAGTACGGCGCGACCAGAGTGACCTGCTCCTCGTCCTCCCTGACCTTGCGCAGGAGTTGCGCAAGAAGGCTCACTGGGGGAAACGCATATTTGCGGCCCCGCGGCCAGCTGTGCGCCAGAGCATCCGTGCCGAGCGTGCCCTCGGTCAGGGAATAATACTGGGCGCAATGGGTCGAGTCGTGAGAGGCAAACAGATCTATCTGTGCGTCCCCGAACTGGTCCCAAATCAGCTGAACCGTCTGGGGATGGAGTCGCCAATCTCCGGGGAGGGGCTGAAGCCGTGACAGCTCGTCGGCTGCACAGTTCAGGGCTCCAGGGATGTAAATGGCTCGAAGCGTCCTCAGATGCTTCTGACTCCATAAGAGGAGGTGGCGGGCGAGTTGCGACATACGGCGGGAGCGCAGACCACCTTGACGGTTGATGTACGCTACAGTGGCGGTATTGTCTGTTCGGACTAGTACGTGTTGATTCTTGAGCACGGCCCGGAAGCGGCGCAGAGCAAGACGTACAGCCTGCAACTCGAGGCAATTGATGTGCCATAAGCGGTGGGGTCCTGTCCAGGAGCCCGCGGCAGCACGTCCATTGCACATGGCACCCCAGCCCGTGGTGGAGGCATCTGTCGTTACAACAACATGCCGGGAAGCTCGTTCCAGAGGCACTCCTGCCCGTAGAAAGCTGAGGTTCCCCCACGGGGTGAAGGTCTGACGGCAGGTCGGAGTAACTGGTACTCGGAGCGTGCCGTGTTGCCATGCCCACCTCGGGACTCGGTCGCGAAGCCAAAGCTGAAGCGGTCTCATATGAAGCAATCCGAGCGGCGTTGCCGCGGCTGCAGATGCCATATGCCCCAGGAGCCTCTGAAAGAGTTCAGTGGAACCGCACTCTTGCCCTCGAACTGTCTCAGGCAAGTCAGCAGTGACTGCGCGCGCGCGCTCGTAAGCTGCGCGGACATGGCGACCGAGTCGATCTCCATACCGAGAAAAGAGATCCTCTGCACGGGGCAAAGTTTGCTCTTCTCCCAGTTGACCCGAAGGCCCAAACGGGCTACATGGCGGAGTACCAAATCCCTGTGTTCGCAAAGCTGATCTCGAGAGTGAGCTAGAATCAGCCAGTCGTCGAGATAGTTCAGAATGCGAACCCCGTGTTCCCGGAGGGGAACAAGGGCTGCCTCGACGACCTTCGTGAAGACGCGAGGGGACAGGGCTAGCCCGAATGGGAGAACTGCGTACTGATATGCCTGTCCCTCGAAAGCAAACCGTAGGAACGGTCTGTGTCGAGGGAGAATGGAGACATGAAAGTAGGCGTCCTTCAGGTCGATCGCTGCAAACCAATCCTGGTGCCGCACACATTCGAAAACGCGTTTGGCGGTGAGCATCTTGAACGGCAGCCTGTGAAGGGAGCGGTTCAATACGCGCAGGTCCAGGATTGGCCGTAACCCACCGGTTTTCTTCGGGACAATGAAGTAGGGGCTGTAAAACCCGGACCTCATTTCGGCTGGAGGGACAGTCTCGATCGCACCCTTCGCCAGCAGGGTAGCAACCTCCGCTCTCATGATAGGGGCATTGCCACCGACCAAAGTGGAGCGGACTCCCCTGAAGCGGGGAGGAGACCGCGCGAACTGAATCGCGTAGCCGAGCCTGATCGTTCGTGCGACCCAGCGGGACAGGTTGGGAAGCTCTAACCAAGCTTCCAAGGACTGCACCAGCGGGGTCATGCGAACCACAGACTTCCCGTCGGTGGGGCAGCGAGGCGGTATGACTGACCCAGACGTGGACGGCATAGCGGCCCGATGTGGGGGTGCAGTCATGAACCGCGCCCTGACAGAGGAGACCAGGGAAGGACGAACGTTCCACGGGGGTCTGCTCTGCCAGGGGTCTGGCGACAGAGGGGGATGAGAGTGGTGCGGTCCGGGGACGGCACGCACTGTCATCCGGCTCTGGGACAGAGGAGGACGAGGGGTGCACGGCCCGGGGGCGGCGCACCGTGTCGTCCAAGAACTCTGTATGCTCAGGGATGAATGTGTCACTTCTCTCAAGATTCTCCCCCGGCCCTCCACCGGGGGAAGGAGTGGTCCTGCTACCACCTCCTGAGAAGTGTACATCATCCCTGAGCAGCCCGTCTCAGGAGCGCCGCTTGACCCGGCATTTAGCGGGGGGCGGGACTGGAGAGGGCTGGGGCGCCTTCCTACGGCCTCCTCCGCGACCGGGCCCGGGTGAAGGCTGCTGCTTGGGCCGGGCGGGAGGGGTGGGAGCCGTAGGAGGGCGCCCTCGGCGGGAAACAGACTGAGTATTCTGCCCGGTCGGCTGAGTGGAGGCAGCAGCGGGCCGTCGGGGCAGAATGTGCTTAATAGCCTCAGTCTGTTTCTGGGCAGTCGAGAACTGTTGGGCAAAATCCTCGACTGCACCGCCGAAAAGGCCATCTTGCGATATGGGGGTGTCGAGCAGCCGGGACCGCTCGGCATCCTCCACATCAGCAAGATTAAGCCAGAGGTGTCTCTCCTGGACCACGGCTGTGGACATCACCAAACCCAGGGAGCGTGCGGTCACCTTCGTCGCTCGGAGAGCAAGGTCGGTGGCGGCGCGCAGCTCATTGAAGAGCCCCGGGTCTGTCCTGCCCTCGTGCATGTCCCTGAGCATCTGGGCCTGGTAGACCTGCAGAATGGCCATGGCATGCAAAGAGGCGGCTGCCTGTCCCGCAGCTCTGTAGGACTTCGCCACTAACGCAGACGAGTACATACAGGCTTTGGATGGGTGCTTAGGCTCACCACGAGAAGAAGCGCCCTGAGGACACAGTTGCATCGCAACAGAGCGTTCAACCGGGGGGAGCCCAGTGTACCCACGGGCAGCGGCCTCATCGAGGGGAGGAAAGGCGGATGAAATCAGCGAGCGGTCACGGGAAGACATGGGAGTCTTCCAGGACTTCGAGATCTCATCATGCACGTCCGGGAAGAAAGGTATCGGGGCCTGACGCGGACGGGGGTCCGCAGCCTGACCCAAATACCAGTCATCCAGCCGCGAGCGCTCGGGGCAGGGCGGAGGGTTCCACTCTAACCCGATGCTCGCGGCGGCTCGAGACAGCATGGCCGTCATCTCTGGATCAGACTCTAGCACAACTGTATTCACACCCGAAGGTGGCAGCTGTGATGAGTCTTCACTTCCAGAAGACTCAGACCCACCTTGTGATGCTGCGATAGACATCGCGTCATCCTCTGGAGCGTCAAAGGAAACCCGCGGGACACCCGAAGATGATCCCGCCGGAATCCCCCGAACACTCACGGGTTGCAGCACTGGAGAGGATGCGGCTGGGCACGGACTGATAGTCGGCGCTTTATTCCAAACCGTCATCCTCAGATCACCCTGGCCACCAGCCGAAGTACTAGCTCTATTTCTAGAGTCAGTAGATCGGGGTGTGGATGAGGGGACCCTCACTCTTGCGAGATCACCGAGTCTTGATCGTAATGCTGCGATGGTCATGTTCCCACAGAGAGAACATGAGTCATCCACGAGTGCTGCTCTAGCGTGATTAATGCCCAAACACACTATGCACCACTCGTGCCCATCAGAGTCATCCACGAGTCTACCGCAACCAGAAGTGCACGGGCGAGGCATCTTTAAAAAGACGTGCCGCGTGCAAGCTCTTTTGTGAGAAAAAGAAACTCTGACTGTGTTGAAGCGCCCGGGGAGAAACACACTCGCTGTCGAATCACGGACAGAAAAGCAGGAAGCGCGTCCTCGCCGGAGATCGCCGTCACACCAACACCAGAGAATCTCGCTCGTCTGCAGAACTGACAGTACAGGAATGGCTTGTGGAGCGAAGGATCACCTTGGCTCCGAAGCGAAAACATGCCTATTTGCTGCCAGCGTCCTCCTTAAATACCCACGAGGTGAGGCGGAGTTACGCTATGCAAATTCCGCAGACCCATGGCATTTCTTTGCCATTGGCTCGTTTTGTAGTACTCGAAGTCGATTGGCTTTCTAAGCGAAACCCCATTCGTCGTCATCCGACGGAACTCGGAGTGACAACGAAAGGGAACTGAAGTTTGCCACAGGTGTTGTTATTGTTAACTAAAACTGTAAAAAAAAAATGTTCGGTAAATGAAATAAACCTGAAATAAAATATAAATATTAGATGACAAACTTAAACTAAAAAAAAAAAAAAAAATTGAATGGTGCCTTGGCAACTAACTGAAATGTAAAATGTTTAAGTTGACATACTAAAATGACTAAAACTGAAATAAAAATAAATCAAAGCTACAGTATACATAAATATATAAAACAAACAAATAACAGAATATAATAAAAATGACAAAAGCATATAAATAACTAAAACTGAAACTAAAATTAAAATGAAAGTGAAAAAATAAATAAAATAAAAGCTAATTCAAAATATTTCTAAAGACTGCACTGAAAAAAAAAAGATTGTTTAGGATTTACTTTGAAACTATTTTCTCATTCAGAAATTGCTTGTAAATTTCACAAATAACAATGATATTCAATTTTGAAGTAGACTGAAATAGTATTTTCTTTAAGGCATACTCCATTAGTCTTTGTTTTATTTATAACTTTGATATATATATTTTTTTTTACAGTGTATAATAGTATGTAAATAATACTAAAATGACACTTGCCATTAGCTTAAAATTAGCTATTAGACTACTTGAAGCACATTTCGACCCTTTAATTAACAATTTTGATAATATGGTACCAATTTCTATAATTGTATCTATTGCAATTTTAACAGGATGAAAAAAATTCATTGCAACAACCCAACATACTGTACAAAACATCACTTTCTGATGTGTGCATTCGAGTTGTCTTTTTCTTTTGGTTGGTCAAACAGCAGTGGTCCCGTCCATTTGTTCAGTGGGAGTGTGTTTAATCCCGCTCTCCCAGAATTCCCTCCTGCAGGCTCCTTTGATTCGGCTCTTTCATGGCTCCTCTGAGACCCAGCAGAGATTCTACAGATCTATTGATCTCAGATGGTATTAAGGGCCACACAATCCGATACACTGAACCATTTACAACCACAAAATCCCTGTTTCAACCCGAGACTTTCAATGCATGTTGTTCAGACCTCCGTCTTTCTCACTGCACTTTTACAGTGCTTGCTTTCTTTGCTTGTGTCTTGTCAGGCAGCATCCAAAGATTGAAAGGCATCAAAGTTTGTTTGACATCCTTTTTACTGAGATGCATTCTTATGATTCGACCCACAATCAAATGCATTCGATACCCTGAGTGACTGAAAAATAATCTTAGTGAGGGGTTGACAGAGAGACATTTATATATATATATATATATTTTTTTTTAATGGTTTTGAAAGAAGTCTTGAATGCTAACAAAATGTATGTGAAATATTAGTACAATTTAAAATAACTGCTTTGTTTTAAAATAGTTTGAAATGTAATTTATTCTTGTGATGGCAAAGCAGATTTTTTTTTGCAGCCATCATTTGAGACTTCAGTGTCACATGATCATTCAGAAATTATTGTAATATGATGATTTTGAGCTCAAGAAACAGTTGGGACACCTATAATTTTTGTGTAAAGTGTGTGTGTGTGTGCCTATGCATATGCCTATATATGTATTTATGTATATATATATATATATATATATATATATACACACACACATATGCCTAAATATATATATATATATATATATATATATATATATATATATATATATATATATACACATATGCCTATATATATATACAGTATTGAGAATTGATTTAGAAAAATAATAAGGATTTGAATTGTGGTCAGTGTGAATACATTGCTATTAACAAAAGTAAATTTGTTAATTGAAGTGAATTGTATGATAATTGATCAGCATTCATTATTTCACAATCATGACTTGGTTGTCTCTGAAGCTCGATTTTGTTCTGGATCATCAATCTTGATGTTATGGTGCCTTGGAAGCTGGTCTGAGGCAGAGGGAAGCCTGATTTGGTGAGAAAAAACCGCTGAACAAGTGTGTGTGTTCTGTCACCACGTATGATGATAAGTTAGAGATAGATATGGCTTGTGATGGCAGCTCCAATCTTGGTGATGGCTGGAGGCAGAGGCTCATATCATGGCCGATCGCTGGACATATTGGACTGGTACTTTGACAGGAATACTCCACACATCACAGCTGAGCACAAATCCATCCATCTATCCATCCAGCAATGAAAAAAAAAATGAAAAAGAATGAATTTATAGAAACTTCATTGATCAAACGTCTTTTGTCATAGAAAGTCGATAGAGGTGGTAAATCCATAATGTCTTCAATCAGGTGGAGGATTAATCTGTCATTTCACAAAGCTGGATGGATGGCGGGAGGCAAGAAGAACACAGTTGGCGGCTCGATGAGGTCTGGAGTTCAGGGTCAGATATTTTTAGTTTGAGTGCCACATGGCACCTGCTGGACTGTATCAGAAGCACAACCCAAGCCTGAGATTACAGGCTATGGTCGGAATAGCTTCCTACCATGCTACTTGTATTGATGTAGCATGAATACTATTAACAATTAGCAAATTTGTGTATTTCTTTTTTGCAACCAGCAACTGCATGGTATGGAAACCATTTCTGCCTCAAAGTAAAAATACAAATATTTGTCAGATAAAGTTTATATACATGTGTCTATTAATATACATACAGTATACACAAACATGCTTTACTTGGAGATGGAGATTGAGTTAAAGTCTACATTTAGATAATCATTTAAAATCTTGTTTCTTGCTGTATTGTAAATATACAGTTTTGAGAGTTGTCAGTTATTTCATTAAGTTATTTTACTGTTTATTGGTAGTATGATAAGTAGCTTTACAAAATCATAAAAAAAAACAGATGAGAACAACATGAGCCAACACTGGTACTAGTGTGCCTAAAGAAAAAAAAAGTAGGCATGTTTAATGCCTTTACAGTTCTCTATTTTCCCATTTCATTAATTCTATTTTTGGAATTATGTGGCTCATATCTTTTGAAATTCTTTAATTCTACTAACAGGACATCTTCAAACCTTTTAAATGACAGATGCGGGTTCATTGTTTGGGCATCCCTGAAATGAATCGCTTCATCATGTAACAGAGTCCCAGCCTGTTGGATGTTTGCTTCCTCTCTCAACCCTGAAGATGTTTTGAACCGTAGCAGACAGCCTTGCAGCGGGAGCTCTGGGACTCTATCAACCTCAAATGGTGGAGAATGAAAAGAAAGCGAAAATAGTTGATGCAAGATGATGTGCAGTGAATCACTAGTGAATTGCATGGACAGAAAATGATTCCTTTTAAAGCCTGGATACATTTTTAGGCGAGTAGGGGGTGATTGCTGGATAGAAATGATAGGAATCAAAAGGAATTAAATGATTATGGTTACACTTCTAGTTTCTTAATGATTACATCAATCAATCAATCAATATATATTTTTTGGGGGGAAGATATTACTAACTAATTAACCAATAAAATAGCCATTTCTTCATATAACAAAGTTTTGTAAACAGTTTTGTAAACAGCCCCATAGTTACAAAATTCATGAGTTGTAAAACATAAATCTATCTATATATCTATATAGATATCTAGGACAAGGTATTAGCGTCTCCTTTTTTTGGGAAGGCCAGATGGAAAAAAAAATGTTGCTATTCTAACCCTTACTAAAGTTAAAGTCATAACTCTCGACGTTAAAAACAGACAGACACTCTGGGTATGTGGAGGGGCCAGTATAGGTTGGGCACAGTGTTTGTGAGGGGTTATTAATAGGGGGAACAGCACAGGAGGATAAGGGCAGAAAATCTCTCACTACTGGGTTATGTATATCAGTGACACTCTCTTCGGCCACAAGCCCTCTTCACCCACACACCCACCGAGCGCCGGCTGCCGGGAAGCTGTCTCTGCCACTCTGGAACTTTGATACTGGCAAAGCACACAAGCATGTCGGGCAGCTTTGTGTAAGCACAGCTGTGTTCATATGATGATGAGCTAATGGCTTGTGGCTGTGTTTTCAAATCAGATATCTTGAAATGCACACACACATATATATATATATATATATATATATATTTATTTTTTTCTGGAGTGTGCTTTGGTATACTTCATCTGTAGCTGTAAAGTTCCTTTCCCTCTCGCCGAAACTGACTGATAGGAATTATAGGGTCATATTCCACCCTATCAAAAGAAAATAATATCTATATTTAGTACAAATAAAATATTGCCTCTTAACCATTTCTTTTTACAATTTTGATTGAACTTTTCCTGACAACTTATTAAACTTACCTTCTGAAATGGGGGAAAAAAATAGAAATGGATTGTAAAGTTTATTTGTAAAGCCACGATTTGTTCTACTTAATTTAATACGTATTTTGATTGAAATATATTTGTGGATATTTTTGATTGCCATGTTATTACAGTAGAGACTATCTAAAAATGTGACCGATTGGTCGATTGAACGATGGACATCCATCCATCCGTCCATTTTTATTTCTATGAAAAAGGTCTCTTCTAGGTCCAAATAAATAATCATAAAAACATGCTTATGAGCACCAATGCCATGAATGGTAAATAACTATTAATGAGGTACTTCAGCAGCATTATTGCGGAGATATGAAACACTGGCGGAGGAATGAGGCCTTTGGGACTTGTACTCTGGGAGCCGGAAGATGACTGCCACATCTTCTGAAGATTTATTTACACACTGAACGGCTGCCAGCTTCTGTTGCCCAGGCAATATTTTTTTTTACAAGAGGCCGTTTGACTGGAGCTCCTCGTAACTCACGCTCAGTCTATCAAATCAATAAGCACCATGTTTGAATGTGATTTAGAGAGGTAATTAAAGCTGTTAATTGCTTTCATTACTCAGACTTAGCTGATGGCTGTCTGAAGAGTTTTCAGAAAGAGCTTTGTGTGTGTCTGTCTTCAGGACACTTGCATGAGATAGGCTTTTTTTTTTTTTTTTTTTTTTTACAGTTTGAGAAGGTGTTGTTGCTGGTCTTGTTATTTGGGTGATAGTGATTGATGTTCTCTTTTCTTGACATCAACCACTCAACAAAACTGATATCAAAGCATACCGTAGAGTGCATCTATCTATGAGCTTCTATTTCCATATGATGAAAGCGTATTATGACCAGAGGCTATCAAGCTCTTGTTTGCTTCTTGTCATAAAGAGTGATAGGATTTGTTCTTTGGGTCTGACTGTGTTGTATAACCCTGCAGGATCCGTGGAAGTTACATAGACGGTTTGAGAGTGGCCAACAGTGATCCTCATGGTGACCCTATTCAGTGTGACAAAGCTCTGCAGAAAAGCTTCAGCGGCCACATCACAGCCAATGGCATCTTTTCATGCTCTGGTGCCTTGAGTGGGACAAATGAGGGTGACATTGAGCCCAACTAATGCCAAATCTTCTTTTAGATTAAGTGTCATGTCTGAATCTCAGCAATTCAGACTCAGAGTTCATAACTGTTCTAGTTTTTTTTTTCTCCGATGATCAATTCACCTCTTAAACCTTTTCCACTGTTTAGGAAGCTACTTTGAAAATGTAGCTTGACAAGCTTGAAGTTACTCATAATTGAATGCAGGCATGCAGATTTTTGGGAAAAAGTAATTAGATTCAGTAAAGTGTGTCCGTAAAACTATAACATAAACTAGGGATGCATGGATGTATCGGCCAATAATCGGTATCGGCCAATAAAAACATTTATTTTTACTATCGGACGATTATTTAAAACTAGTCTATGATAAGGGCCGATTATATCCTGTCAATCAAAAGTGACGTAAAAATGTGTCAGACTGCAACTCATACTGTGTGAGAAGAAAATGTTGAGTTATGTTGAATTTAGGGCTGTCGAAGTTAACGTGACAATAACGCATCAACATTTTAAAAATAGCAAATCTGTCTATTTGACCCTATGAATCACCTGTATAGTTCAAACCAGGGATGCCAGGTCCGTGGATGCAGAAGTGGTATCACCATCTACAGGGCATTGAAGGTACTATATCTTGTGTGTTTTGCCCTTGCTCACCCACATTTGTCAACTAGGCTACTTTATGCGAATGCGAGCAGGTAGTTGCTGAATCACAGGTGTTTATATGAGATGAGGACATGACTCAGCCGCTGATGAGCACGTCCAGTGCAAGTAGGCTTTGACTATTTAATTTTACCTAACATTATTTTATGTTATATTTAAAATACCTTGGTTTACTTACACCCTTTACTTGAGCTTAATTGAGACTGTGTAGATGTTTAAGAGGCTGTTGTGTCCACCTTGATTTATTGCAATTTTGAGGTGTTCAGTTTTATTTTAGAAAATAATCATTTTCGCTCTCCTCACAAATCAGCCGTTTCTTGTTTTCACTGGCATGTCTCTTAGGCGTTGAGAACTAGTGCACCTTTAAGCCTACATTCAATATGAGTAAAATACTCAAGTACTGTTAAAATCAGATAATCTAAGACTTTTACTCAGTCGTATTTAGGGTTGGGTATCGTTTGGGTTTTATCCGATTCCAGTACCTACTCGGTATTTTTTAAACGGTTCCGGTGCTTAAACGGTTCTTAAATCGGTACTTAAGAAAATGAAACCGCACACACTTTATCAAAAAATAATACCCTTTAATTTACAGGGCCAAACTGGACACAATATTAACTTAAATCTTTAAACAATATAAATACAAGTAACATATGGTAATAATAAAACCAATATAAAATAAAAATTCATATTTACATAATATCAAATGAAACAATATTGTATCAAACAATGTAATAATACTGGAGATTAATAGAGATTACTAGCAGGCAGAGCTGCCAACTCTCACGCATTGACCGTGAGACTCACGCAAATGACCCTTTTCACACAGAAAAATCGCGGACAAAGAGGACACTGACAGACAAGACAGAGAAGGTTACTTTTGATATGGAACAAATCCACAGCTGTCAGATTCTGTCAATATTTTTACGAGATTCACACAACAAATAACGTTTTGGCTCTTTGAAATGTGACAGATCGCTGTAGCGCGTCAGTTCAAACGGCACATGATACAGCAGCCTACAAATCCACTGCTTCTAAGCTACGCAGCGTTGAGTGAACCTATGAAAGAGAACATCTCTGGTTGGTGTAACATATCTCCCAATAGGGAACGGGACGCTGCCAAGCTCCTCGCGCTGCCGACCAGCTTCCTTTTTCGGCAGAGAAATCTGAGGAGCAGATGGCGCCCGCGCGCCAACATAGTATGACGACGTAAGTGCGTCGATGCGGCGCCCGCGCCATCAGCCAATGAATTGGCTTGATTCTATATGGGATTCAGACTATCGGCACACCCAGAGGGCGTTCTGACAGGTAATTTTACACGTGAAATGCAGCCAAACCTTGCGAGAAACAGCGCGCATCCGAGACAGAAGAAACTGTGCTCCAAACTGTGTAGCACACGCACGGCGGAGAGAGAGAGAGCGAGAGACCTTGTGTGTGTGTGTGTGTGTGTGCGCGTGTGTGCCTAATGAAGTTAGGCACCGAAATCAGGCACCGAAATTTTCGTTCTTATTCGGTCTGGTTACTACCGTTTACGTCGGAACCGGTTCCCTATTGGCACCGAGTTTCGGTACCCAACCCTAGTCGTATTGCTATTGGTGACTTATAACTTGTAATGGAGTCATTTTAATTGTAAGGTACCTGCATTTTTACTCAAGTATGGTTTTCTGGGACTCTTTACACTTCGGGCAGCTTTACAGGGATAAAAGAGGAAAATAATAACTTGATGCAAACAGAGTTCAATTCTGCTGTAAACATAGTGTCATTGTTCAGCTGAGGTCAGTTCAGTGTTGATTCAATTGCATTTAACTCAGGAAAGTTATCCAATGAGTTCGTTAGTTAGCTATAAAACACAAGATATGAGCTTATTTACTGTTAATTATATATGTTTGACTAAATTTGAGACTGTCTTGAATAAATCATGAAGACAAGTGTTTGAGAAAACTACCTTATGCAACCGCAACGGTCACTGGGATTTTGCCAAGTAAAACATGTTCCTGGATCAACATTTTTAGTTGATCCTGGAACAAAATTCCCATCCAGAAATTTAGTTCTAACCCTATCCCTACCCCTAAACCTAACCCTACCCACAACTAATAATGGGAAATAATGGGTGAATAACACTGATGTAGAACCACTTAACCCTGGTTGTAAGCCTAAACTTGACATAAACTGTAAACTTGTCCCTCAAATCTGCTTCTTTTGATGTCAGGAAAGACTTGGGTCTGAACTCGTTGTTTTGGTGCCACTGATTGCATGTGAACTGTCAACCCTAAATTAACACAAAGTCCAGAAATTATTTAAAGCCTCATCTCAGAACATGCTGTTCTTACTTTGCTAAAATGGTTCAGTTATATCAACGCTTTCAGGCTTCATTCTGTTTGCTGTTGTTTTATGGGAAATATTACTAAATGTCCAGCACGATGATGAGTTTCAGTCCATGTTGCTTTAACTTGTGTTACACAACTAAAGGCAAAGGCAAGACGCACATTTTTGTCCATTTTATCAAAACACAAACATGCAAACTTACTTACTTTAACCCAATGTTCACCGGCTATGTCCCAATAAAACCCAATCTCAAAATAGCTTGTGTTCAGTTTCAGATAAATTATTCAATTGCATATTTTTCTTCATACCTAAAGACTTCAGCTGTGGAAGTGATTGATGAGGTGTGGTTGAATAATTTAGACTTTTAGGAGTCTCGTGGATCTGCCAACTGGACCAGGGGCTCAAGAAGAGAAAAGACGGGAGGATAGTAGTCTTTAGGCTGCCAACGACAGAAGAAGAAGAAAAATCTTACTCAGATATGAGATGACAGAACAGCAAATGTGTTTTTGTGTTTTTATTGGAAGCACGCAGGCTATTTTCAAATCTCAGCCAGAATTGTTTATGTCTGCATGAGAACTTATGTCTGTGAGGATTTTCGTGATATAGCTATACAAAATGTCTATTTTCACAGTGAACATAACAAAATACTTTTTTTAAAGGATGATCTCATCCACCATATGTGGTTGCAGACAAAAGTCTGAAACTGAAGCAGACTATAAAAGCCAGTCTTCTGAATTTTCATAGACAGATTGTCTCCTATTTAAACAGAATTGCCTTTAACAGCTAACTTAACTCTCTGGGGTCGGCGGTCTCGCCGGCGATACCAGCTCACTTTTTTCCTTATCAGTGCAAAAGAGACTCAAATTACTCTGTTAATTTTGATCTTACATATAAGTGTTGTACATCATTAGATCCTGTTAAGTTTCTATTTTTTTTGTGGATACTCACAATAAAAACAAAGTGTTGTGCTTTTCACCAAATAAAGAAAAACAAACATGATGCGAGTTCTGCGTTCTCTCTGTCAGTGAAGTCCATTCTGAAACGCGTCCTAAGATTAACTGTAACTCCGCGATTACTTGTCACACAGGCACGAGAGGTTTTTCTTTATGAAGCTTAAATTCTCTTCTTTTAAATGAAGTAATTTATATAAAAAACAAATATTCTCAGTTTATGCAATCTGTATGAAAAGAGAGTGCTGTCAGTATTTTTTCCCCCAGCTCATTACACTTCATTACGCGTTAATCTGACACGCCCACGGAGGACGCGCGCTATTCAAACGCAAATGTGAGGCAAGCCATGACAACGCCCACATCAGCTGTTCCACCGCGGCGGTAAAATGTGTGGTGTATTTGCTGCCTTTTACCGCTAAGAGGCGCTACAATCATAGACTCTGAAAAGTGTTCGTTTATTCCGGTTTATTCTCTCTAATGTGTAATCTGCTGCCGCACCGAAGAATTCAACAAGTGAAACGTAGTTAAAATAATTCATAATCACAATACTGAAATTAGGCTACTGAAATGTAATTGAATAAATAATGAAAACATTTCAACATAAAACATTGCAATAAAATCATTTAGGCTACATGAATGAGGCTTTACAACATTAACAGCGTACAGAAGACAGCTCAGTGATCAACGCAACGACATTACGACACGAGCTTCGAGGAGCTTCAACAGACCCGAGATCGAATCTCAATGTAGCATACATGTTGTTAACCGATGTTGTCCTACGTTTATATTTTCCCACCTTGATGCTTAAATAGGTAACTATTTATATCTGTTTACTTATTTAAAGTCAAGAGTTTTGTTTGATTATCATTACAACATAAATTTGCTACATTCCTGTAGAACCGCAGCCGCTGCACAAACGACAAAAACTGATGAAGATTGTCAGCCGATCAGAAAATGAAAATGAAGAAGCTCGTCTTTAGTCTGCTAAATTATTGTGTAATGTAAAAGAACACTAAAATTACTTAAGTTTGAAACCAAGTTCGAACATTTCAAGGTTTAAATTGTTTAATTTAAAACAGGGTTGCATCTTGTTTAGAGTTTATTTCTTTTGCGATGCAAAATAAGAAACACTAGGCTAATCTTATTCTTGCGACATTTTAAATTTGTATTGCCAAAGAAAATACAGCTAAATTAAACAATTAAAACAGTAGGCCTACAAAACGAAAATTGTCCAAAGAAACATAATTAAATTAAAAACATGCGTTTCTCTTTGCCTCTCTCGCGCTGGATCTCTTTTTAACAAGTTTATTTAGTCTCCCTCGCTGCCCGCGCCGGGTCTGTCTCGAAATTAATCATTTCAGGGTAAAAACACATCATACAGCTGATAATACTGTATATGTCGCTGCGTGTCAGCCATACAAATCACGAAAAATTTATTTAACCTTTAATTGTTGCTTCAAAGGCACAGCATGCCTTGTTGAATTCACCTTACAATAACTTCAATTGAAATTTTGTGTGAAAAAAACTTTAAATAGGCTACAATAAATAAACTACAATATTTATAATTTAATAAGATATGGGGCCTACATTTGGACACAGATTTATCCTTACAATAATTTTGCCTGCTCATCAGGCTGGCTATCCGACACTCTCCATATGAAAGAGGAACATTAACACCTTTGTCCAGCAATGTCCCTCCAACCCCCCACAGGCTATCGGAGTCTGAGGCTGACTTTACACAAAGAGAAGTCGCAATTCACACTTAAATCGCCATTCTAGACAGTGTTGATAATGAAGGAATTAAATGATTTAAGTTACATGTAGCCTAGTGATATTTCTGTCATAAAAGTTTATTACTAAATATTTCATTATTTCAATAATTGATGAAATAAAACTGGTTTGGGGCAGCTTTTTCCAAGCAAAACTAAATATAATCTGAAAAAACGCTTGTTAATTTGTTGTCATGAACAAAATGTTCAACTTAATATTAAAGTCTACAGGGATCTTTGGATCCTTACAACCAGGCATGCAATTTGTGAATTAAGTTTTTATTTTATTTTGTATTATTCAAATAAATATCGAAACACGGTGCTTCGTGGTAATGCTGCTAAATTAAATAACATTTATAGAATAATTATGAACTTAAATGAAACAATATCGCAACATTTCGACAAATACATTATTATGTTTTTACATTTTAATTCAGGGCGATTTAGCCTACATTTAATTAGAGCGAGATTTTCACCCATGTCTTGTCATTTTCTCATTGGGAAGCGCATGTTTGATCCTCTGTACCTCTCGTTTTCATATGGATTAGCCTACATAATCAGATAACATTTATTAGCCTAAATATTTAGACATTTAAAGGCTTTAGACATAGCCGATTTCTTATCGTGACTGAGCTGAAGTGGCTTTCGGTTCATTTTTGTGATGCGCAGTTCCCGGAGACAGAGGACAGATATACTGTTTTTGTCGTTAGCCTAATATGAATACAAGTTTACAGTTTTGAACGATGTAAGCTACTCTACTCTTATCTGTATGACCAAAAAATTACGGAGTCGCCTATTAAGTTATTTTAGCTGTAATAATGAGATAAATAAATTAATCTAAATGAACGCTCCGCCGCGTTTGTCGAACACTAACTCACGATGCCAGAATAAAACCCGACTTTAGAAAAATGCATAGGGTCACTCGGCGTGGTGTGCCAAAACACTTAATTATAAACTTCAATATTTCATTCAAAATAATCTCAACACGCTTTGTGAAATTTTGAAAAGCCGTGCATGCATTAAGGCCACTGGAACTAATGAACAACTGAAACGCTGGTTTTGATTTTATTGTTTTTCGTTTAAACGTGCCTGTTGCATATCTCTATTTTATATTTGATATTGGTGAAGTAGCCTATAGCATTGATTAGCTGTGGAGGGAGGGGTGTGGGGATTAAAATAATTAATAACTAATTCGCGGTATAACTAGTCGATCACGAGTGGCTCAACAGGTAGATCTATAGATAAACTATATCTTTCAGGAATTTGACCGACCGGGTTGACACTTCAGCGTGAGAAATCGGGGGTGTGGCGTGAGAGCCTGGAATAAATAAATAAAAAATATATATAGCCTATATAAAACAAAACTGTATGGTGTAACAGAGTTTTAGAGCTAGACAAATCTCTCTGCAATAATAAATATAAAATATACAGCAGACTATGTTTGTGCGGGATTTAAACCTGTGTCATCTTGATGATGAACCGTCAGTTCTACCGCTCGGCTATGAATTTTGTTACTGAGAAATAACCAAACGTTTGATTCTCACATGAGCGAGAAAACGTTTTGTCTTTAGCCTGTGAGTGTAGGCCTACTTTAGCCTTTTACAGTTTTAAAAGATTATATCTTATCTGTATGACCAACAATTTGTTGTAGGCTTATTTGGAAATTACCATAACTTGTAGTATTTCATCCTTAGGCTACTGTTAATAGACATTAGCCCCACTTACGTTTTGCTAAATATCCCTTTGCGCCACCTGGCGGTCATTTCGCGTACGACTTTGAAATGCGACTGGTTTATTTTTTCCGCGGTGGATGGCTAAAAATGGTATGTGGATGGCTAAAAGGTGTGACTAAAAATGTGCTTTTGGCTTTCATTTATATTTTGATTGTTTGTATATATATATATATATATATATATATATATATACTAATGAGCCTTTCATTCAGGGGTGTCACACAAGAAAGAATGCAAGGACAATATATATATATAAATAAATAAATATTTATACACACACACACATATATATATATATATATATATATATATATATATATATATGTGTGTGTGTGTGTATATAAATATTTATTTATTTATATATATATATTGTCCTTGCATTCTTTCTTGTGTGACACCCCTGAATGAAAGGCTCATTAGTATGCAGTCTGCTCAGGTGAGAACTGCCTAATTATTCATGAGGGGGTTGGGCCGATCCGCCCATCCGCATATTGCCTTTGCAAACAAAAAAATGTTTTTCACAATTTAAAACAATCTATTGTGTTATGTGAATGATAAGACAGGATGATATTCAGATCATTTTGAAGAAAAAACTCTAGGCCACAACATCCATTAGTCAAAAGTCTTGTGGACACATATTTAGTATGTGTTTTGTGGCCTTATTTCAGAAACTTTAAGTTTTAGTTTTTTCAATAACCACACTGTAAAAAGTGCTACACCCACAAAGTAGGTTTTATATATTTTAAATATTTGTAATCTAGTTTATTTTATTGGTTTTATACAAAAAAAGTATCAAAATACTTCCTCTTTACTTAAAATATATCAGTTTTTATATAACAATATATTTTAAATAAAACCCATGCAATTTATTTGGGTAGTTATTTGTATGTGGTTGTTGTGTACAATAAATGTTATAAAAGTGAGTTGACAATGCACAATTTATTTGAGCAGCTGTCGATGTGACAGGTGTGTTCATCAAACGTAAATATTTTAAATTTTATAAGTTGACATTATCCCTTTTTCACTGGCGGGGACTCCAGACAGATGCAATATCTTCCTCGGCACTTCAACTGTTTGGTCGCTGCAGCGGATCTGAATTTCAGGGTCTGATTAACACGGTAAGTTGAGCAAATTTAGCCGAATGACTGGTGATGTAAACTAAAGTCACGCAAAATCGCTTACTCCACTAGGGAGCTGAGGTTAGGTTTGCAAATTGTATAGCTAGCTATCCTGCACACATGGTAAGCTAAGATGGCTGCACAGTGTGGTCGATCGGCAGACAACAGCAGCGTTTAAAAACACATACAAGTTACGTATGTAATAATTATTTGCACAAATGCCCTCAGTTATATTGTTAGATTGCACAGATTAAATTTCGGGATCAAATGCGATCGAAACGGTCGCAATTTCGAGCCTTCAGGCAATAGTTGTGCGGGCAAATAAGGGAAAGTAAGATGTGATGTTTTATGGACAACACTTTGTTTTGTGTGTTTGTCTGACAGGACTCAGAGATTATGTTATTATACTTTTGCATTACTAAAGCAGATGCACAGATTAGACTGTAGAGATGTATGTTTAGTAGTCTGTCTGATTTTAGAGATTTGATCCACGTTATTTTAATGCTGCATAGTCAATTAATGACATATTTTTGGTCTAGATTTTTAAACTATTTCTAATCTATTACTTAAAGAAGTTACATTTACAACTGATTTTTTAACCTTATTTCTAACATCTAACATTTTCCCGGTCTTTAGATACCCAAGCACTTTTGTTACCTGGGGTCTTCGAGCTTCACATCCAGGTAAGACAAACTTCAGAATAGATTCAATTACAATTTGATCAGATTATACGTGTTCTGTAAGTCCAATAGACGTTCAGGGAACCTCCATACAAGGTTAAAAACTAGTTCAGATGTGGACATATTTTATGTAATTTAATGTCTCATTTAGACAATTTAAACTGTTTCTGGACCAAATAAACACTTTCAGGATGCATTAAATTGAAACTCATGTTTATTTCAACGTAATTTCTAATTGCAAAGCAACTCACAAACAGAGTAATGATTTCATGATTTTTGGACAAACACACACTGACAACTTTAGACAGTTTAGCATCTGTAATTTATACATATTTGGATCGTGAGAGAAATCAGATTCGAACCAGGGACCTTAAGCTGCCTGCCCTAAGTAGACAGTAATGATTTCATGATTTTTGGACAAACACAGTCTACTTAGGGCAGGCAGCTTAAGGTCCCTGGTTCGAATCTGATTTCTCTCACGATCCAAATATGTATAAATTACAGATGCTAAACTGTCTAAAGGTGTCAGTGCGTGTTTGTCCAAAAATCATGAAAAGAAACTTCACTGTCTGTTAATTGCTTTGCAATTACACATGGAAATTACATTGAAATAAATGTGAGTTTTAATTTAATATATCCTGAGAGTGTTTATTTGGTCTAGAATAAGTATAAATTGTCCAAATGAGACCTTAAATGATGTTGAAAATTGTCCACATCTGAACTAGTTTTCAACCTTGAAAGGAGCTTCCGTGAACGTTCATTACAGAACACCTAAAAAAAGTCGTAAAAACTTTCATTCTGGCTCCTCAGTGGACGTCTTTTCAATGCACGTCTTTGTGACAAAGACGTTGAAAAGATGTCTTTTGGACATAATTTTGCTTAGTGGGTTTATTAATATTGTGATGATATGGGGTGATTACGTTTGCTCTTGAAAGATATTTAAACTGTAGCTTAATTAACAGTAATGTGATGACCAATCAGGTACAGGCAAGGACAATTGCAATTGGTTTATTGTAATGCATCCTTTGAACCAGAAAAATACAACACTCATGCTAGAGTAGATCATGATATTTTAGTACCCACACTCTATGGCATTGTCATGGTAGACTTCACTCTGGTCACATGTTCTAGTCACAGTATCCATCTTGTATCCACCACCTTTAGCAACAAAAGTACAATTTGGACTTTGTGTCTTATCTCTTCTACCTGTCTGCTAATATTCATCTCATTTCCTATTTGTCTGACCAAACTCTTGTTTCTTTTTTGTCTCCACCAATAGAGTCGGGCTGAAACAGAGGTGCACGCTGAGCTTGGCAGTTGCCCACTGAAAATTTACATGTGCCATCACCCCGACACGATTGGGATTATCATATAAGGACAGCCCGTGGTCAGAGGTGTGCCAAACCTGTCGAAAGCATGCTGCCTCCTGTTTGAACTTACCTATGCTCTCGACCTCAAGTATCCCTCAAAACTGGTGTATACTTGAGATATATCAGAGGCTTTTTGTAGGATTGGACCCTGTGCGTCCTAAACCATCATCATGTCATTTTTGACATTGCAGTTCCAGTGTGATACAATGTGATGTTATGGCTCACATTTACCTTGATCCAAACATTTCAGATTGGGCAGTTTGGATATTTCACTGTACTGTTCAGAACAGGTTGAAAATACACTTCTACAGTGTTTGTTTTATATTAGAGTGTACATGTGCGGCCACATTTATTTGCTGTTTTGTAGTCACTGTTAAAAGTGACACTGGTTGACATTGAATAAATTATATATTGTTTTCAATCTATCTTCTCATCTTTTTCTTCTTCAATTGAATTTGTAATTGTTATTGACAATTAAAAAAAAAATATTAAAATGTTTATTCACATATGATTAAGTTAATTTTACTAAGAAAACAAAGTTCATAAAACCTAATTAAAATGAGTACAGGTTACTTGTAGCAACTCATAAATAAGTTACCTGTACCAATAAAAGTAGGTTTATCTAACTGAGTAATACTAGTACTATTAGTTAACTCAACTTGATTTTGTTGCGTTTGTATAAAGTAATGTTAAAGTGTTCAATATACTTAAAAAAGGCTGCAAGTTGAATCAACATAAAACATCCAATGCAGCCACTTGCCTCACTTTTTATAAGTTAGATCTAGGTATTACTTTTTACAGTGCACGCATAAACAATATTCTCTCAAAAATACAAAAATGTACATACATGTTGATAACACATTATGGTAGCCCTGTGTGTGCTAAATAGAGTGTAATTACACCTTTGCCAGTAATATGTTTATAAGCAACTGAAAAAAGCACAAATGTCAGAGTATGTCAAAACATCTCAAGGACCCCAAAAACACCTTGGACCCCAGAGGGTAACTTAATCAATGATTCTGCTATTCTGCTGCGATTTGTCTTAGGCATGTTAATGTGTAAACAATTGTGGTTATTTCAAAACAAATTACTCATTCAGTTTTGAATGGAAGGTAAATGTTAACTCATTAATTGGAGAGCCCTTAAAAAGACAATAGTTAATTGCTGCAATTTGCATGTCATTGGTATTGCATGAATAAACATAGACATCGAAAAATGCTCTTCAACTATGATGCATGTCCACACTTTTAACAATTATTGGCTCATGCAATACATTCTTCTGGCAGATTAACCAATCAATGTGTTCTCTATGCAGTCTCACTTTCAATTGTGCCCTAAACTCCAGTTTATACATACTGTATGACATCGCCCAGCCCTACTTTTTTTAAATGTGTATACATGCCCATCTGAGCCCACCTGAATGAAAAATTCAAGGTAAGTTAATGACAAATTGTGCAAAAAAATACCTATTGATATCAATGTTTATTATAGTCTGACATTTATCCATAGGTATTTATTGCACTATTTATTGCATTTAACATACCTTGAATGTTTCATGCAGGTGGGCTTGACCCATTCAGTTCTTTATGGATGGCTATAAACACGTAAAATACCTTGAACTGAGCATGGATTCCCTTTCTTCCTATATTGTCTTGTTATTTTTTGCTGATTATATGGTGATTGAGTCAGCAATAAGATTCACTGTAGAGATCCATATTAATCATGTCTGTAGGGCAGCTTTCCTCACGGTTTCGCTAATCACGTTACTATGAGGATTCACTCTACTGGAGTTAGGATAGAAAATACTTCCTGGTTCAGTTGAGGAAATTCATGGAAGGATTGGAGGGCAAGGTCACTTCTATGGGAATATTTGTCCTGGGAGCTCAAGTCTAATTGCTGCTTTCAACTGAATGCGGTCAGCATAAAATGAAATGCAAAATGACATTGTTCAGCTAGGTTTATATAAAATGTAAGTGGAGTTTGACTGCAAACCTCATCACAATGCTATAGTTACATACAAGGTTGACATAACTTTAAGTTTTTTACAATATATTATGTCAAATTGCGTTCTGGCACAATATGGCTGCCGTCGCATCATCCAGGTGGATGCTCCACAATGGCGGTGGTTGAGGAGATTCCCGCTTCCATGTGTAAAGTGCTTTGAGTACCTAGAAAAGCGCCATATAAATGTAACAAGTTATTATTATTATTTATTTATTTATTTTTAGTTATTTAGTGGAATATTTGAAATATTTGCAAAAGGAAAAAATATGTTTGTTTTTTCTCCCTTGTTATTTTTTTTAGTACAATGTATAGTTTGGGACCATTTATATTTATATTTGAATTTTAAGAATATATTTAAAGTACCATTACATTACCTGATATTAGTGTGTAATCATATATCATCAGAGTAATGAAAGAAAAATCTCTGTTTATTTGAGATGTGACATCTCACCTTTTCAGTTAATGCATTATGACCTGACATTTCCTCTGATCTGTTTTCAAAACATTGAATCTGTTAATATGCCCGCTCTCATCTCCATCTGTTCAGTGGCATCACGTATGCACTGTCACTGCTGCGGTAAAGGATGCGAGCGCATGCTGCTTTTTCTGGGTTCTTGTACTTCCATCCACTCTTTTAATGCACAGGCACATCGGGGGCAAGCTGAGCTCTGTGTCCTTATCCACTGCTCCTTCAGATGTTTTTTCTTTCTTTTGTTTTTCTTGGTGTCTATGGTGAATCAACCAGTGGTTGCTAATTGAGGACAAGCTGTCAATACCCAATTTGAGTTAGTGATATAAAGCAACTATAACTGGTCGCAAACAAATGTTGTGTTTGGATGCCAGTTGGTAGTTCTTAACCAGTCCACATGCCAATAGTTTCCTTGGTGAACACATTTTACCATAAACACCATGGTGGTTGTCCAACTTTTTTTATCATGTTTTGGTAGTAAATAGCAATGCTGGTCCACCAGCTAGACCAGCACCAAACAAGCAGCAATGTTAAAAAGCAACATCTCTTGGTTAATTCTTTTGTTAGTTTGGTTTTGGACTTTTTTTTTTTTTTTTTTTTTGATTCTGGCAGCTGTGTAACACATTTGCATCCATAATTCCCTGGCAGGCTGTTATGCCACTTTGCACTGTGGTCCCATTGCATTTCAAACAGATACCAGATGTAGATTGTGTAGTAATTTGTTTGGGAAAGGGAGTTCATTATTGCATGTGCGCTCATCTTATTGGACCTTGGAAATGTTGTTCTCTGTAATACCAATGATTTTTGAGTTTATCTGTCAAGAAGTCTGTGTCAAGAGGAAAAAAAAAAAAATCAGAAGAAACACTAAAGAAACTCAAGTCTTAAAATCCAGTGGTAATAATGATACTTAGGTTACATACTTTTTTACCCTTGTAATTATGTTACAGTAATATATTATGTTTGTCATATAAAACCACACAGACAAGTTGGGGAAATGGATTTTATGATGTATTTTATGCTGTTTGCATGTATTTATTAAATTAAGCTTTATTACAAAATCTCAATTGCTGATGCCAGAGGAAAGATTCAGTTACATTTTGAAAATGGCTGGTAGTATAGGAAAGATAACAAAATATATTTACTATGAAGTTGCTTCCGAAATCGCACTCTTGAGTACATACTTTGAATAAGCTTCACGACCGATAAAAAGTATGTTCTATGAATGTGTGTAGCATGAATGTAATCTGGATGCACTACATTCACCATGTTGGCATTATCATGTGACCCACCAACATCAGTTGCGTCGCTTTACCGCCATTTAGAAAGTCTAAAAAAGAAAGTCTCTCCCGTGGCCTCATGGGATAGTTAAGAGTCAGAATCTCACCGGAAGTAGTAGGTCATCCGGATACATGTTGTCACCTACTGTTTTTCGCCTACTATATAGTATGTGATTTCAGATGCAGCCCTTGTGTTATCCTACAGGACTTTTAATTGTTCAGAAGTTGCTCCATCAGACACAAGAGATTTCATCTCAGTTATGCTTCAAGTATGATTTTTAAGTCAGATGTTTTTCCTAAAATTCCTCAAGAAAAGTCTATGCCATTGTTGACATCTCCTGTAGACACACATGCTGTTTTTTTTTAGGAAATTGAGACTTATGGTAAACGTCTAGGTTTGTTCTCCATTTAAGGTCATTGCTGTCTATTTAGGAGATCTCATTTGTAAATTCTCTTTCCTGTTGGTGTTTATGCTTTAAGCACTTTTTTAAATTCGTTTTTTTTGTGTGTGTGTGTGTGCGTGTGCAAAGAGGCTTTCTAAGGTGTCTTTTTTTCTTCTTTTTCTACAATAGGTAAGGTTGCCATTTCATCCTGTCTCCTTGGTAATTTCCACAAGAAAGAGTAGGCCACTGTTATTCATTACAAAGGTATATAAATGTATTTTCTAAAGACCTGTGCTCAGAGAAGTAGAATCATTCAAGGCCCAGAATTTAAGCATTTAGGAAGAATTTATTCTAAGGTGGTACTTGCAGTTACTGGCCTTGTTCAGAATAACTCATAAATAGTACTATATCTGCATTGTATACAGTACAATACCATTCAAAGGTTTGGGGTCAATAAGCTTTTTTTAAAGGATATGAATACGTTTACTCATAAAGGATACTTTAAATTGATCAAAAGTGACAGTAAAGACATTTATGATGTGATAAATGCATGCTTCGGCTTTATAAGCCAGTTTTTGGATTTCTAAACCAAAAGCATGGAGTCGGTGGATTAATCTCAAAGATGTTTTTGTGAGCTTGTCTAGATCAGAGTTTTGTGGGATGTTTTGAACAAAAAGCCAGTCTGGCCTTTGAGCCACATATGATGGTAAATGATACTGTCTGCCTCCTCATGTCAGAGCTTCAGGCACGGTCAGCAGGGCCAAGCAACACTGGCCTGTGGAGAAAACAGCAGAGGTCACCGTCTTCCGGAGAGAAGAGTTAGCCATGAACACAGCTGATGTTAGTCACAGCAGGGAAAGATCAAAACTGCTCAAGTTTTACATTTACTTTGGAATTCAGTGGCTTAAACATCCATTTTAAAATCTTTAAATCTTTAAAGGGGGCATGGATTTTTTAAATAAAGGAGCATTATCAACTAACTAGCGTCCACAAGACAGAACTCCATTTATAAGATCATTTATGGAATAAATGATATATCCACACAATTTAATTCTATATTGATGGTCTTTATTAATTCTAGGACTAATTATGCAACAAAAACATTCAAAAAGAAGGGGATAGGAGTTCAAGCTTGTAGCTAGAAAATAACCAGCTTGATAAAGATTGTGCAGTTATTTGAAAGAATTTTTAATAAAAGGATCTCTTACATTTAAATCAGATTAAAGGACAGCTTTTTTATTAACATACGAATCTTCAGAATTCAAATGGAACATTTCAAATATGCAGCCATGGAGAACATTTTACTTTGAAGAGCAGTAACCGAATCATCTTAGAGATAATAAAAAAAAAATAGTCATGAAAGACATCAAAACTCTACAAAGCAAAAGCAATGACAAACAGCAACAATCTGCAAGTACAGTGCCACTTAAAAACTCTAAAGATCGCACAAGTCACCCCACACCAGTGGATTTTGGCTTACTCAAATCAAAGACATTATTATATTTCAGCTAGCAATTGTAACATCTGTTATTTGTCAGTCACCTCATGTCAAATGTGTGTTTGAGAATGCATCACTGAAGAGTTGCATTTAAATGCTTCAACAATGTAATACAAATTGATTTGAATGATTAATATTTAAGAATCAATATTCTTTTTTTTATGTTGCATTAGAATTATATGAACATTTTGTGCAGTAGTACATTGCATTTATTAATTTAGCAGACGCTTTTATACAAAGTGAAATGAATTAATAAATAAAGCGATTCATCTTAAAGCTGCAAGAAACACAAGAAGTGCTAGTAATGCACATATACACTCGCCTAAAGGATTATTAAGAACACCTGTTCAATTTCTCATTAATGCAATTATCTAATCAACCAATCACATGGCAGTTGCTTCAATGCATTTAGGGGTGTGGTCCTGGTCAAGACAATCTCCTGAACTCCAAACTGAATGTCAGAATGGGAAAGAAAGGTGATTTAAGCAATTTTGAGCGTGGCATGGTTGTTGGTGCCAGACGGGCCGGTCTGAGTATTTCACAATCTGCTCAGTTACTGGGATTTTCACGCACAACCATTTTTGGGGTTTACAAAGAATGGTGTGAAAAGGGAAAAACATCCAGTATGCGGCAGTCCTGTGGGCGAAAATGCCTTGTTGATGCTAGAGGTCAGAGGAGAATGGGCCGACTGATTCAAGCTGATAGAAGAGCAACGTTGACTGAAATAACCACTAGTTACAACCGAGGTATGCAGCAAAGCATTTGTGAAGCCATAACACGCACAACCTATAGGCGGATGGGCTACAACAGCAGAAGACCCCACCGGGTACCACTCATCTCCACTACAAATAGAAAAAAGAGGGTACAATTTGCAAGAGCTCACCAAAATTGGACAGTTGAAGACTGGAAAAATGTTGCCTGGTCTGATGAGTCTCGATTTCTGTTGAGACATTCAGATGGTAGAGTCAGAATTTGGCGTAAACAGAATGAGAACATGGATCCATCATGCCTTGTTACCACTGTGCAGGCTGGTGGTGGTGGTGTAATGGTGTGGGGGATGTTTTCTTGGCACACTTTAGGCCCCTTAGTGCCAATTGGGCATCGTTTAAATGCTACGGCCTACCTGAGCATTGTTTCTGACCATGTACATCCCTTTATGGCCACCATGTTCCCATCCTCTGATGGCTACTTCCAGCAGGATAATGCACCATGTCACAAAGCTCGAATCATTTCAAATTGGTTTCTTGAACATGACAATGAGTTCACTGTACTAAAATGGCCCCCACAGTCACCAGATCTCAACCCAATAGAGCATCTTTGGGATGTGGTGGAACGGGAGCTTCGTGCCCTGGATGTGCATCCCACAAATCTCCATCAACTGCAAGATGCTATCCTGGGCCAACATTTCTAAAGAATGCTTTCAGCACCTTGTTGAATCAATGCCACGTAGAATTAAGGCAGTTCTGAAGGCGAAAGGGGGTCAAACACAGTATTAGTATGGTGTTCCTAATAATCCTTTAGGTGAGTGTAAACATTAGTGTCAGATGACCCAATTACAGTACAGGTTTAATTCAGCAAGTTGCATCCAGTATTTTTTATATATTTAGCATTTTTCATTTAATTTAATTTTGTAACTTTTGACGTTCAGATTAAAATCAGTCAAGGAGACATTACAAATTGTGGCTTACATTTCCAGTGGTAACAGTGATGCCTCTGATTGGTGGATTTCTCTCCAGTAATGTTATCATTGTATAATAAAGTATACTGTGGTCCTTCATCTGCTAAACATTTTTGTTTGGTCTGTATTGAAAAGTTGATATGCTAATCTTAAAAGTAATTTCTAAGGTTTGTGGAGAAAACGAAAGGAAGTTTTACTGCCAGAAATCCTACAGTTGTGCTCTGTAGTAAGTGGAAACGGCATTAAAAAAACAAATTGTATTAGTTTAGTCCTCAAAAACTCCTACAAAAGTGTATAGCAAAGCTGCACAGAACATCTGTTAGTTTGCATATATTAATTTGTTATGCCACAAACTGAGTATTTCTAATAATTTTTTTTTTGCAAAGGGTAATTGAAGTGATCCACATTAACACTGAGCAATGTTGCTTTTAACTTTGTTTAAACGACTGCAACATCACTTTAGTCATTATTCACGGTCTTTTACTGACTTTTCCCGCCATTTTGCGGGGTCTTCACTTCTGTAAGCAAATTACAGTGTTTATGTGTGGCTCGTGTCACAGTATTTAAGCTGTAAACACAGCATTTAGTAGTCCTTTTTATCTCATTCAGCGCACGGTTAAGTTGCTTCTTCACAGGAAAAGCCCCGCGCGCTGACCTCTCCTTCCCCTTACACTCATATCTGAAATTAATTAGCGGTTGAGGCGCTGTTATCTTGCCTCTCTTTTTACAGCTTAATTGACTAATTATGAAATCACCGAAGTTGCAGTGCAACAGTGGTGGGTTTTAGTTTGGCTCTTTTGTAAATGCACTCTCAGGAAAGCCACTTGTGAGAATGGACATTGGCTAATTAAAGCCTTATTTTCACACCGTGTTCATGGATTTCCTGCTGTTCTGAACTATTAAACACATACAAGGGCTCTGACCTGCTACTGAACTTACTCAGATTACTGTCAGTGCCAAGTGACCCATCGCGAAAACCGTCCTGACAGGCTCAGATGCAAACACACTAAACAAAGTGATGCAAATGAATCCATTGCGCCTCAGGACAAGGTCGCACATTCCACACATGTTGATAAAAAGTACGGCGGGGATGCTTAGAGAAATATTCCTTTTATCGGAAGTTTTGAAGAGGTTTTTGAAGCTTCACATGAAATGCTGTTATCTGATTTTATTGATATTATTTTATGCATGGGTCATTTCAAATGACCATTGAATGAATCTGAATATATTAAATCCATCCCTGCTGCTGAATGAATGCATTTCCTCTAGGCTATGAGAAAGGAATTGACCCCAACCTTAGATATATGTTGGCCATGCTTACTCTATCCAGTGTCCTTGATTATGTTATCAGACGGCTATTCAGTTTGCATGTAGTCTTATTATTTTATTGTCTTTTGAAAAAAAATGTTAAATTTAGATTTAAAGTCATATTAATTTATTTTAGTCCATTTTACTTACCACAGTATATAATAATACACACATACAAGCGTTAAACGTTTGGAATATACATGTTTTTATTTATTTTTTCTGATTTGATGTTGTGATACTATGAAAAGTTAGGTAGTAGAATTTTAAAAAAAGAAAGAATAAGAAATTAGTACTTCTATTTAGCAAGGATGCATTAAATTGACAAGACATTTTAAATATTACAGAAGATTTCTATTTCAAATAAATGCTGTTCTTTTGCACTTTCTATTCATCAAAGAATACTGAAAGAAATTGCATCACTGTTTCCTCAACAACAACAAAAAAACAACTCAGTTTTCAACATGTTTAAAAAAAAAGCACCTATAATAATTGATAATTGAGCACCAAATCAGCAATATAATTATTTCTAAAGGATCATGTGACACTGAAGATTGGAGTAATGATGCTGAAAATTCAGCTTTGTCATCACATGAATAAATTACATTATAAAATATATTAAGATATAAAGCATTTCTTTTAAATTATAATAATATTTTACAATATTACATTTTGAGCTATATTTTATATAAAATAAATGAAGCCAAATGAGTGATATTAACTCCTCAGCAATTTAGCAGAGAAGAATGCGAGTGTATCTTTTTCCAAAAAGAAGAAAATGTGAAACTTGCGTTTGTTTGTATATTTGTCTGTTTGATTTACAGTAACATATTTGTGAATGGCTGTCAGTACTGAGGTTAACTGGCCAAACGTGATCAATCATGCATTCTCAAATCCTCAAAGGTCACAATGACTTTATTTCAGCTGATGCTTTTCCCTCCTGCATAAAGTCGTTTAGGCCGAATATTATCACATTTAGAGCTTCTTGTTTGTAGAAACGATAATGGAAGACCATGTGTTCAGGAAGTGAAGGATATAGAATGAAGAAAATGGACATCCAGTTGATGAAGTATGACAGGAAAGTGGGATGAACATGATTTGTGTGGAAATCTTTTACAACGCTCGCATTGTCCTCTAAAGGATGACTTCTCCGGGCTCTGGGATGACATGGCTAGAATGTTAAATAAGCTTGGAGGAGTTTCACATTGTCACACTGTCACTGAAGCATCTGGATGAAGTTAATCTTGAGGGCCATTTGAACAGCATTAGCCTGCTGAACCCTCCAAGCGTAGTGGCTTTCCGTGTGAGTTGTTTTGTCCATACTGTTCCGTGGCCAGCTAACACAACCGTAACAACCTCAAATCAAATCTTTATTTTTTATTATCATTATTTAATTTTTATTGTTTTATTTCTTTAATTTTCTTTATTTTCTTTATTGTATTTATTTTATTTATTTTGTTTGTTTTTATATATTTTTTAATTTATTTCATTTAATTTTTAATTTGTGATTTCTTGTAATATTTTAAGAAGTGGGTGTCATTTTATGAGAATAAAGTCATAATATCCCAAGGCTAAATTTGTAAGCTTGAGAAGTCATATGCATAATTTTATAAGAACATAATAATGCAGTAAGCCATGAAGTATTGATCATTACATTGATTTTACTAGGCATGGCGTCAAGTTGTGTGCACAAAACCTTTGTCTACTTCCTCATGGCTTTTTTTCTCCAAGCCAAGATTTTCAGCTTTCCAAAGACTAATCCAAATGTTTAAATATTCAATTTCTATCTGTCCGAGTCTCAGTATGTGCTCATTGATTCATCCCTGCTGGCAGAGTGCAAGCAAAATGAGCTTCATGCCTGTTTAAATAAAACATCCCAAATAGCGTATGTTAAATCTGGACGTTATCTGGTTTTTTGGGTGACAGGCAGAGTGTCAGGATGTTTGGAAAGGATGAATGGCAGGCAGTATGTGCATATGTGTATTTGTGTGCGACATCGCTGATGGGGTTGGCTGTCAAAGTGTTTATGCAGACGGAAACTGATAGTAATTTATCTGCATCACTCACTCTGGTGCATCTAAATAGCTTGCAGTATTTGACTGCTATCAGCATCTGTTACATGCACCTCCCCGTGGGCAGGTGTGTAGCTCAACGCTGGGAGTGGAGATACTTTACAATAGCTGTTTTACAGGCTGATTTGTGCTTGAATATGTTCTGAATGGTAGGTAAATGGAAATAATATATGATATTTGAGGAAAAGGCCATTGACCCATTCATTGAGCATGTACATGCTACAATGTTAAAAAATAAATATAAGCAGTTATATTCATTTTTATACTGAACTGAAATGAAAGCATTATACTGTACATGTGTGTGTGTGTGTGTGTGTGTATTTAATTATTTAAAAAAATATATATAATCTAATTGTTTTTTATTTAGGGGGCATTTTACTGAAAGTTAGCACAATAAGCATTTGCTCTACAAAATTTCTATGCATGTGTAACTGCTGAATGTTTTATAGGTTTTACAAAATAGTGGTTTTAATGTGTAATATAAACGTCATTCTTGTAGTCTCTGTGTTTTAAGCAACAATTATCTTTAATGGTGACTTAATAGTTGGAATAGCTCTCTTGATAATTGCAACATCTCTCCATTAGAGCAATTAGTGCACTGTCTTAACGTTAACAAGAGCGCAGCAAATTAGCATTGTTGTTATGAGGTGTGGGTGTTCTCCTAAACGTGGATGCCTGGGAGCAGTAATGAGACAGCAGCTTCTCATAGCGTAACTAGTGTTGGCAGAGCTGGTAACAATTTAGAAATTCAGTGCGCCTGCAGATGGCCAGGCTTCCAGCGAGAGCCAGGAGTATGTCCACATGGTGTTGGAATGGCATGGTGTGTGTCTGTGAAATCTGTAATCTGTTCTTGAACAGCACCTCATATTCCTTTTGTTTGCAAAATATTGATGGGCATATAAGGGTAAAGAACCTCAGACAGTGTACTGTATATTAAAGCCATGTTGAAGGTTCAGTTCAAGTTCAAGTACTCGTTCCCAGTAAAAAGAAAGAAAGAACCAATTCTGAACTGCTTGAAACGAATTTTCAGTAATCCCAGTCTTACTTCCTGCTTGAACCTTCATAGTTTTGTAACAAATGCCAGTCTATGGTTTTCTTTGGCTGCCCGTGAACAACATCTTTGACCCCCCCCCCCCACAAACACTGTAGATGCTGGGTTCTGTGCCGCGAAAGCAAATCCACTTTGCATGCAATTCCAAAGATTGGGCTCGAATTGATATGGTAAAAGTGACACCATTGTTACTCTTTGTATCGCTGTGTATACAAGTGCTGAGGAAACCTCCAGAGCTGAAATTCAGATAATGAGCATTTCGTTTCCGACACGCGCTGTAATCGATAGACCAATCACAACAGACTGGGCCGTCTGACCAATCAGAGCAGAGTAGTCTAAAGGAGGGGTTTACAGAGACTGGACCCCTAATCAAACCATTTCAGACACTGCGAGAAAAGAGGTGATGTATATCATGAGAAATTAAAGTTTTTTTTTGTTTTTTTTGTTTTTACTTTGGATGCATGCAATTTTGGAGAAAAACTAAATAAGGAACCTTTAAAATAGCATAATAGAGACACTTTAAAATAGAGTTTAGCCACTTTAAAAGAGTTTAGCCACGTACTCATTTTGAATGAAACCCAGAGTGATTTAATTGCTTGCTAACTTTGTGCAAAGTCATAAAACTGATAATCTGACCAATACTAATGACAAACATTATTGAAGGAAGAATTGGTGCTGTAAAAAAAAAAAAAAAGCTTTTCCTTTAAAACCCTCAAAGTGCATGGCCTGGTTTACTTCCATTGTAAATGCCTTACTGTAACTGATTTTTACATTAAGAAGAAACCGAAGAGGAATGAGTCAATATTATTTTTTGTGGTAATCAACATTATGGCATAAATGCTATCAATAGAGCTTGCCTTAACCTGGATTGTTCCTTTAAAGCTGAAGGATCTTGCCACAGGCTGTAGAATGTGGCAGTATGGTAAGAAATATCAAACAGAGTTTCTTCTGTGTGAGACGTGCCCCCTCCTAGAACGTACTTCCTGTATCTTTATCTTTCTCAACTCTCAAGCATTGCCAAGGGTTCTTTTTCCATGCCAATTCGTAATACTTCCTTTTTGCACCTTAAAGGGAAATCACAGTCGAAGTGAACTGTCAGCTTGGTATTGTATTGACATACAATATACTGTTTTGGTTTTTAAAGTCTATTTTACACTACAACACAGTAAAAACAGTTATACTGTAGTGTGAAATATTATTATTTTAAATTTAAATTTATTCCTGTGATGCAAAGCTGAGATTTCAGCATCATTACTCCAGTCTTCAGTGTCACATGATCCTTCAGAAATGCTGATTTGCAGTTCAAGAAACAAGGCGAACAGAATTCCTACTGTTTTCCAAACTGCTCCTGCTGGTTTGCCATGGCTGAATGCTAATCTCGAATTTTTCTCTACCTGTTTGTCAGGGAAGTGTTTCCCCCTCTCTAAACTGTGTTATTCACAGACTGTCATGCATGAGGCACCTTATAGATTCTGTGGACATACTGCGCTTAGAATCACAGGCCTGGGATCAGTTCTGTCAAACAGTTTTTTTCATTCTGATTTGGTTCTGAGTGAATGAGAATTTCTTAAGTCTCTTCCTGAACTTAAGTGTGTACCTGATATCACTTTGTTTTCCCTCAAATGCTTCAGTTATCAATTTCATTAACAAAGCAATGCATTTCTTGGCAGAGGACACAGATACACTAAGAATGGAAGTGTTTGGGCTGATATGGAGAAGGTCAATCTTTGTTTTTTTTAGCTGTTATGGACAGTTCTGGGTTGGACAGAATGAATTGGATGAACATCTTAAGCTTCACTTGTTGGGAAACATTAGATGACTAGTATGAAAATTAAGCATTAGCTTATTTAGACTTTAGCAGTTTTGCCGTTTAGTAATTAGATGCTCTTTGGAAAATGATGGCCAACTGGGATGCCAACTCAAACTTGTTTTGATATGTCACATAATTTGTCTTTATGGGGATATTTGCCAGACAACTTTCCTAAAATATAAGAATCCCTGGTCACACAACACTGTACAGAAACAATTTAGACATGTTGCTTAGCTTTCAATTTGGCGTGATAGACAAGCTAATGCTAAAAAAGAAGAGAAATCACGCAACTAGAACCAAACATTTCTGTCTACATTAAATGCTTCAGTGTGTGTCTGTCCACCCTTTCTTCTTGGGCAACTGAAAGTCTGTAGTGAATTCAGGGCTGAAGTAAGCATTAGCAATGCGGTTCATATCAGTGATGTGCTAATCATGACCTGTTGTCATTGGCTAGCACAGAGTTAGTCCTGCTATATTTTTGCCTTAAATGGATAGTTCACCCAAAAATTAAAATGCTGTCATAATTTGCTCACCGTCATGTTGTTTTATGTTGGTAACCAGACAGTTGACAGCACCCAATGACTTCCATAGTATTTTTGTTCCTACTATGGAAGTCAATGGAGCCCATCAACTGTCTGGTTACCAACATCCTTTAACATATATTATTTTGTGTTTAGCAGAAGAAAGAAATTCATACAGGTTTGGAACAACTTAAGGGTGAGTAAGTGATGACAACATTTTTCATTTTTGGGTGAACTATCCCTTTAAACTCTGTGCTAATCAGAGATAGGTACTGCATTTATAGTGCTATGCAACTGGAGAATAATTAAAAATGTTACAGAACGGAAATTCATTCATCAGAATTCCTTTTCTAATGATAAGGATTGGGATTAGGTTTAGGTTTCACACCTCTAAATATTATATGATAAGCTTTTATATGAATATATAATTGATCAAGCATTTAATTTATTATGGGTGTTCGTTTCTACTTGCAGAGATTTGATGATGCTATGGATGTATGGATGTATGGATGGATGAATGAATGAATGAATGAACGGACGGACGGACGAACGAACGAACGAACGAACGAACGTTCGTTCGTTCGTTCGTCCGTCCGTTCATTCATTCATTCATTCATCCATCCATCCATCCATCCATACATCCATACATACACATACATTCATACATCCATACATCCATACATTGATTGATTGATTTGGGATGTCTCAAAACTTCTGTGGCCTTATTTCTGTTGTCTTCACTGAGTGTTTTAGGGTGCTGCTCACAGTGTCAGGCACTCCTGAGAACTGAAATGGCTTTTTTACACTGGTGCCCATATACACTATGGACTTTTAATGATGTAATTAGAAGCAAAACATCATCAGACTGCTGATGCAGGGAAAAAGACTCTTTGACCGCTTTGTCCCTTTTGGTGTAACGCTGGCTGGTTTTGCACATACATAGTTAACATGACTGCGAAGGATGTTCAAGAACGTTTCACTTTGATTGCCTCTGGGTTTCTCTCATGTACTTGCGCAATAATAGTATTAGCTCTTCTTTTTCCATTAGGATAATCACTGTGCTTAGCTTCTCATTCACAATGCCGTTCTCTTGAGGGGATTGCAGAGGTTTCGCTTGTTACATTAATGTTGTAATTACATTGGGAGGAATTTGGTTGATTGCTGCCATAAAGACATTGTTTGCCTCGAACCACAAACCTAAAGACGGGTTTACATTAAATGCCCTTTAATAAAGAAAGGTTGGACTGTTTTAGACACAAAAGGGAGCATCTCAAGGTCATATTGATGCTCTCACCTCTCCACCCCTTAGAATGGAGTGTGTTAATTCGATTTATGCTGACAAGTGTGATCAGATGGACACAGAAAGTACAACCAAACACTTGCAATTTGCACAAGCCAGCATGTAACGCCTGTTTAATTGAATGATAATGTTTGCTTATACATGGCACACTTCAATTCTAACCTAATTTAAAAAGTCCATAAGTATTTTAATGGTTTAATGATGTCACACAGGTGGTGGATAATAACTTATAAATATAAAAATAAATAATAAAATATATACGTATATATATATATATATTTTTTTTATGTCTCAAAAAAACCTGAAAACTTTGCTCATTTCAAAACACCACTGCTATGAAGCTGCTTTATACATTTTTCATTCGTTCATTCAGAAGCTGCTTTTCTGTATAAATAAAGGTGACTCGACTTGACTTGACTTGAATTTGTACCGTGCTGGTATTGTCGTGCTTAAGGTTACTGTAGCAGCGGGGCATGTGAGTTCATGCCTATAAAGAAATATCATGTTTAAAAAAAAAAAAACATTGGTTATTCTCTCGGGTTAGTGTCAACAGTCCCCAAGCTATGCCGAGATTTCCAAGGTCAGAGTCAGAGTCGTGTTCTCCAGGGAGTCATTACTGCAGCCTGTCTGCTGTGGGGCAAGATGAATGAAGCTGAGCTCAGTGTACTCATCCTCGGCTTCATCACCGCCACATCAAGGCCTTCTCTATCAGCGAGCGCTCATCTGTGTTTCTCAACGCATATCTCGCTGCTCTTTAAACTCCCCCTCCCAGCGTTTACCTCACCGCACCGGTTAAGCACCTGTTTTCGTTCTATGTGTGTGCGGTCTTTAAAGCATTTTCAGGTTTATTCCTTTGCTGTTGTGATTAAGGCTGTTGGTATTTCATTTTCTAGGAGAAACACGGGGAAACAATGAGATAAATCTACTCACCGTCACCTGCAGTCAAATGTTTTGCATCCTTGACTTTACTGCAGGGAATAGCATCAAATATGCACAAGTAAATGCGTTGGAGGGAGAGAGCGATAGGAAAAAGAAAATCTTTAAGTGAGCTGTTACATATCTTTGAGGTGCGAAGTGACTCTTTCTTTTGAAAGCCACCCCCATGTTCTCCTTCATCCTTGAAAAAGGGAGGGATACGGAGAAAACAGACTTGAGGTGAGCAGGAACGGCTGCCCCTTTTGAACAGGACACTTGCTTGACAGGTTTGAGTGGGCGAACAGAAGGTTAGGCGATTCTTTTCACTATTTTCAGCCCGGGATAACTGATTTACCTTTCTCACATCTGTACTGCCACTGTACTGTACTTTTATTTTTTTGAGTGCTTAGTGTCATAAAGGGTCTTTTTACATGACTGGATTTCTGCTTTTGAAAACAGTAGGTACCTTACGTTGTAAAAGACTCGCTGGAGAAACGAAAGGTTGAAACACAAGGTGAAATTGTGTGTTTGTTGGCAAACTTTGTATTTTTAAGGTTTTAACGCTGTAAAGTATTCTTAACTTAGCTTATAAATGAATGGTTACTTTTTATTTGCGTAACTTTTTATTTTACAGTGTCCTTGTTACACATATTAAATGTACTTACCATAGTAATAACAGTAAATTATTCAGAATTACATTAAACTAGCCCTCAACCAAATCCTAATCCTATACCCAAAGTACATGTAGCTAATTGATATTACACAGTATATATATAATTACACTGTAACAATGACACCTTAAAATAAAGTGTAACCCTTTATTTTAAGGTGCCCTTGTTACAGTGTAATTATACATTTAAGTACTGAGTGATATTAATTAAAATGTACTTACTGTTATTACTATATTAATATACATGTAACAAGGACACTGTTAAATAAAGTGTTACCAAATAATTTATCATTTTGCTTGTGATGGAGTAAAGAGTAGTTATGGTGGTCATCATATGGCATTTTACATTCACTTATATATTAGACGATCCAATCAATTCCCGATTGACAAAATCGAGTCCCGCCCCACATCGATCGCAACTTCCGTTTCATGTTGACTTTAAGTGTATTTTTTAAGGGGATACTAACCTTTGTATTAATATTTCATATAGCGTGTTCTTGAAAGAGGGTGTTTCGTGTTTTGTAAGGGGGATGTGCTCTAGTCAAGAGCAGTCAGTGTGGCGTCAGCTCCCTTGGAGCAATTTGAGTCAAACGTTCCTCTCATGGACATTATGACAATGGGTTGTGGAGCTCTGGGGGTAGCAGGTAATGATGTCTGAACCAGTAGTCCCCTGCTACATAGTCAACAACAAAAACAACCACCAGGGATGTAATCCAGCCGTTTTGATGTGGAGACATCCAAATCTTTAGAAAAATCCACTGAATTGTTTTTATTTTACATCAAAATTGTATTGGTCTTTCCGTTCCACGGGAGAAAACAGCACAAGCTGATTGTGTCAAACTATTTGGCCTTGTCAGAAAGTCAAAAGCAGATCTAAGAGCCGTTTGAGAGATCCATCCAGTGATGCCGATGCCTGACTAACAGGACACGTTGGGACCTGCTGTAAATCTACAGTCGTAAGTATTGAGGATTCTGTCGGCCTCAGTCATAAATTGATCCACACTCCTCACCTGCTTTATGAACAAGAAATCACTCCATTAAATGAGCAAAAGAGAAACGGCTCCTCGAGAGTGACCACTCAACCCTGCGAAATGACAAAGGACAAAAGAGCTGCAATAAACTATGAATCAGACAAACAAAGCGTTTAATGACATACTAGAATACTCCCATGCTGATATAAGTGAGAAAAGAATCACAAATGAGAGGACTTGAATATCTTATATAGCCTACTTTTTCTTTTTAGGTTCACTGGAGAGCAAATTGAGACTTTTACTTAGCCTATATTACTTTGCTCAAGAAACATTTCTTATTGTTATCAATGTTGAAAATAGTTGTGCTGCTTAATGTTTTTGTGGAAACTGATTAAAAAAAATGTCCAGCATCCTTTAATCCTATGGAGGATCCCTTTCCCACTCTACAGATAAAGCGTTGTTGAAAATCCGGTTCGCATACCTCGAAGTGATAAAATAAAATTCTGTATCAAATTTATAGGCAAGACAAGTAATTTGTTTATGCATGGTTTGTTGGGAAATTACAAACCTGCGCACACATATTCAAACGAATTTAACTATAGAATCAATTTTTAATGCGCATGTGAACGCCATCCGGTCACAGGTTCACGTTAAAGTCTGTTTAGAGAGAACGCCGTCGTCTTAGTGGCCCCTAATGTAATAACAAATGATAATTTTGCGGGAAGTGAATCAATCAAAACCAACTTCAGCTGGAAATAACATTATTCAAAAATCGCTATAAAGCCAAAACAATCTCTGTTACCGTAAATTGTATGTTTATCTCTGTAAAGCTGCTTTGAAACAATCTCCATTGTTAAAAGCGCTATATAAATGAGGATGACTTGACTTGACTTGACTTGACTTAATATACAGTTCAAAAGAACAGCATTTATTTGAAATAGAAATCTTTTGTTAAAGTTTAGTTGTACTGTATACTGTCAAAAAAGTGTTTTGAAAAAATCTTTTGAGAGTGTATATTTTTTAGTAAAATAAATATTGTAAATGTGATTTATTTATATATATTGCTATATTGTAACATACACCAATTTAAATATGTTTACCTTGGCGATTTGAGTTACAGGACAGATTGGGGAAATTATTATTATTTCATATTCGTATTTCGTATTCATATTATTATTGGTTTACTGAGACTAACCATGTAAATATTTGCTTTTACAACAATTTAATTAAATTGCAACTATGATATTAAATCACATGTCTCAATATGAAATCAAATTGATATAGTTGATATTGATATAGTATATTGATATTTACAAGTTGATATATCTAAAAGTTGATATATATCAACAACAAAAAAGTTGAAATATATAAAAGTTGATAAAGAGTTGCTAAATCCAAATGATATACTGTTACTCTGTTCTCTTACTGAATGTTAATGAACAACTGTATCTTTTATTTATCTGAAGTAATTTTAGGAAAAACATCTGAGACAAAGTTGACTGTGGGGATGTGCTCAAATTTGGAAAAGCACAAAACAATTATTATAAAACAGATAGTTCCGGTCCTTGATTCTGATTGGTTGAGCTGTGTTCAAAGCCGTTGTAAATTACTCAGCAAACACACCTGTGACCGCATTACATTAATATTACTGCGCAAATGCCGTTTGTGATTCTTTGTTGCTGCATGTGTTGCTTGGCAACCTCTTTGGAACTACATGGCTTGGCGGAGGAATAAATGTGTTATGACGTTATATTTTTTGCTGCTGGTGTTTATTTTCATGAATAAAATAAATATTACAATGAATATTTTTATGGAGTAACCGTTTTATAAAAGCAACAGCCCCTTAGCTGTTCTAAATTCACTGTAAATGACGGCTTCGCAGGGCTTATTGCTTTAATAACCCATTCTACGGAGCCACTAAAGGGACATTGTTAGGCTTGCTATACGATAGTCTGTTACATTACAGTGCATCATACTTTCACTTATCACGTGACGAGAGTAAGGAGAGATGACTGACGTTGTCAGGGGATTTGGTGCACAACAAACCAACAGATGGGCTCTGTAGAATCCACTCTCTCCTTTCCAAATTCCAACTTCGGCTTCGGGCACATCCCTTGACACTTTAAAATAAGTCTCCTGAGCTAAAAAGCAAGTCCTGAGCATTGTTTTCTGAGCTAGACTGTGTGTGTGTGTGTGGGTGGGTGGTTGTGTGTGCAGCAGTTTGATTGGGTGTAATGAATTGAATCCTGTTCTACAATTGATTAGCAACAGTCGACCTGTGGAACTAAAGCATCAGCAGGACTAGAGTCCATAATCCTCTGTCCTGCACTGCAGTAATTGAGGTATTACACCTACGCAAGAGTGAGAGTGGAGAATAAGATTACTCTTTATCACTTGTGCTCTAGCAACTCCTCTGTAAGTGGTTTTGGCTAAAAGCATCTGCTAAATACTTATGTTACATTTTATTCAATATCAAACCAAAAAAGTACATTTAAAAAGACCATGCTTCATTCCTGATTATTGACTCTTTCTGCAAGTGACAGAATTACACAAAACTAACATGAACATTTTATTAAAGACCCCCTGCATTAACATCAAGTTTTAACATTGTTTATATGTCTATGTAGGTTTTTGATATGCTTTAAGACAAACCATGTGCAAATTCATCAGTCAACACCATTGCCGCGTATCCCCTGTTTCCCACCGTCACAAACATGTCACCAATCCCGCCAATGTTCGGGGCGGGGCTTTTCTCCACAGTTTTTGGAAGGCTGTTATTAACTGTTTGATAACGTAGTCAAAGGCTAAATCATATCAATTACTGTTATGTGTCTGACATTGTAGAGAGCGATACATAAAATGCATTACCATTCTGATACATCGACTTGTAGACGAGCCTGTATAACTTGCTCTTCCTCTTCTTCTATTGAATCAGTTTTTGGTTCGAATTTAAATGGCTGAATTTAAGCAATATGTCCACTTGTCCATGTGTGAGTGAGTGGAGGCGGGGACTAATTTGCATATTCATGATCCACGTATACTAAATGAAGCAGTTACATTCAAGCTAATTAAGGCATTATTTTGACCATCAAAGATGAGTTTTAAGGGGGAGTTTAACTAACATTAACAAAGATTAATAAATGTTGTAAGAATATATTGCTCGTTGATAGTTCATTTAGGTTAATGCATTAATCATTGTTAACAAATGTGAACTTATTGTAACATGTTACAGCAATATCACACAATTGTGCTCCCTGTTGTTCCTGTAATAACGTAATGTCTCATTGCTAGGTATAAAGAATTTTTTTTTTTTCAAATGATTGCCGCCGGTCTTGCTGGTGTGATATTGCTTTAATAAATGTGATTTTCTTTGGTTAGAACTTTTTCACAATACGCATGCTGTCACATCCGAATAGACTATTGTCAGTTTTAATAAATTACTTAAACTACCATTTGAAACAAATTTTTCATCAAGATAGCTTATGTGGAAGGAAGGCAACAAGCACTTATCTTTAATGTAAGAGCAGAGCGGACATTTGCAAATTGAATGTGTCTGGATTCCGGTTTCATTCGATACGCTTCCAGTTATTTATTGATGTATAAACCAGCTTGTTATGATGCTTTATATTGCAAACTGGCATTTCTTAAGCTTACATCCATGTTGCAAAATAAGTTGGATACCATCCTGTCTACTGAGATGCCTTCATCTATTCTATTTTTGATGGCAGCATAGATATATCCTTCACTGCCTATGATATCCCACAATCCAGTGCGTTACATTCCAGTTGAGCTAAAAATAAAGATGGCGTCTGAAAGTTGCAGTTGGTGGTCAGTTTGTGTGTAAACGTATGGTATTGGACCAACTTTTTCCACTTTGCTTAGCTGTTACTAAAGCTCTCACATATTTTGTTTTAGATCATTAAACCGTTATGCTGCCTCAAAACTCTGTCCTTATCAGTTTCTTGAGGTTCATTCGTGCGTAAATGCTGCCTGTAGTCATTGCCTGCAAGGCAACAAGTCAGCTGTATAAGCTTTGAGACGAGCCGTTGTCTGAGGTGATAAATACTGAGATGATGTCAAAGTGTTACGGCCCATGAGAAAAAAAAACTATAGGATTTAATCTATGAAGACATTTTAAAGGTAATTTTTTAACGTTTGATTGATGTGGTTTTAGCTTGTTATTCTCTGTGTTTAAAGACTAATGCACTCGTGAACACAGTGACGTTTCACGAAGTAGCAAAATGGTCACATTAATCTTGCATGATTTATCATAAATCTTCATGCTTTTGCAGCTCATAGTTGAACGCTGCCAAATTATTATTATAATACACATGTGGCACAGAGAGCCACACACACATAAAGCACATAGAAACACTCATAGGCCTCATGGGAAAGCAGCCGAATAATGAGAAGACACCTCTGGCAGCTTAATTACTGCGCACATCTGCCAGCATCACACATGGAGCAGGTGCCATCGCCTGAGACAAACTTCCTTTCAGTGCTTCTGATATTGAAGAAAAGAGTGTCCCTGCTCGACTTTGAGAGAATTTGCTTGCTTCTCTTGCTAGGTCTCAATCGATTATCAAAATGCAAGCATCTAAATGATTAATATCGCTTTCACATTATTTTAGCTTTGTTTGCAAGAATTTTGCTCATCATAAACCATTGATGTTTTTATTTACGTTTATTGGTAACAGTTTACAATAAGTTCCCATTTGGGAACAGTAGTCAACTACATTAGTTGACATGAACTAACAATGTATTTTTCAATGTATTGTGATATTTCAGTTGTATTTCTATTAACTAACGCTGACAAAGATTAATACTATATCTATGTAGGCCTACTAAATGTATTGCTCATGTTATTCAAAGCATTAACTAATGGGACCTTATTGTAAAGTGTTACCCATTTATTTATATATTGCGTGTTATATGACTTGATATTATTTGAAATTTGAAGAAAGGGAAAATTAGATTTCAATATTTCTCAACAAATTCTCTCAAGATCAGTTTATTTGTGCTATGCTATTCACATTCATTGTATTGAACTGTCAAAAATTATTCCATTTATATCCATTGTTATTTGCCCTTACAGACATTTGGAGAGATCAATAAAACATAATTGTAAGTTCCATTAATTCATTTGTCCTCTTGAGGATGTAGGCTTTTATAAGGCACTCGTTTATACATTTTGAATGTATACTTAAAAATCGGGTAATTCAGACAGTCCGATGATGTGACCTTGCTTTTCATCTTGTGCCCTTCAGCGCTAACTCTTTTAGTGTTGTAAAAAGGCACTGCATAACCACAGGTTTATCAAAGAGCGCATGGCGACAAAGGTGATGCAATCCATGCGACATCCTTCAATCTCCATGCATTATGCATGGAACATTGTCAAATGGTGAACAGAAAAAATGCATTAAATAAACCAGAAAATACAATAGCACACAAAGGCGTTGTTTTATAAGAGCTATCTGTTATTCCACAGAGAATATGAAAGCTTTCATTTGCAGGGCATCTTATATAAAAATGACAGATTTAAAGAAATATAACTGCTATAGTCTCACAGATGTGTGAAATGGGACCATAACCTCCTTCCAACATCTCTCTTCGACACACTTCGCCCTAAAGCATTACGTGCTCCAAATCCGGACAATAGGAAAGTCAGTGACCAAGGTTAATGTGGATCCGTGATATCCAGCGATTTTCTCACAAGGCACTGGCTATAGACAGATGTCAGGGATTTAATCATCTGTCAAAGAGCGCACACACATATAAGCAACCCAGCCATGCGTGGGGCGTAGAGAAATTCGCAAATCACAATTCATCTCTTGGAGTCCAAACTCTCAGAGCAATTATTCTCTCATGCTGACTTCACATCATTTGTTTAATTTATTTATTTATTTTGTAGGTTAGTTGGATTGGATTAAATGCGAAAAATGTACATTGTGGACAGCATGTGTTGAGTGATGTAACCATCCTAAAACAAAAAGTGTGCCAAAATTGTTGTGAAGGGTTATGACAGTAGAACATTATATGATGCCTCAGGGAACCTCAGCTTGGTTGAAGGTTAGGATTTACTTGTTATTGAATGGCTATGAAAACTGTTTATGCAAAGCCAACATCAACCTTGACGGTTGCCATAAAAGGTAAATTCATCCACAGCCATCCCATAAATATTTCAGGTATTTTCTCAAGGTCCGGAGCAATGCAGTGAAAATTGTCTTATTTTCATCAGCAAAAACGGATGCACGAAATGTCCTTGCTTGACTTTTTTCAGTTTGTACTGCTTTTAGACCATATTATACCTGGTAGAGTATAATTTGGTCATAAGAACTCCACAGTTTTATAGCCTCTCCAGGTTTTCAGTTGATTTCAGATTGAGGGTCCATGAGTAAAATAATGAATAATGCTTACATCTCTGTTCTTTCCCTCATAAAAGCCCCACTCGTGAGGACAGGTTGCAGTGGATAATGTAACTGCTCCAAAGTTACACTTTCATAGTTAAGGAGATTGGAGTTTCAACATTGTTTCAGATGTTTATTCTAAAACAAATTTTGACAGTTGTTGACAACACATATACTGTTCAAAAGTTTGGGGTCTGTAAATTGTTAAATGCTTTTGAAAGAAGAATTTAATGCTCAGCAAGGATGCATTTATTTTACCATGAAACAGTATTATTGTGAAATATGTTATTTGAAATAAATATATTTTGGTGACAATGTAAAAGTCTTTAATGTCACGTCTGAACAGTATAGTAAGAGTATTGATATTGAGCTCAGTTTGAGACATTGATCTCTTCTGAAACACTAAAGGAGACACATTTTGAAATTATTGGGGTCTAAAAGAAAATCTTCAAAATTAAATTTTGTAATTTTTATCATTTCTTTACCATCCTACATGATCATCAAAGCATAGTTAGAAGAGATATCAATCTATGTACAATAGGGATTCACCATATATATATCAAAACCATATCGGATATTGACCTTTTTTTCCATTTCTCTGTATTGAAATTGGATGTTTAATGGTGTATGGTAATTTCTTCAGTTTTTACATTTAGGTTACTTTTTCCATTATCTAACACTCAATGTTAATATTTAAAAACAAATCATTTCCAAACATTAATTTAATAACACTATTAAAGGGTTAATTCACCCAAAAATTGTCATCGATTCACCCTCATATCATTCCAAACCCATAAATATTTTGTTCATCTTCAGAACACAAATCAAAATATTGCAAATGGGATTTAAGTAAAATTTTCCATATTTGAGTGATTTATACATGGCCGCTGATCAGTTTTATATGTGAATAAAAGCCTAATTTAAATCTGTTCATCATAAAAAGCGATCGTGAGAGTAAGTTATTGATCACTTGATCACTTGATTAGATTAACACTTCTAATGTTGTGGTGCCAAAATTCACTTGTAGCATTTAAAATGTTTGGTTTTAATTCTTGTGTTTTACTTTTTGTGTTAGGCCAAAAAAGTTTGAATCAGGTCATATAAAAAGAGGATTGTTAAGACTCTTGAAAGTCCCAACTAAAGTCAAAATATTATTAATTACAGGCCTTAAATATCATCCATTCACTTCCATAATTTCTTATATGGTTTCATGGTTCACACACTGCTCAGTGACTCACACAGCAGCTTTAAACTTGCTGCTCGCTGGTCAGAGTCAGACTCGGGCCCCTTGGGTTCGGCCCTCAGCCGATAAGGCTGTAGTAGCAGGCTGATAAATGGCACAGGCTCCGTATTGCTCTGTATCTGTTTTGACAGCAGACTCCCACTTTCTCCAGGCTTTGTGAATGTGTGGAGATTGCCACAACATACACCAATGAATTTTAATCTACCTGTCTCCTGCGCTCCCCTAATGAGAGGCAGGCTCCTGTGTGCATAAGCAGCTAGAATATTAACTGTTTGGGAAAATAGTACACGGTCACACTCGCCTGTGCTCAGAGGAACTCTTTGGCTTTCACATATCAGGATATCATGAATAATATGACAAATGTTGTACACTATTATGCTCTAGGGCAAGAAGATGCTTTTTGATTGAAGCGTTTTCTGGCAGAAGAAGTGTTTACGAACAACACACAGTATAAATGTCAAAAGTCACCGTATAGCTGTTTCACTAGTGCTCCTATGTTTCATCTCTGTTATTGTTTTGAATAAGAGACATCTAGTTGTGAAACATATTGCACCTTTGAGCATTATCTTTTTTTCCCCCTATAAGACCCTTAACCCCCGTTTTACAGACAGGGCTTATGGTGCATTCACGTGCTATAGAAAATATGATATTTTCCACTTGTGAACTGGTATTTACCAGTGTCTTGCGTTCAAGTGCTTTTGTTGTTGTAATGTGGTAAAAAAAAAAAAAAATGGAGATCCAGACCTGTTATTTAGCTTAAACTATTTTAGATTGCTTAAAGGGATAGTTCACTTTGAAATTAATTTTTGATATGTTTTAGCTTACCTCAAGGGCATCCAAGATGTAGGTGTCTTTGTTTCCGCAGTAGTTTCAATTTTGATATTTTTAGGTCAAACCGTTCTTGTCTGTCAGTCATATAATGCAGGTCTATGGTCACCACCTCAAAGAGCATGCACAGAGAAGTCCAAATTAAACCTGATTTAATGACTCGTAAATGTAAGTACACATTGATGGCCTAAGACACGAAACGAGCGGTTTGTGTGAGAAAACGAACAGTATTTATATCGTTTTTACCTCTTGTAAACACAGCCACGTCCAAGTGATCTGAGGGCGCGGGTGCTTCGGTCTGTGCGTTACAAGAGGTAAAAACGATATAAATACTCATCAATGTGGGCCATCAATGTGTACTTACATTTACGAGTCATTAAATCATGTTTAATTTGGGCTTCTCTGTGTATGCTCTTTGAGGAAGTTACCATAGACCTGCATTATATGACTGACAGACAAGAACGGTACTCGAAACTACTGCGGAAACAAAGACACCTACATCTTGGATGCCCTTGAGGTAAGCTAAAACATATCAAAAATTAATTTCAAAGTGAACTATCCTTTTAAGTCATCTGCTACAGCAAGAAAATGATTTATCAAAACTCAAACGGTAAATAATATGCTGTATATTTTCTAGATCGTGAATAGTACATATGTTTACCATTCACGACTCTCGCGTTGCTCTCCGCCATTTTGAAAAGGTCAAAGGTTATCTCATCTCAGCAACTCGTGCATCAAAATATTCTACGAGCTGCTCAGTGGAAAATACCACATGAGTGTGCATGTGCATTTTCCACGTCGGCTTTTGGTATTTACCATAATTACCATAGCACGTGAACGCACCATTAGACTGAAAGCAACTTGCACTGGAATGTCTTGCCAGTGCCATTGTTTGTCTCAAGATGCACACCAGTAATGTTTTTTTTTTCTAAGGCATGTTTATAAAAGCTACTTAAATGCCCCAATTGAACTAAGGCCTAATCCTGGCTTAATCTAAGCCCTGTCTGTGGAACTTGACACTTAAATCACAAAAGGTCAAATTTGTGTACATTTTACATTTCCGATATTACTTGCAAGTATGACTTGCATCAAGTTGTTGTTTCTTTTCTTTTCTTCTCTGAGGTTTGATAGCAAACTTTGGTATCAAATCAGAGCAGTTTGTAGAGATCTCTTCTGAAACTTGACAGGCCTTTTCTCATGAGAAGCTGGAGATTTAAGCAAAAGTCTGCTTCGAGGAGAAACAGTTTAGACTTTAAACGATCCCATTTGTGATTTTTCTATATCCTGTGGAGATAAAAGTCTAGATAATATATTTTTTTTTCTTTCTTTTTACATTTCCTGAGGGCTAAAGAAAGTGAACTGAACTCATCTGACATCTGAATTTGTAATCACCTCTTTCTTAAACACTTTATTGTCCTCTTTATCATACGTAGCTTTCTTATTCTCCGCATCGAAACGCATGTGAATACACATACTCTTTTTGAATACACACAGTCTTTGCTGTGATTAGTAGGCTGGGGACTGGACTACATTTGCAAACCATCCTAGATTGAAATTCCATTTCATCAAGGAGAGGTCACTGCAACATATGGATGTTGAGAATCTATCCGTCTCTCACATTTATGATTTGAATACGTTATTTCTGTAAGGTGAAATCTCATTAGTTAGCTAACTGCAAGAGCTTCGTGTATAGGGCACAAATTGAGGATTTTTCATTCTATTGTAGATTTTGGGTGGATCAAAAGTGTAATGCATTCAATTGCTGTGTATGCATTTTATCCATTATCCAGTGTCAAACCTGGTTAAAACTGTGGTGTTTCTATCTACTGATTGGTTTTTAATGAGTGCAAACGGTTGGACAACTGCACATTTAGACTAAAACTACAAACTTTTTTTTTTTTCCTTGCAAGAAAAATTGATTGGAACAAGTAGTTGGAGTTGTCCTCTAACCCAGGTGTGCTGATTATTAATCATAAATTGCAGCAATCTCAGATGAGCTCTGATAGGCTGATTTGCAGAGGTCTTCCTGTTATTGAACTTCCTGCTGTTCTCAACAGGATACATTCCAATCACCTGATAGTGTCCTGCTAAGTGGACGTCACAGAGAATTTGTATAAATCTTATATAATTATGTATATTAGTAACCACAGACAAGGCTTAAGCCTAGTTTGAGCTGTTTTAACTGAAAGCAACTTGTCCAAAATGTCTTAATTGAACTAAGGCCTAGTCCTGGCTTAATCTAAGCCATTATTCAATGATTATACAATGTCATGCTGAAAACTTACCTGCACGATTCAATTAACAAATTTAAAAAAAATGAACAATTAGGCAAATTATTGATTTTGAATCGAGGTGCTCATAGAGCCCTGTGACAAACTTTTGATTATTTGACCCTCTCCCTCTGTAATGTGCTGAACTTGTGGTAAGAAGTGAAGGCAGTGTCAAAGTCTTAATGCCAGTCAATGAGTGATAGCGAAAGAGTCATTACTCTCAGTCCATTGAGTTCATTATTGCCTCTCGCTGTAATAACCGTATATCAGAGAACTCCGCAACTCATTCGCTCCCATTCTGTATTTATTGATTCACTGTTTAAGGTCAGACGTCCAGGTCAAGGCATAAAGCTCATAATGTTTAATAATATGAAGCCTTGCACACAGAGGAGAAAATCTCTTTATTCAATGAATCTAAACCCATGATTAAAACACCAATGACTGACATTATTGCAAATTATAGTACAATCAGAGATATGCAATGTCATATTTAATAGTTTTGTAATGTTGATTAATGTTGATATAGTCTTGATAAAATAGTAGTGTGAATTCTGACAGCATAAAATTTGTTGTAGTAATTGTAATAACATTGAATGAAACAATAAATATATAAATATTAGATTAAAAAAAAGTGAAACTTAAAAAATGTAGAAAGAAAATTAGAGAGATTGTCTTGGCAACTATACTGAAATAAAAGTTTAAGTATAAAAATACTAAAACTGATATAAAAAGAAATATATAACTAATAAATAAAACCCCTAAACTAAAATTAAAATGTATTTTAAGTAATAATGGACTAAAAAATTGAATTAAGATAAAAGCTAACTCAATATATTCATAGCTATTATAAATTTCCTTGCTAACTACAAAGTATGATATTACTAAGCTAATGATTTATCTTGCTATTATAGTGATTAGTATAGTGGCACTATATTGAAGGTATAGTGACTAAAGGAAAAATTATGTTCTGCGTTATTGTCTCACAAATGTTTTGTGTTCCCCCGAGAAACATTGCGTCCCCTCACAAAATGTCCGCTCACTTTCTCCGAGAAACTTTGTGTTCGCTTGCAAAGAACACAAAAGTTTTGCGAGCGAACACAAAGTTTCTCGAGGGAATGCAAAACTTGTGCGAGTGAATGAAAAGATATGCCAGTCTGAACTGTTGGCCTTCAGACAGAAGACTCTGTCGACTGGGATTAGTTGACGGTTTAATGTGACCAGTAGGGTAGCACAGAATCGGCACTGCAAGGCAGGAATCAGCCTCATGCTTTCTGTCGTGGGGCTTTTTAAAGATGGCATTGAGAGATCGGAGGCAAAGAGCAGCAGCTGACCCACTCTTAGGGCGTTTTCTGCAAGATCCAAAAGATTTGAAAGGCTCAGAATACATTGAGCTGTAAGTGTGGCATACCGTGTTGCTCTTTTCACTGGACAATATCGTGAAATATCACCACATGATTATTTCAGTTCATATTCCTATAAATTCCACACTTTAATGGCATCACATTTTGCTTTTGTGTTATGCTGAAGTATCCCGTGATGATAGCAATGGGATATTCTGTAGTAAACCATAATGTGTGATTTGCAGATAAATTACATCTATTAGAAAGGCAACAGCCATGTAAGTAAAGCATTATGGTCGCTGCTTTGTTTTCATCTTATACTCTCAATGGCCTTAATCTTGTTCTAAATGACATGATGGATTTGAAAATCAAAGCAGGAGCCTGATGTTCAAAGGATTATCTAACAGTTCTTTATACCACCTCTCAGTAATCTCAGCTCTCAGAAATATTTCAGTACAGAAGAAAATTTCCATAATGAGGAGAACTATTTAATGACCTATTCAAGCTTATATTCTTAAATCCAAAGGCAGTTATTCTCGATATCAGTGTGCACTGTTTCTGAAATCTCTGAAACACCTTTATTGCAGTCTTGAGTTTTCTTCCAGGAACATAGACGTCACAAAATCCTGCATTTAAATAATTTCCCCCCAAGGAATTCCCATAATAAAGGGGGCGGGGCCTGGTTGAGTTGTGTTAGTAGTGTATTGAAACTCGCGGTTATGGTAAGGCGCGTGACATTTCCAAAACAAGCTCAAAGCGGTTGACCAATCACAGCACACTGGTCCAGCCGACCAATCAGAGTACATTTATTTCATACAGTCAAATGTTTCAGTTAAAAATCAAAAAATCCTTAAAACAAGATAACTGTACTAGAGAAGCAACACTGCATAAGATATTAAGAGTTTTAGAGAATTAATCTTTAATACAAGTGTAAATTGTTCTTCACTGGCAGATTTAACAGTTAAAAAGAAGTGACTGGTTCAGTAAGACAAAATACACTTACATTCAAAATGTAAAACAAGTCTTGATATAGTATGCAGCTTACTAAGTAAATGCATCCTGTCATAAGAAGTTTTAGATAATTTATTTACAGCATAATGTATTTGCTAATGTATTTACAGAATCACAATCAGAAAGAGCTTTATTCACAGAAGCTTCCACAGCACAAACAGAATGACAGTGACAAGTCACAGATTATAAAAAGAATAAAAATAGAACAAAAAAAGAACAAATGCATATCAGTGTCGGCCATATTCCAAAATATTGAATACGTATGAGGGGTGCCTTGGAAAACGATGCACATATTATTCCTTTACAAAGATGACCGACATGGAATGAATGATAATTTCAATGACTGCGAGGTATCACAGCGTGTGTTCTGTGAACATCTGTGTCTGATTTCTGAACAGAGTCAATCGTAGGCTCAGAGATGCTGTTCATTAAATGTTATAACACTCAAAATGCATCAAATGCACACAGAAGCTGAGTGTTTATCAAGAGTCAGAATACCCAGATGTTTTGTGATAGTAACTAATTAATAGTGCGGTTTCATGTCACTGCTGTGTGAAGAAATGTCTCTAAATGATATTATTTCAAACACTGCAGCATGATTTAAACCAAATAAATGTTTAAACTGTTAACTATTTACAGTTTTGAAAATTTAACCCAGTTTCATGTTAATATGTGCTAAAATGTTATAACTAATTTCATTTGGTATGGAAAGGAAATGGAAAGGACTTGCTGTACTGTAGCTATAGTTCCTGATCTCAAATTATTTAAGCTCATATTAAAGCTCCTTTTTGTGCATTACAGACTTTTTTTATTTGTACTAACACTGGGACGAATCGAAATTGTTTAGTGATAATTGATGCCACGGATCTGCCAGTAGAGCTTCCATTAATTGTCACCCTTCTTTTTGAGCATAGACGTGAACATGCACTATCCAAAATGAAATGACTGTTATTCATGAATGCTTTGGAATACAGACCTAAGAAAGAAGACACTCAGCAGATCCTTGCTGAAGTGAAAGCACATCAAAAGATGGAGGTGTAAAAAGGTCATAGAAGTTTTAATTTAGCAAATGTACTGTACTAAAAAAAACCGGAACCTTAAATCTCATAACCTTTCCGACAAAATGCGTTTAGTCGAGATTAGAAAAAGTTTTGATGATAAAATAAATGTTGCAATATGAAACAGGACACCACCCACTTGGGGAAGCCCGCTAAAAGATTTTAAAGTACTGTTTCCAGGGTAACGCAATGTCCAATTTCAAAACAGTTTTCACAGGATGAAATTTGAGTGTTTATGATGATTATTACTAAAATATGTGATAAAAAGAAAATAAAAAAGCAGGAAGCGGCCCACTAGATAGATGGTGACAGTGAAGGGGTTAAAGGTGAAGTACGTAAGATTTTTTTTATGTTAAAATACATTCTCTTAACCCAGCTTATTTTACATTATTCATGGGGTTATCTCCCCAGATAGTGTAAACACTGAGCCCTCCAGGCACCATCAAAACACAGAGTGGTCCATTCAGACCTGTCAATCACTTACAAGCTCAACCAATAGCAAGAGTTTTGGGTGTGGCTACTCTAGCAGGCGGAGCCAGAGGCTGTTTAGCCAGTGTGGTACCATGACTCACTCATAACATGTAAAAAAACATTCAGCTTCGGTTACATATAAGCGAATGGGGCATTACAATACAGCGCGCTACAATGGACATTCCAGAATCATACAGCATCATCATGCATGTTTTTATTGTTTACTTTGACAGCCTCAAACAGTTGTGGCACGTCATGTCAAAAATTAGTATGGGTCTATTATAAGCAACTCCTCTACTATTTCCAATAGTGGTTGTTAGATAAAATGTCCCATACTCAGGGCATGCATCAGCATTCATCAAGAAGAGTATCTACATATGTTCTGTCAAGCTGTTTATCTGTAGGCCTATCCCGTCTACAGGATCAGGCGACATGAGCTGTCCCTGCTACATGTGCAAAACTCTTCAGGGTTATAAGAAGAGAACGGCTGCAGAAAATTGACTGGGACGAGTCATTAAATCCTCTGTCTGCTTAATACAAATCTCTTCCACCTGTGTCTCGCCAGCAGGTGATGCCTCACTGCTCGCTGAGAAATCCAAAGGAACCGGATAATCAATTTGATGAAAAGGGTTTTATATTAAAGAGATGATAGTGATTCACAGCAGCACAGACAACATTTGTGTCATTGTACATTGTGGAAATGATCACACATATTTGGGCCTATTATATATTTTATTTGAATAAAATATATTTGTATAAGTGTTAGTCCATTAGAAGGAACGAGGGAGTCTCAGCAAGAAAGGAAATTTAGACATTGTCTATGTTTGATGAACCAAAATGTTATTTTACAAAACAAGTACAATGGTATTGCAACACATTCTCATCCTTTGGCGTCATATACTGTAGGTGACGCCATATGACATTTCGTCTAAATCTTACGCACATGGCATCCTTTAGCGTCAATATAACACGCACTGTTATGGGTAGGTTTAGGTCTGGGGTAGGGTACGGTTATGACGCCTTGGGATCTGCGTCTCATATTGACGCTAAAGGATGCCATGTGCGTAAGATTTCGACGAAATGTCAATAGCGTCACATGCATGACGCCTTGGGATGAGAACGCAACGAAGAGAAAACCTGGAAAGGTTTTCTTTTTCTTTTCTTTTTTTGAAGAAATGTACACATTGATTCATCATGGATTCATAGAATTGATCAAAAGCTGCAGTAAATGTTTTTTATAAAGTTACAAAAGATTTCTATTTCAAATAAATACTGTTTTTTGAAACTTTCTATTTATCAGAGATTTCTGTAAAAAAAAAAAAAAAAAGTATTACGGGTTCCACAAAAATATTAAGCAGTACAACTGTTTTAAATGCTGATAATAATAAGTAATATTTCTTGAGCACCAAATCAGCATATTAGAATGATTTCTGAAGGATCATGTGACAAAGACTGGAGTAATGATGCTGAAAAATATCATTCTTTCTTCAATATCATCATTCTTGCTGAGTCTCCCTCCTTCCTTCTAATGGACTAACTTATACAAATAAAATATATAATAGGCCCAAATATGTGTGATCATTTCCACAATGTACAATGAAACAAATGTTGTCTGTGCTGCTGTGTATTTTCTTTTAAATACTGTGATAATATGATAGACAGCATGGTTGTTAATTATTAGCATATTCTATGAATTCCCGTATTCCATTTAACATCATCACTGTACCATAATGATGCTATTGTACCTATTTACCCCTTTCTAATACCAGATCTACCTATTAATTCCAAGTAAAAGTAAAACAAATTCTTACTTACTGCTCCCGACGAGCTGGATGGCGCCTTGCATGGCTGCCGTCGCCCGTCGGTGTATGAATGAGTGAGTGAATGGGTGAATGTGAGGCAAAATGTAAAGCGCTTTGGTGGCCATTGGGTCTGTGAAAGCGCTATATAAATGCAGTCCATTTACCATTTACCATTTACTGCTAAATATAGGATTCATATTAAATCACCAAATACTGTATGTGCATATGCTTTGCGATCATATAGACCAGTGGTTCCCAAACTGGGGGGTAAGGGGTGCCTGCAGTTATAAAAAGGGGGGCACTGCAAGGCTATGGGATAGTGTACACAGTCAGCAGATTGTTAAGCAAAAGAAACCTCTTCAGGGTGATACAAGACCTCACTGCGAAACTATCCTACTCATGTGGCTACTTGCTACATAAAGTTGAATTGGTTGTTGTCATGGAATAACAGACCGAGAGATGGTGAAGACATTGAGGTGCTTCAGTCAAAGCTTGCCATTTGTAAGAGAGAAAAAAGGGATGTGTTGTACCATCAAGACTGAGCTGATGATGAGGGGCATTATAATGAAATCAGCAGTAATGTTTTCCTCTGTCACCCATTCAGTCCTGGTAGGGTTCTCCCTTAGCTTTGTAATGATGTCATACAGATCCTTACTCGCAGATCTCAGGGATTGTTGAATGTTACTTTGATTGTATGCAGTACTAAAAGTTATGTTAAAAGGGAATAAATAACAAGTTTTTGGATTCCAGTTTCAGCTACATTTATACGAATACTTTGGGAAAAAAACTTTTTAGGACTTATTTCTGAACATAGTTTTGAGTAAAGCAACAACTCTTAAAAGTGTGTGTTTATAGTTGCTACCCACCACAAGGCAAACTTGTCTCTTTTCTCAAAAAACGATTGTCAACTTGATGGATGAAGAAGTATTTACATCTTGAGTTTCTATGTCTCACCCTGAGCATATGCTTGGCATTCGTGTTCATATTAAAATGGATTCACCAGAAATTAGTGTTTTTTTCCCCTGTGGTCTTGATCTCTATGGTCCAACAACGTCATTAAGGTGGGTGGGGGGGGGGGGGGGGGGGGGAGTCCTCATTTGCTTGCCATATCTGCTTTCTGTGAAGTAAATTAGTCCTGCCATGAATGAGTCCGCAAGAGCAGCACAGCGGTAGGCTTTATTCATTTAGTTTCTCTTGGCAGCGGTTCCATGCAGGAATTCCAGGAGTCAATGGAATAGACATGCCCACAACATTAAATACAAGGCAGAGGTTCCTTGCGCACAGAGGGGAGTGTGTGTGTGTGTGTGTGTGTGTGTGTGTGCGTGTGTGTGTGTGTGTGTGCGTACATGCGTCTGTGTATATGGGGGCATATGGGGGCATGCTATGGAGGCAGTTGAATGCTTCAATCTGATTGGTTGACGAACGTTCTAAGGTTTGCAATTATTTTCAGGGAAACGCACGGCTAAAGTAGTTCCAGGCAGGTCTTGACCGGATTACAGTTCCATATCACTTCGCCAAATGATTTCAGTTATTTCAAAGGTCCTTACCCAGATAGCAGACGGATGTGGGCCACTTCAGGCAATGATTCGGCACTGGTGGCCTTCTTATGGCCCGGACCAAATGTGTCTGAGCCTAAAGTGGCCCACATGTAAAATGGCAAATATGGGCCAAAAAATGTAAATCACATGTGGGCCATTTTAGGCAAAGATGCGGCACTCATGGCAATGTGTAATCTGAATCTTAGCCTAAAGTGGCCCATGTGATAGATAACAAATATGGCCCAAATATGACAAACCAAATATGGGCCACCTATGGCAAAAACGTGGCACAATTGACAATGACTAATCTGTATGTAAACCAAATATGGCCCACATATGTTTCAGCAAATGTGGCCCACTTATCTTAAAACATATATGGGCCAGGTTTGGCAAAGATATGGCTCAGTGTCACTGAATCATCTATATGTGAGCCAAAAGTGGCCCACATATAATGTTGCAAATGTGGCCCAGTTATTTAAAACATATCTGGGCCAGTTTTGGCAAAGATATGGCACAGTGGCACTGGCTCATCTGGATGTGAGCCAAAAGTGGCCCACATATAATCCTAAAAATGTGGCCCAGTTATCTTAAAACATATCTGGGCCAGTTTTGGCAAAGATATGGCACAGTGGCACTGGCTCATCTTGATGTGAGCCAAAAGTGGCCCACATATAATCCTAAAAATGTGGCCCAGTTATCTTATAACACATCTGGGCCAGGTTTGGCAAAGATATGGCTCAGGGACTACTGGCTCATCTGGATGTGAGCCAAAAGTGGCCCACATATAATGTTGCAAATGTGGCCCAATTATCTTATAACACATCTGGGCCAGGTTTGGCAAATATATGGCTCAGTGAGCACTAGCTCATCTGGATGTGAAACAAAAGTGTCCCACATATAATGCTGCAAATGTGGCCCAGTTATCTTATAAAACATCTGGGCCAGGTTTGGCAAAGATATGGCTAAGTGACCACTGGCTCATCTGGATGTGAGCCAAAAGTGGCCCACATATAATGCTGCAAATGTGGCCCAGTTATCTTATAACACATCTGGGCCAGGTTTGGCAAAGATATGGCTAAGTGACCACTGGCTCATCTGGATGTGAGCCAAAAGTGGCCCACATATAATGTGGAAAATGTGGCCCAATTATCTTATAACACATCTGGGCCAGGTTTGGCAAAGATATGGCTAAGTGACCATTGGCTCATCTGGATGTGAGCCAAAAGTGGCCCACATATAATGCTGCAAATGTGGCCCAGTTATCTTATAACACATCTGGGCCAGGTTTGGCAAAGATATGGCTAAGTGACCACTGGCTCATCTGGATGTGAGCCAAAAGTGGCCCACATATAATGTGGAAAATGTGGCCCAATTATCTTATAACACATCTGGGCCAGGTTTGGCAAAGATATGGCTAAGTGACCATTGGCTCATCTGGATGTGAGCCAAAAGTGGCCGACAAATAATCCTTAAAATGTGGCCCAGTTATCTTATAACACATCTGGGCCAGGTTTGGCAAAGATATGGCTCAGTGACCACTGGCTCATCTGGATGTGAGCCAAAAGTGGCCCACATATAATGTTGCAAATGTGGCCCAGTTATCTTATAACACATCTGGGCCAGTTTTGGCAAAGATTTGGCACAGTGGCACTGGCTCACCTCGAAGTGAGCCAAAAGTGGCCCATATATAATGTTGCAAGTGTGGCCCAGTTATCTTATAACACATCTGGGCCAGGTTTGGAAAATATATGGCTCAGTAACCACTGGCTCATCTTGAAGTGAGCCAAAAGTGGCCCACATATAATGTTGCAAATGTGGCCCAGATATCTTATAACACATCTGGGCCAGGTTTGGCAAATATATGGCTCAGTGACCAATGGCTCATCTGGATGTGAGCCAAAAGTGGCCCACATATAATTTTGAAAATGTGGCTCAGTTATCTTATAACACATCTGGGCCACGTTTGACAAAGATATGGCTCATCGAGTACTGGCTCATCTGGATGTAAGCCAAAAGTGGCCCACATATAATGTTGCAAATGTGGCCCAGTTATCTCAAAACATATCTGGGCCAGGTTTGGCAAATATATGGCCGAGTGACCACTGGCTCATCTGGATGTGAGCCAAAAGTGGCCCACATATAATGTGGCAAATGTGACCCAATTATCTTATAACACATCTGGGCTAGGTTTGGCAAAGATATGGCTCAGTGACCACTGGGCCATCTGGATGTGAGCCAAAAGTGGCCCACATATAATGTTGAAAATGTGGCTCAGTTATCTTATAACACATCTGGGCCACGTTTGACAAAGAAATGGCTCATCGAGTACTGGCTCATCTGGATGTAAGCCAAAAGTGGCCCACATATAATGTTGCAAATGTGGCCCAGTTATCTCAAAACATATCTGGGCCAGGTTTGGCAAATATATGGCTGAGTGACCACTGGCTCATCTGGATGTGAGCCAAAAGTGGCCCACATATAATGTGGCAAATGTGACCCAATTATCTTATAACACATCTGGGCCAGGTTTGACAAAGATATGGCTCAGTGACCACTGGCTCATCTGGATGTGAGCCAAAAGTGGCCCTCATATAATGTTGAAAATGTGGCCCAGTTATCTTATAACACATCTGGGCCACGTTTGGCAAAGATATAGCTCATCGAGCACTGGCTCATCTGGATGTGAGCCAAAAGTGGCCCACATATAATGTTGCAAATGTGGCCCAGTTATCTTAAAACATATTTGGGCCAGGTTTGGCAAATATATGGCACAGTGGCACTGGGTCATCTAGATGTGAGCCAAAAGTGGCCCACATATAATGCTGCAAATGAGGCCCAGTTATCTTAAAATGTATTTGGGCCAGTTTTGGCAAAGATATGGTACAGTGGCACTGCCTCATCTGGGTGTGAGCCGAAAGTGCCACCCATATGACATGGCAAATATGGCCCATATAATTCATAACAATTTGTACCACATTTAGAAAATATATGGCACAGTCAGCATTGGCTAATCAGGGTGTAAGTCTAACTTGGCCCACATTCGAATCAAAATATGCCCCCCAAAAATGTAAACCTACGTGACAAGTCTGGCTTATCAACACTTCTGACAATGACTAATTTAGCTTAAAAGGACAGACTTTGAAAATGCCTTGAAATTTTTTTTAACAACATTTAACAATATTTTTTGGTATAGATGCAGCAGACACAGGCTGTGTCTCGTGTACACCAATGCATTTTTTTTTCACGTGACTGGTGTGTTTATTCAATTGTTTTCAATGGGAGTGCCGCGTTTTTAAAACGCCATGAGTGTGACGAGGTGCTGAGCGTTTTTAAAAAAAATTTATCTGGCTATAAAGCGCTGACCACTCAGCATTTTTTACAGATCGGCGAGAGTTAAAGAATGTTAAACTTTGGTTAAAACGCTCATCACTGTCACTTTCTACCAGACCGTCCAATCACAATGGACCACACATACCACACTGACCAACTGTCACAACATTCTTTCTGTACAACATCAAATAGAGTAGATGGAAAAATAATATTTCTGGTCTCCGAACATACGTGTCTATATGACATCCGTACTATACAAACATTTTTAGTATTATACAAATTATCAGGGAAATCAGTTACAAGTAAACTGTGCCACAGATATTCTGTATAGCAACAAAGCATCTCAACAAAACAACAACAACAACAACAACAAAAACGCTGCACTGCCAAAACACAATCGCTCACAGCTAGGCCTTTTCAGATTGCCATAGCATTTTCAGCTGGCTAAAAACGCTTTGGTAGACACATGGCCTAAGGCTGGATGTGAGGCCACATGTTATGACATTGTGCTCACATATGTTTTGTAGGTAGAGTGTTTAGAAAAGTTCAAGTGTCTAAGTTCAAACTTATGAAGAGGTTTTTTTATGGTTTTGGGATGTGCAAGAAGATATTTAGTTGCTATTTGTGCAAAGCTAGGGGCACAATGATTTTGCCAAGTACATGTCCCTGTATCAACATATTTTTGTTGATCTAGGAACATCATTCCGGTTCATAAAAATAGTCCTAACTCTAACCCTAACCCTAACCCTACAATCAGAGGGACATTATAATAACACTGATAGAAGCATGGTTGAAAGCCTTAACTTCGCATAACTTCAAACTTCAATTCTAATTTGTCGATATGAATGCTGTTGGATCAAGAAAGATGTTGAGCCAGGAACATGTTGTAGCCTACTTTGGCTATTTTTATAACAAACGCACTGGATTTGTAGTGGAGAATAGGTCAAAAAGGTTGTGATTCACTGTTCGTGTGACCCCACAAAGGGTAATATTTGAAACCCCCTTAAAATATTCAAATATTTAAAATAGCTATAATCAAATGAAAAAATTAAAATATTGAAAATATTGAAAATATAAAAAAATATTGTAATATTTTAAATAAACATTTTAAATAAATAAATAAACATTTAATTTTATTACATTTTTGGCTTAATATAATTAACATTTATGCAACTGTCATTTTAGGCTATACATTATCTTTCTTAAAGATAAAAAAATATATAATTTTAACATTATAATTTATGAAATATAATTAAATGAACGACAAATTAGTGAAGCTCTTGTGAGAAAATATTATTATTTTGATAATTAACTTTTTCATTTTTTTTTGTTTCAGCTTACTTATTATAACAAAATATTTACTGCATGTGAAGTTGTCTTTGAAAAAAAAAAATCTAACGGACGATTCGGGCCTTTAAATTTAAACGTAGCTGTAAAGCGTGAAAAAGGCGCTCGAAACCAAAGTCAGTTAGAGGTTGAAAAAAATCAAACCGACGATTCGGGCCTTTAAATTTAAACGTAGCTGTAAAGCGCGAAAAAGGAGCTCGAAACCAAAAGGCCAGAGGATTGTCAGTTGGAGGGAGGACGAAATCTGCAAACAATCAAGGTAAGATATAATCGATACATTTATATTTTCTAGGCGATTGCTTCGTTATATCCATGTTGTGTGAGTTAATGGAATAACTTCTAATTTCGAAGTAACATAATTTTGGCAGTATAACTCTAAGCTAGATCTAGTATGGTTCTCGAATGCGAAATGAATCGATTGAACGGGCGCGCCAATATATTTATATTTGCTCATCTTGCCAATCTTCAGTCGGTTCTGCACGGTGAAAGTATTTAACTCTTGCTTATTTTGGCACAACGATGAAAAATGTATATAGCCTAGTGTAATATTTCATGCATGTTTACATTGGGCATACAGTAATACTGCAGTAACTGCACTAGTTGTATTACTTTGTGAAAGCATTTTTCGTTAACTACAATAATGCACAAATTACTACATGCTTTTTATTACAATAAAAGCTTTTATGAGATGATTACAAAGTAATAATAGCCTAATAGATATTATTGAGCAAGTTGGTTCAGGTATTCTGTATTTCACATTTTTAGTATACCCTAGTCATTTTAAAATTAGTTTGTCTGCTTTGTTTTATTTTTTTATTTACTGTTTTGAGTCAGGATGTTTTTCACCTTAATAACACATGTCAATGTGATTTGCTACAGAAAACTGCTGGTGGGAATAAAAGCCTACAGTTTAGAATTCACTGTCACCATTAAGGTAAGCTGCTGATACATTTCATGTGGTACAAAATAAAAAAGTATCAATGTAAAAAATGTTTTTTTTTTTCTTTTCTTTTTTCAGCGTACCTCATTAATGACTGCACTTCGTGTAATTGTAGGTGTAATTACTGTGTCATGGAGAGAGAAAAGTGGAATATCACTCGCAGCAATTTAAGGAAAAGGGCTGTTAAAAGAGTCACCCAGTTTATGAAATCTTTGAATGATGAGGATAGTATGGATTGTACTAATGAAGAGCATAGTGTTGAAAATGAAGTAGTTACTTCAAGCTTTGTTTTGCCACCAATCTGTGGATCAGAAAGTGATGGGGAAAGTGAATCAGCAAGTGACGAGGATAGCCTTGATATTACTAAAGAAGATCTAGTAGGATGTTTGAGAGACTGGGCAACACATTTTCGCATTTCATTGATTGCTTTGTCTGCCCTTTTGTCGATACTGAAAGTCCATCACCCATCTTTGCCAAAAGATGCAAGAACATTACTCAAAACACAGACTCATTATAGTGTTGTTTCCTTGGCGAGTGGATCATTCCATTACTTTGGTATACAGAAAATGTTCAGCCACATATTTCAGAAGCTTACATTAGTTGTCCGGAATCATCACAGCTTCAAATTACAATTAAACATGGATGGTCTTCCAATTTTTAAAAGTTCAGGTGTACAGTTCTGGCCAATTTTAGGAATGCTCCAGGCTTACACTAGGAAACCTGTGCTGATTGCTCTTTACTGTGGGAACTCGAAGCCTCAGTCATTGTCAGAATATCTGAAGGATCTGGTCTGTGAGTTGAAATCCTTGAGCACTGGTTTTGTTGTTAATGGAAAGACCTTCTTCTTGAATGTGTGCTCGGTAATCTGTGATGCTCCTGCAAGGGCTTTTATTAAGGGTATTAAGTCACACAATGGATACAGTGGCTGCGATAAATGTGTACAGTCTGGCATTTACATTAATAATCGCATGACATTCCCAGAACTTAATTCTAGGGTAAGAACCAATGTTTCATTTTCAAATGCAGAGGATGAAGACCACCATGTACAACATTCCCCATTTTGTGAAACATCTGTTCCCATGGTTAGTGGATTTCCACATGACTATATGCATTTAGTGTGCTTAGGCGTGGTGCGTCGTCTGCTTGATTTGTGGATGGGAACTCGCGGCAAGTTGAGTTACCGTATTTCATCCAGGCAAGTGTCTATCATTTCTGGCAAACTGCTTGCTCTCAAGAGTTACATACCCTCTGAATTTGCTAGAAGACCAAGGGCACTTGATGAAAGGTTACGATGGAAAGCAACAGAACTTAGGCAGTTCTTACTTTACACTGGTCCAGTAGTTTTGAGGGATGTGCTGACTACTGAGGTTTACCAAAATTTTATGTTGTTGTCTGTGGGCATATATATCTTGGCAAGTCCAACATATTGTTTGCTGTTAAATGACTTTGCAAACACACTACTTAGATCATTTGTTAAGCATTTTGGTGAACTCTATGGTCACTGTTTTGTAGTGTACAACATACATGGTCTAACTCATCTCAGTGATGATGTGAAGGTGCATGGCCACTTAGATTTAATATCAGGGTTTCCTTTTGAAAACTACTTAAAAAAAATTAAAGGAATGGTTAGAAAACCTAGCTCTCCACTACAGCAAGTTATACGCAGAATTTCAGAACTTGATTCAACAAGTTTAAATGATGAGGAAACCCAGAAAGCTCACAAAAAATTGAAAATGCTGCACTCAGATGGACCTGTTCCAGAAGGATTCACAGGAGCGGTCTCCCAATTTAAGGAACTGTCGATAGATGAGTTTGTCATCAACACATCAGAGAGGGACAGATGTATAAAAATGAACAATAAGATACTATTGGTTCAGAATATAATTGTCTTTGAAAATGAGGAATATATTGTCTGCAAAGAATATAGACACATTGCAAAGTTCTTTGATTATCCCATTGTGTCCACTGATTTGGGAATTTGTTTTGTGTCAGATCTGTCACCAAAGCTGATGTGCTTAACATTAGATGCCAAAATGCAGAAGTGTGTCCGGTTGCCTGTGGAGGTTGGATTTGTTGTCATTCCACTTCTTCATGCAGACCCATCCTAAATGTCATTCATAGCGTGGTGTTTTGGTAGACTTTAAAGCTGAATTTTAGATAGTCCAATCTTTTTCAAAATGAATTTATGTGCAGACTGGCATCACAATTAGACAGCAGTGACAGAGTCCAGCCTGCCTTGGTTTATCTCAGTAGGTGTGTACCATATTTATACTTCTAATAACTTGCATTGGTTCTGAAACATGTGTTAATAAGGACATTTATGTGCACTTAAATCATCATTCACCTTTTAAAGCCCTTATTATGATTATCATAAAAAAAAATGGTTTCTAATTATGTTCATTTGTTTAAATTAAAAAAGTCCAAAAGTTATAAGTGCATACTCTTAATGTTAGTTACTTTGTGCCTCTTTCTGTTCTAGGTCATGTTTTACATTGTAGAGTTTCTAGAAACCCAAGAAGTTGAAGTGGTACCAGCACTTTGGGTTGAAGAAGAAATATGTCAATGGCCTGCTCAATACAGACGTGATGAATTAGTAAAGGCCATAAGAAGTGAGGAGCAACCTGGAAACATGTGGGACGCATATTCTGTTAGAATTTTATATAAAGCTGGTATGGACATATTATTATTTACCAATAGGCTTCACTTGTTAAAAAAAAGATCTAATGATATTTCTTTACAGCAACCTACAAAGCTGCTCGTCTGAAACTTCCTCAAGCGGAAACACAAACCGACCTTCAGACAGCAGAGGAAGAAGCTGTGGACGAAATTCCGAAGAAAAAGCGAAAAAGGCTGTAAGTATTAAAGTGCCATTCTACTACTATTGCTGTAGGCATAAAAAAAAAAGATGTTTATTGCTTGTAATATGTTTTTGTTCCTATTTAATATTTACTTGCTTTTATGTTTATGTTTTGAAGCTATATTCGTTTATATAAGCTACATTTAAAAAGTGTAATTTAAAGTGTAAAACTTATTTTTTAAAGTGTCATTATTTAAAAAAAAAAAAAGTTTTTATAAATACATACAGTATGTAATTCCATCAAAAACATTTTTTGAGGTGACTTAATCATGATCATGAGGTGACTAAAGATTCCCAGTTTCCAGCCATATTATACAATGATTTATTGCTTGTCTTTGTTGAATAATACAGAAGATAAAGAGCTTAAAAATAGTCAATTAAATCGCATTATTAGTAAAAAACAAAACAAAAACACACATTTTGATTATTTTCCTAACATTATTACATGTTCGGCCTCAAACTCTGACCATGATGACGTGTCACTACTTAAAGAGATCTTAGATTTGTTAGTGCATTAACATTTCTGCTAAATGTTTAGATTGGTTGGGGGGTAATATGCTTGTAATATATGCTTAGGGAAACCTTGGACATTGGCTTTAAATACAAGCTTAAATCTAAAAAAGGGTACAGCTGGGCAGATAAAGGCAGGAACACAAAACATTGACGATTCTTAAGGGAAACAGTTGGGCAACTAGGAGATAGTGGTGACAGAAGCGATAAACAGGGCAGGCAGGGAGGAACAGGAACAGCAGAAATTTGAGACACTACCAGACTAGACTGAGACTGATCTTTGAAATTGATTAAAATAAACTTTGATTTTATTTTCTGTGCCCCCTGACAAGACCAAACATTCGTTTTGAGAGTGACGACGAAGATTTGGTCAAACAAACAGGATCGTTGCCTCCAGCCCCAAAGATAACAGGACCAAACTTTGCAATTGAGTCTGCAATAAAGAGAAGAGTTCAAAATAAGCCTCAAACCCCAAAGCAGATGACAAGTCCTGAGCCCTGGCGTGCTGAAAAAAGCCCCGAACCCAGTCGGTCTATGGGAAGTTCTGAAGCACAACAGTCGGGAACAGTTACTTTAAGTGGTCTTGCTCGTAAGTGATTTATTAAATAAGTCCTCATGTCTCTTTCTAGATTTGTTTTCACAGGTGAATACAATTAATTATCTGTCAAAATTGCATAAATCACATGTTTGTCTTTTATTTTTAGCTCTTCTGCATAGAATTCTTACAAATCAGGAAATGATGATGGATCAACTAAAAGTCATCCTGATGAACATGCAGAAAATGGGCGAACCTGCTCATGGGCAGGATCCCATCGACAGAGACTTACTGCCGCTGAAAGATCTTACCTCCCTGCTGGCTGTGGAAAAACGTCTGAGGGAAGAGGCTGACCTCAAAAAAAAAATGGTAACTAACACTTTGCCTTACAACTATTGCATAAACTACTCCAACATACATTCAATTTGACTAAATTTTAATCAGACAATATATTAATATTCCACTTTATTAGACCATGGAAAACTAAAATTTATATTTTAAACTCGTTTTTTTTTTTTTTTTTTTTTTATTGATATTTTTGTTTTGTTTTACTGTGGTGTAAAATCTTGTGTTTAAACCTCAAGGACACTGCAACTTCATGTTTTCAGTTGAATATGGAACTGCATCAGTGATAGATTGACAGTCCTACAGTAGATAACAGGTTAAGAAAGCAAGTATCCAACAAAGAGATTGTTCTAAATGCCAACTAAGTGTGAAGTGATTTTATGTATTTTTTATTTTATTCTGAATTGGGTAACTGTGAGTAGTGTTTATATAAAACATTTATCCCTGTTTTTTTAAATGATCTTTTTTAGATTACTGCATTGAGCTTCATTGGAGGAGTCGATGTTAAGGATAGCGTTTGGCGGGTTATGGGGCACTGTATTACCAACTCCCTTGGCAAACAACTTAACTGGCGTGGCATCAATGGCAAAACAGCTTTCCACAAACTGCAGCTGAAAGATGTCATTACTGGTAAGTGTTACAGTACATTGCATCTTCAGTCTAATAAGTCCATTCTCTATTGCTTGCATGCTTGATGCATATTTGCTCAAATTACGTAATTATTAAAAAAGGTTGATTAAAAAAAGTAAACACTTAAATGCATACTTATGCACGGGTATGACAGCCAGCAGTTTGTCACTAAAAGCTTTATTGTGGAAACAATCCCAAACATAGCTGTCCATCTCCACACATGGAGCTCTCATACAATAAGAAACTGATGCAACAGGCAATCCATATTACCTGATGCATCCCTTACTAAAAAGAAGTATACTTTACAGTTAGGTCTGGGCGATAAAACGATAATGAAAATTATCGCAATATAAATTTTCTCAATAAAACAATATCAAGTGTTTGATAAATGTTCGATAATGTTCGATAAATCGATAATCGTGCCACACTGAACATTTATTAGCTCGGCTCAAAGTCCAAACTGCAGCGCAGCGTTTATCAGATCAGATGTTTACTTGCTGAATACAATTAAATATATATATCTCACATTTCATAGTGCAGTTAATATTAGTAGGCTAACATTACAGTAAATCCGTGGTAAATGATGAGAATTTGTACGGAAAAGCCTTCTGACTGTATCGTTGCGCACAGTGTTTCTCCTGTTTGTCAGCGCTGTTTCATCTGCCTTTAAACTGGTTTAAATCACTGAAACATTTGTGTTCTTCGCTGAATTCAAGCGCTTCTCACTGGATCTCACAGCGCTGTTTAGTGGTCGTGTGATTAAGACACCTGTCAAGTTTGAAATCCACCGGACTAACGGTTCAAGAGATAAGTGGTTAACAGACAGACAAACGTTTCTGTAATTTATAGATAGTTAACAAAAAGAACAGATAAAAATACTGTTAAAGTACCGGACCGATAAGCAGTATCGGTAAGAGTGGTAATACCATTAAAACCTTAACAATATCCCTACCACAACGTGCGTGCACTTTCCTTCTCTCAAAAAATATAACTGCTATCTGCCACATAATGAAACATCCTAACAAAAGCTCTCGTTTATACAGGCTGTATATTTTTCTTTACTTTCAAAGCTATGGGTTAACTTTTGTCCAGCCGATCTAGGCGTTTTAAAACAAACACACAAAAAACCCAGAGAGCCTAAAAAACAATCCTAATAATAATGTAGGACCGCATATAGGTTTATTTTCGTTTTGTTACATTATTTAGGCTATTTTCAAATACTTCAAGTGTACAAATAAAAACAAAAATATATCAAGAAAACACAATCTATTGAGTCAGCATGATAAAGCCGTTAAAGGGACTGCTCACGTCTTTTGCGCGCTCAAGTTCGATTTCAAATGTAGGCGCGCGGTGTGCGCGCTCATGATGGAAGCAACGCGGTCGCGGTGCGACGCGCTCTTTTTTTTTTCGAGTGCGTCCACGCCGCATCGAGATAAAACATATAGTGTATAAAACCGAAACAAGTAGCGTTCTAACTGAATGAATACAGCTAAACTACCTATATCCCTTAGTGAGCACGAAGCAGCAGCGCAGCCAGCCACCGAGTGTTCTATGTGTGTGTGCTAAACTGTGGCGCTGTTACAAAATAGCCTAAATTAAAGCATTTAAAGTTGGGGATAAACCATAGGCTAATTATATTTAGATTTATATTATACAGTAATATATAACTGCTTATAAAGGAATACAAATCAAGGAGTAAATCATTGAAAATTTCTTTCTATTGGTAAAAAAAAAAAAAAAAAAAAAAAAAAAAAAAAACCGGTCGACCAATAAGAATGTCAGTCGACCAAGACGGCATCGACCGATTACTCGACTAAACGACTAAAGTTGACAGCCCTACAAACTTTCCTCCTCACCGTGTCTATATTGTCTTAATTTAAGACAAATATAGACATGTCCTCTTCCTGGCAGATTTTTTGTAACATCTTTAATTGATTGAAACTTCTGAATTATTTTCAAATAATTTAGCTATTTTCTTACAGCCAGTTTCTATTTTGTGATGCTCAACAATCTTTTGCTGCACATCAGAATTATATTCTTTGGTTTTACTCATTGTGATGGATAGGGATGTCAATTTTCACAAATTCCCATGATCGATCATAATTTAAATTAACAATCAATTAATTGATTGATCTGTTAGCCTTTATAGTGCGATATGCATCTACTGCAGTGGCTATGGCCAACAGCATGACAGCGTCTGCAAATGCTGCTCAAAACGCTATGTTCCTCACCAAATCAATGAGAAGGGTTTTAAATATAATTAAAGGGCTAGTAGGATTGTAAAATGTTTTGATGTGGTTGATAATTAAATTAATTATTTAATAATCAAAAATAACTACTAATACAACGTGTCACCAACGCGCCTCATATGCGCTTAGAATGTGTGACTGTTGTGGACGAGCTCTTCCTGGAACAACTGCACGCGCTGAATGAATCTGCTACCATTAAACTGGAGCACTTTGCTAGCACGTTGTTTATCTACAAGAAACGCATCCTATATGAGATTAATCATATATATTCAAAATAAACATAATATTACAAATTATATCTGCCCAAAATGACGCATGCACAAGTGAACTTTAAGTTATGTGCCATTCATTCAGAACTACTCATGTTGTGGACGCGCTCTTCCTGGAGCAACGCGACACGGCAGTAAACCCAAATAATTCACAATGTTTTATTACAATATTGTTCTCTTTATAATGTTATGTAATATTACAGTCCCAATAGTCATTATTAGTCGTGCACTGCCGTTTGAGCTGCACGTGCTGAAGCTGACGCTTTACTATAGAGTTAATTCTTAACCAAATGCATCCAATATGAGATAAATCAGATATAGATAGGCATCCACAAAATAAACAATATTACAACTTACATTTGCACAAAACAAAAGGCTGCGAATGCACACACAAACTAATAGTCTTGATGAAAGTGTAAAATGGTCCCAAACATAACTCCGGCACGCTTTCGCGGTTGAGCAGCACGCACGCGCATGAACCTGCTTAATCAATGATCGATAAGTTGTATCGATTAAATGTATTATCGGCAATTGTATTATCGTTGACATCCCTAGTGATGGATGATTAAGGGAATTTGGCCTTTGTGTTTCTTCATATTTAAACTCCTCTGAAACAAGAAAACATATCTATACAATTACATGTTCCTAGTCACCCTTGTTTGCTAAAAAAAAAGGTTAAACTTGTGCCTTTTGGGCATCCGGAAACAAAAAGTGTCCTTGTCCGTGGCCAAAATGTTATTTAGAGTGGCACTGGCAAAGTATGCATTTGGCTAATGCTTGTCTTCCTGCTAATTGTGTCCTAAGATTTTAAAAGTTGTCTAATCCATCCTTGCATTTACAATGTTATATATTTTTAGGAACGGTCAGAACCAATAGACTGACAGCTGCGGCCACTGATCAAGAAATTGAAACATTTATTAAAAAATGGCTTCATCTGTCAAGTGACCGAGACGGAGGGAGAAGAGAAAGGGAGAAACGGAGGAGGTCCCAAGACACCTGTAAGTCAGTTGTGTTTTTGCTATATGTGTATAATACCATGGTCTGTCTGAATACTTGATTATGGCCCTAGAAAATCTGTTTTATTTTTTCCCAAATTCCGTTTTTTCCTTTTTCATTTTTGCTAATTCCGTTTTTTCCATTTCCATGTTTGGGAATTCAGTTTTTTTTTTTACCCTTACTGTTATTTTAGTCGTAAAAAGAGTGTGCTTGTAATGCTAATGATTAAAATGTACACAAATAAAATAGGAATGACCTTACATTTATTGAGGTAACAGACATTTACTCTTACTTTTCTGCACAAATACTGCATGATGCAACATAACACTGCACTCTAAGTTCTTCAAGTAACAATAAAATATGGTTATGAGCTTTAAAATGTCCAGTAAAATAAATTATATTAGTTTATGCCAGGTAAGCAGCCGAAAATGAATAGTTGAATAAAGTCGTTATTTTTGTTTGTTTTTTTGCGCACGAAAAGTATTCTCGTCGCTTGATAAACTTAAGATTGAGCCACTGTAGTCACTCAGACTATTTTAACAATGTTTTTAATACGTTTTCTGGGCTGGCAAGTTTCAATCCCTTAGAAGCCTATGGAGGAGTGATCCAGCTCTCAGATTTAATCAAAAATATCTTAATTTTTGTTCCGAAGATGAACGAAAGTCTTACGGGGTTGGAACAACATGAGGGAGAGTAATTACTGACAGAATTTTCATTTTTGGGTGAACTATCCCTTTAACTACTTTAGTTGACATGAGGCATGAACAATTCTTTTACAGCATTTATAAATCTTAGTTAATGTTCTCCCAAATGCATTATTTAAATCAAAAGTTGTGAACTAACATGAACAAACAGTGAATGACTGAAAAATTAAAAAAGCTTAATAAATAATGCAGTTCATGTTAGTTAATACTAGTTAATACATTAATTAATGTTAACAATTAAGGCCTTTAGGCCTCATTATACTTCTGCGTCGGACCTACGCCGGAGCTTCTACGCTGTAGGCAACGCGTTGGTTTTCATTTATACTTTTGCGTCGTTGTCCGCGTTGACGCGCTATTACACTTGTAGAGGGAGCATGTGAAACCCTAGGGAGCGGTCCTGGCAGACAAATCACAGCGCTTGCGTCCACATAGAGTTGACGTGTTGTTACATTTTTGGAGAGGTGCACGTCAGGGTACGCTGAAGGGTACGCGCGCTACACACAGCCTACGACGCAGCTACGGCGTGAGTTCGACGCAGAAGTATAAATAGGCCTTTAGAGTTACCAAACTGTTTAATGCACTGGTAGGTCCAGTCCATTTTTTCCCCATTCAGTATTAATGTGCTATTGCTAGTAAAACACTATTGTAAAATCAGCATTCTGTTACTGAGTCAACAGTTTTTGTTTTTTTGTGTATCCAATAAAGGCTTGCAAGATTGCCATGATGACGCAGATGGGCCCAGTCAAGGAGGTCAAATTCTTTAATTTTGGATGGCTCCATTTGTCAGTGTTTTAAAAGTGTGTTTACTTCTGCGTTGTCTTTTTTTTGGGATGACCAACTGGAAACATATTTTGTTTTTTGTTTAGTTTTAAGATATTTTATATGCACATATTTTGTGTTTGTTTATTATTACTATTTTTTTTTAGATTGCTTTCCAGTTTTGAAAATTGAAACTTGCACTTGGTTGTTCTTTGAAAATATTAATAAATAATGCAAATGTTTTCAGAAATGTGTTTAAATCATCTGTTGTAACTTTTTTTAACATAGAAAGGGGGCATTTTTAAATTTCTCTTTAGTGTATATTTCTCTTAGTGTCAGGCACAGCATGCACACACAAAAACACACAGTTATGGTTTATTTATGTAATTCTTGACACACATGTGGCTGAACAAATGGCCTGCTTGTGGACCAGATCTGGCAAACCGGAGTGAATTGCAAAAGTGCCACCATTCCATTCTGCATGAGGAATGTTGGGAAAGACCAGGGTTTGTATAAAAATCAACTGTGGCCAGGTGTGGTTTATTTGGTTTGTGTTTGGGTTACATGTGGCATTGCTATGGCTTAATTGTGGCCCAAATCTGGCAAACAGGAGGGGACTGCCTTAAGTGCCATAATTTGCATCTGGCCCACATACCGCGTGAAATGATGGCACTTGAACGGTCCGTTCCTGTTTGCCAGATTTGGACCACAATTAGCCCAAAGCAATGCCGCATGTCAGCCATAAACAAAACAAATGAAGCAGAACTGGCCCACATCTGGCCCAGACACCAAAATTGCTGTGGCCCACACTTGACACTTTCATCTGGCCCACATACCGCATGGAATTATGGCACTTGGGCGGTCTGCTCCTGTTTGCCAGATTTGGGCCACAATTAAGCCATAGCAATGCCGCATGTCAGCCGTAAACAAAACAAATGAAGCAGAACTGGCCCACATCTGGCCCAGACACCAAAATTGCTGTGGCCCAGATCTGGCCCACACTTGACACTTTCATCTGGCCCACATACCGCGTGGAATGATGGCACTTGGGCGGTCCGCTCCTGTTTGCCAGATTTGGGCCACAATTAAGCCATAGCAATGCCGCATGTCAGCCATAAACAAAACAAATGAAGCAGAACTGGCCCACATCTGGCCCAGACACCAAAATTGCTGTGGCCCAGATCTGGCCCACACTTGACACTTTCATCTGGCCCACATACCACGTGGAATGATGGCACTTGGGCGGTCCGCTCCTGTTTGCCAGATTTGGGCCACAATTAAGCCATAGTAATGCCGCATGTCAGCCGTAAACAAAACAAATGAAGCAGAACTGGCCCACATCTGGCCCAGACACCAAAATTGCTGTGGCCCAGATCTGGCCCACACTTGACACTTTCATCTGGCCCACATACCACGTGGAATGATGGCACTTGGGCGGTCCGCTCCTGTTTGCCAGATTTGGGCCACAATTAAGCCATAGTAATGCCGCATGTCAGCCGTAAACAAAACAAATGAAGCAGAACTGGCCCACATCTGGCCCAGACACCAAAATTGCTGTGGCCCAGATCTGGCCCACACTTGACACTTTCATCTGGCCCACATACCGCGTGGAATGATGGCACTTGGGCGGTCCGCTCCTGTTTGCCAGATTTGGGCCACAATTAAGCCATAGCAATGCCGCATGTCAGCCGTAAACAAAACAAATGAAGCAGAACTGGCCCACATCTGGCCCAGACACCAAAATTGCTGTGGCCCAATTCCGGCCCACACTTGACACTTTCATCTGGCCCACATACCGCGTGGAATGATGGCACTTGGGCGGTCCGCTCCTGTTTGCCAGATTTGGGCCACAATTAAGCCATAGTAATGCCGCATGTCAGCCGTAAACAAAACAAATGAAGCAGAACTGGCCCACATCTGGCCCAGACACCAAAATTGCTGTGGCCCAGATCCGGCCAACAGTTGACACTTTCATCTGGCCCACATACCCTTTGAACTTTAAACTGTGGGCTAGATGTGGGCCAGTTCTGCTTCATTTGTTTTGTTTATGGCTGACATGCGGCATTGCTATGGCTTAATTGTGGCCCAAATCTGGCAAACAGGAGCGGACCGCCCAAGTGCCATCATTCCACGCGGTATGTGGGCCAGATGAAAGTGTCAAGTGTGGGCCGGAATTGGGCCACAGCAATTTTGGTGTCTGGGCCAGATGTGGGCCAGTTCTGCTTCATTTGTTTTGTTTACGGCTGACATGCGGCATTGCTATGGCTTAATTGTGGCCCAAATCTGGCAAACAGGAGCGGACCGCCCAAGTGCCATCATTCCACGCGGTATGTGGGCCAGATGAAAGTGTCAACTGTGGGCCGGATCTGGGCCACAACAATTTTGCTATCTGGGTACAGACTACAACACCAAAAGAACCAAAACCCACAACGACACTGACCGAGCAAATAAATAAACAATAGGATAAAAACAACAAATTATTTATGTTTTATTATGTACGGAAAGCATACACTCTCTTTCTCCCGCTCTCTCGCCCACTCAAACGCACACACATACAGTACGGACACACACTCGCACAGAAACATGTTGTCAGCACTGCTCTGATGATTTTTTCAGTAAAAAAGTTTAACAACTTAAAATCTACATGACATTTCTCAGTAGCGAGGTAATAACAGCACTGTTCTTGGATCAGATAAACTTACAGTTTCTCTATTAGTAAAGACGCTGCTGCTGAACACTGTTCACAAATGCTTCATTTATCTCTCGTGTCGTGGCTGCATTACCACCTCTGGTGTGCAATATTTTTCTAATAATTCAACGGCCCGTCTTCAATTATTCCTTACTTGTTCATCTAAAGTTCCCCTCCAGCGTTCAATTACTCCTTATTACTATTTCCTTCACTTACAGCATCACCTCCTGCCCAGTGGCCACATAAACCTATAACCACATCACAAATATAGACTTAGTTATTGATCAGCCTTTAAATCAATTTTTCATATTTCTTCCCACTGTTCGAGCAAGTTTTTGAGCTAGTACACTTGCTGGCTAGCATTCAGTTGATCTTTGTTATTGCTATCAACATAATTAATTTAGCATTTTTTATTTAATATTACTTTATTTTATTTTATTTTAAAAATGTATTTGTTAATTATTATATTAATTAAGTCATATCAAATATTTTTTATAAATTCAATTATTGTATAATCTTTGTATAATCTATAGTATTATTATTACAGTAAAATAGATTGAATATTATACATATATTGTATATGTGTATTCTTTATATCTCTTACTGCGGACAACAACCTCAAGAACTAGAAATGTAAAGAGACTTGCTTTGGTATTATTGGACACTGATGCAAAAGTGACATAGTGAGTATTTCCTGCCAAAGGAAACTAATGGCCATGTGTTTCATACAGGAACAAAAAGCATTTTCACATGAATCATTGGATATGTACTTTCTACTCACACACATTTACAATAATCCTCTCTGTGGTGCTCGGCAGGCATGGGCCAGCTGATGTAGCAGATGGTTCAGGCTGGACCCAGGAAGGTGTTTGATGGGTGGAAATAGGTGTATTTAATTGCATGTCAAGTCTGACACCTCTGCCAGGGTTAAAGGGGCCTGTCTGTTCCTGTGCCTGTTAGCCCTCACAGCTCCTTCAGCCAAGACTCATCACTGTCCCTGGAAATCATCGCTAATACCATACACACCAAAACAACTCTTCTCCACTGGTTCTCCACACGGCTTAGAAATATCTCAAAACAGTAGCTGCAGTTAACACACAAAAGTAAGCAAAGGTTATGTTTCTGGCCACATTTTGCCAAGTGACAGATTAGGTTTTGTATTCCTTTAGTAACTATATGGACTATGCGCTGATGCTGAGTGGTTCCATTTTCACAGTAAGAGAGGTGGAGAACTATGTGGAGCCCCAAAGGATTTTTGTTGGTGGGGGGCTACTTGTCACCATCCTGTCCATACCCGAACCAGCCATCATGGCTCCCTGGGGAAATGAATTATAGTTTGAAGGTCAACAAAACCTAACACAGAAACTGAATATAGGAACAAACGGAACAGAATTATACTTCAAAATAAGATTCCAATTCAAGACAGGGGAACACAGGCCGGGATCATGACACATAGCCATATTAGTTGCATTTTAGTGTTCACATTTACTGATGTTCAACAGATGTTCAACAGACATGCAGAGCATTTTTGAGTCCATTCAAAAATGTCCATTCAATTTAACCAAAATAATTGTGCACACTTCTTCAGTGTGTGTAACTGTAAAGAAAGTATAAGCTTTTTAATATTTCATTAAATGTGGATATTTTCACATTATAATTACTGTACTACAAGTCATGCACTATTTTTTTTTTCAATGTACTGTATATACTGCTTTACTTGGGAATCCCTTGTGGTGGAAGTTAAATGATGGGCAAAAAAAACCCCGTTGAAAACGAGTTTTCTTTAGACATACAGTTTTATACTGCAATACATTATCCCCACTCAAAAAGTCACACCATTCATATGGCAAAAAGTGTGATACAATGTGGTTAAACCAATGCGGGTTGTAAACTCATGCATTGTTACACTGTTTTTACCTTGCAAATAGGTGCATGAAGACCCATCAGTTTATCATATGAGTTAATGTTACTGTGATAAGTCACTCCAAACTGAAACAAAGCCAGAAGAGTTTTTGATATGCATGAATGAAGCCTGGCATCTCTGAGATTCCACGCAAGGATTAGTCTCTGGGATCAGTGAAACAATCACTCATCAAATACTTCATTTAAACCTGCAGAACAGCCATCGGTGCGCTTGGACAAAATTGAAAAGAGAAGCTGATGTTAACTGTTGCCAGGCACACAGGCTTCTTTTTAATTAATAAAAAAAAAAAAAAAAAAAAGTAAAATGTCTATTTTATCTGGTTGTTTTGCATGGCAGATGTTTAGCGTTGCAAAAGCAGGTCAGTGGAAGCGCAAACACATGAACCTTCGCTCACTAATTTGGCTAATTACTTTCTTAAAGTAATGACCTGTGTCATTTCACACAATATGTGCGATGCTGGAGCGCCCATATGGAGAAAAAGATTTATGATTGTGTCCTGAGGACATTCCACACATTGTTTAGAGAACCTAATGCTGCTTTGGAAAGTTTCCAAAAAACATTTGGTTTGTTTTTTACTTCTCACCCACCTACCTAATTGTTATTGTCTTTCATAGCTGCAGTTATTCAAAGCTTGCAATTTATGCAAGACGATACATTATGAAGGATTCATTTGCTTTGATCCATCTCTTATTTTTCTGTCCTTTACCTGTTTCTCTCTCTCTCTTTCTCCTCTGCAGTGTGTCCTGGCACTGATAACAAGCTCAGCACACTGTCTGATTTGGACCAGCAGTATAAGACTCTTCGGAAGTTCTATGAGAACTGTGAGGTGGTCATGGGTAATCTGGAGATCACCAGTATTGAAAGAAACCGCAACCTGTCTTTCCTCAAGGTGAGATTATCATTAACTACGTTTTATGGATCATTATCGCCACAGTCGAGGAATCCAATCGGTAAATTATGCATTTTTGTGTTTCAGCGTAAACGATATATTTAATTTGATGGCAAATATAATGGGGCTGGGGTTGGTTGTTAGATGCGGGGTTAGTTGTCCTAGTAAGTTGTGAAGACTTTCGGTCATGTCATTTTCTCAACCCATACCCAACCTATCACACCCATTACAACCCATATGTTTTCCCCATACATCATTTGTATGTATTGTATGTATTTTTTATATTTTGTCCATTGACTAAAACAGTTAAAAGTTCACAAAGGATGTGATAATAGAAACCTAAAGGCCCCGATATACTCACAGGGAAGTTCTTTTTCGTTCTGCGCTTAGGGGTAAAAAGGAGTTCAAAATACATTTGCAGCGATATACTGTTAGCGAACATCCCGACAGCGCCCACGCTGATGAGAGCGACGTTTAGATGAATCTGTAAATATGTTCTGCAGACTTTCCTTTCAATAACAAAAGAAACACACAACAAAAATGACAGCGGTGAGAAAACAATTGTTAAGAAACCATCTGATCATAGCGATGTGGATACGTTTTCAGCTCTGCATTTCATTGTAATGAATACAACACTGTTGATATGTTTGGTCTTGGTGGAGTATGTTGGTTATTGCTGCTGCAGATCAAGGACGGGACTTACTGCTAATACACAAATGACTCGCGAGCAAGAAAAACATGCTGCTGTATAGCATACATGAATTACCCGTAGCCGATCTATACAGGTGGAGCTGGGGAAGGTGGAGGGTTTCTGATTGCGCGTTGCACTTCTATGGCAAATGCTGACCAAGTATTTAAAGGTTGAGCACACAAGCTCATTGGTTGCTGATACAGCAGGAAACAAGCAGCTGTGCCCTATAGATAATGATGTGATTGCAAGATTGAGTTTAGTACTTATCAGCCTGCGCCATCTAGAGTTCCATGACAGAACTTTGTAAAAAAGTGTCAGTGTATTTTTCAATTAGAATTACTTCATCTTCCTCTATAAATCAGCTCTCAAGTGTGTTCATGTTTCTCGCGGCTGTCCGACCTCGACGGACTGAACAGAAGAAATGAACGGGAGAATATTTTCACACCAAAGAAGATGGAGCCTCAGAGTACACCTACCTATTTTGTAATCACCACGGACCTAAGGCATTTACCAGCTGGAGTGAACTTTTCCAGAAAGTTTGCTTTAACCAGCTGTTTCGAACGAATGAAACAAACTTTGTTTTGGTCCGATTTTGTACGAAATGACATCACACCATGATGTTCGTTGTTCGGTTTCGCTTGTTGTATATCGGCGCCTTAAATAATGTTTATGTTTCAGGTACCTCTTTACTTGAAAACTGATCTTTTCCATAAAAAGTGAATTATGACTATATTTTTGGTAACACTTTACAATGAGGTTTTATTAGTTAACATTAGTTAATGTATTTACTAACATTAACTAACAATGAACAATACATTTGTTGTAAATGTTAGTTAATAAAAAATGCAGCTGTTGTTCATTGTTTGTTCATGTTAGTGCACAGTGCATTAACTAATGTTAACAAATACAAACTTTGATTCGATAACGTATTAGTAAATGTTTAAATTAATATTAATAAATGCTGAAGAAGCATTGTTCATTCTTAGTTCATGTTAACTAAGGTAGTTAATTAATGTTAACTAATGAACCTTATTGTAAAGTGTTACCATGTTTTTTTTTTCCTTCTAAAATTAACGATTTTCTTTATTGTCTCAGCTGAAAACTCAGGATGACTCAAAAGTATTTCAATGAATAAATTATTAATAATATATTAAAATAATTTAAATGAATATGCAAATAAAGCCAAAGTCAAAAAGGTTGAGAACCACTATAGGCTGTTGTTTTTTAGTAGACATGTTATAATGTTCTCTTCTCATGTTGCTCTTACATATGATGGTAATTTTGGGACCTGCTGAGAATAGGGGTTTAAGTCTGCATTTCCTTTGATTATCTAAGGAGGAATGTAGTGTAGTGATCAGGGATGGTAGAAATTAATCAGAAACCTCTCAAGTTACTGTATTTTTATTATTAATAAATTCCTAATCAGTGAAAAGAAGGATGGCGAGTGAAAAAAAAAACACATTTAAAGTTTTAAATTTGAAAGTTTTTAAAGGAAGTAAAGTTTGTTTAATATTGTAAGGTAAGAATATTGTAATATACAGTATTTAGATGCAGTCTAACACACAGTCTTTATCAAAAGTTAAATAGTATATAATATTAATGTACTTTTTCACTTATTGTCTTAGTTTGTCTCATATGGTGTTGTTAAGATGCATCTTCCGTTACAATGCTGTCCTTCTCTAGATGTATAGATGTACAGGCCTTTTTAATGTACAGGCCTACACTAGCATTCAAAAGTTATTAATATTGTGAAATATTATTACTTTTAAATGAACTGTTCTATATTTGAATATTGGATTGAAATATTGGATTTGAAATGCTTTGAGCACAGCAAACATCGCTGTATATGATGACATTTACATTTAGTAATTTAGCAGGCTGAAGATACTTACTGAAAATTGCAGATTATATCTATACTGTATATACTTTGTTAAAGGTGAACTAAGTAACTTTTTTACCTTAACCGAACAGCTTTGGAGTCATTGTAATGTTTATATTACTGATTTCGTGTTGAATGGTGGTCGTCTCGCACCCCCCTGGTGCCTGTGAGCCGCAAAACCACCCTTGCAACTTTGGGCCGGCGAGCCGCCGGCCTCAGTGTTAGGAAGTATCGTGTGATATCAGCACTGTTAAAAATTGCTGTAAAAATACAGCCAATTTCCAACAGTAAAATACTGTTATTTCAATAAACAGTTTTATCCTGTAAATTTACAGCCTATGTTCCATAAATTAATTGCTTGCTGTAAATTTACAGCATTTATGTGTAAACCAATTTGTTCCTGGAAAAAACAGTCTTGGACTGTAAAAAATAGCACGTGTGGGCGGGGCATCTTCAACGCGGTCTCTTTTCGAACAGAAAGCAGTCAAAGAACAAAATGGTTTCGCAACACTCCTGCTGTCTTAAAGAAGGCCACTGTTCAAGGTAAGTTTATTTCTTTGCTGTTATTCTATTATGTTGCTCCAGAGTACCTGTAAAATCGCCTTTTTCATGAGGTATTTTTTTTAACTGCTTACTGAGCGCGAATCGCGTTTTGAAGACAGAGCTCGACGGTTGAGACATTTCGCCTAGCTGCTAATGAACGCTCTCTGAGCTCCGATTACTAACGTAAATCTATGCGATTATTACTGCGAATTCTTTGCTTGGCTAAAGTTGTTACCATTTAGAAATTAGTTGGGCTTTCTTTTGTAGTAGCCTAACCCTTAACTCGATTTATATGAATTTGTGATTCAGTAACGTTACACGGTGCGAATTACCAGATGCATCAATTCGCATAATATCATGCACATAAGATGGAGAATAATTACAAAACAACTCGAAATATCCAGATCCAATGTTGTAATTAAAATGTAGTGGTCAATTTGTTTAGTTTCCATGCAAGTAATATTAAAATTCCCAAAGCAAATTAGATATGTATTTTGTTTTTTTCGATTTAGTGATGCAAGTACCTGCGTTTTTGTGAGATTCACATGTAAGTTAGGCCTAACGTTATAGTATTAAGTCAAAGAGGTTGTGTTTGAAAGACGAGAGACGGATATTCTTTGCGGCGCGAAACACGTTTTTGCAGACAGACAGTTATCAACAGCTGAGGCATTTCACTATTCAATGTTCTCCGCACTCTGACGTCGATTTTCTTTGCTTGGTTAAAGATTTCGAAATAATTATATTCTTTTTTTTCCCTAGGAATCCTTCACTTGATGTAAATGTTTTACTGAGACAGTTTGCCCTAATCTTTGGTGAGTTTAACTTTCACGCCATGTATAACTTACTTGCAAACTTTGTGCACAATCATGCAGTAACCTTAACATTTTTGCATTTGATATTCCAGAAGTAACACAGAAGCAAGGATGACCGACACATGAGCTTCACAATTCTCTGTCACGTCACCATGTCCCTGGTGAACACTCTTATGGCAGTAGATCGTAAGTAATGATTTATAGTTCATTTAGTATTTATTTTATTTTTGTTTTTCTTACACGAAAATAAAATGAGTTAAAACGATTAATATTTTTATTACACACATCTATCGTTTGGCTTCAGATTTAGAAGACATTGATTCATCCACGGTGGCCTTGTGAATTAATGTTACGATCGTGGTGTTGTTTTTTAAGTGACAAAAGAATTAAGATTAGTTAAGTACATTAACATGATCATTTTATGTTTCTTTTAAAAGTGTTTGCAGAGTATGTGATCACTTTTTGCAGAGTATGTGATCACTTTTTGCAGAGTATGTGATCACTTTTTGCAGAGTATGTGATCACTTTTTGCAATGTGCTTTATTTTAGCACTAAGATTTTCTTGATTTTCTTTACTCTCAGACCTGGATTTCCTCTCAGACCAGATCTGTCAAAAGCTGATGTGGGACGTATTGGCTGTTTTTTGCCTCTTTCTACATTTCTTCACCCATTGGTTCTCGTGATTATGTCCTCTCAGATCTGGACTTCCTCTCAGGCCAGATCATTCAAAAGCAGGTTTGGGATATTTTGGCAGTGTTTTTTTTTTTTTTTTTTCTCTATCAAGGATTTTTTTTATCCATTGGTTCTCAATGTTTTCCTCTCAGACCCAGACTTAATCTCTGGCCTGGTTGCTGATGTGACATTTTGGCTGGTTTTAGTGTTTTGTTTGTTCGGGTTTTTTTTGCCTCTTTGTAATGTTTCTGTGTTTGCCTACTGGTTCCTCTCATTGAATTTTAAAATGTATTTTCTGTGACTTTTTTTCCTTAAATACTGTTAATGTATTGTTAAAACCTGTTACTTATTTTAAATAAATGGCAAACAATGTACTAATACATAATCTATTTTGTCTTTATTTTTTCCATTGAGTAAAAAGTCTGTTTGGAATGTCTGTATACATTATGCTACATATAGGGATGTTAATAGATATCAGACAATAGAGTAAATAAAAAACAGTATTTATATTCTTACTTTATGCTGCCAGTACTTTGTGAAATTACAGCACAGCCTTAAAATTAAAAACTGTAAAATTACGGTAAAGGGCTGGAACCACAGCTGCCAGTACTTTACTGTGAAATTACAGCATTGTTGAAACCGTAAAATTACGGTAAAGGGCTGGAACCACAGCTGCCAGTACTTTACTGTAAAATTACAGCATTGTTGGAACCGTAAAATTACGGTAAAGGGCTGGAACCACAGCTGCCAGTACTTTACTGTAAAATTACAGCATTGTTGAAACCGTAAAATTACGGTAAAGGGCTGGAACCACAGCTGCCAGTTCTTTACTGTAAATATACGGGTGAATTTTTTACAGTGAGGTCTCGCGAGGTAACGAATTGCTTTACGGCAAAAAACAGACCTGATAAAATTCTGATAAAATTAGCATCAAACAGAAATAACCCGGCGCCGTATACATGTGGTGTTCGAGGCGCACATACAATACAGACTGCCGACAGTTAAACAGGGCGCACGCAGCTCTTAAAGGGGCCATACCTTATTTCCACTCGTTACAGCGTCCATCCTACTGAACAGGTACCGGTGTACAGGGGGAGGGGATCCGGCCGTGAGTGCGAGCCATCTCTGCGTGAGTGCTATTCACGACAGTACAAGTACTCCACAGCGACTCTAGGGGTCGCTGTTTGACAAAAACGGAATTCCTACTTAGTGCTGCTTTAAATGCTACTTTATAAAGTGTTGGTTTATAAGCTCGATCAAGTCTATGACGCACCTATTATTTATTAGTGATTTATCTGCAATTTTAAGTAAAGTGTCTTCAGCATCACTTTATGTTCAGCAAAGTACCTTCTTGTCATAGGCAATTTTATTTCTTTATATTTTTGTGTGTGTGTATGTGACTTTGTTCCCTATACAGCCTGTTGTCCACTACTGTGTATGACAGTTTGTTAGCCTGTTGTGTCACCAAAGCCTGTCCACTGTCAGGATCCTGTGATGATGTTAGAGGGTTTGATTGACAGTTCATTCAAGTCTAATCAGGCCACCTGATTGTTACATGCCAGCTGACTGGGGACATCAAGCTCAGTGTCCAAGTAAGCACCAGACGGATAATTGCCTTTGTCTGCAACTAAAATATGTGAAAAATGTAAACCTTGTGGGTTGATGTTGTTCAGTCGAGTAGTTTTCTGCAGACCAAGCAGGATTTTCAGCACAATGGGGCTGTACTCCGGTGTAATAATGCTTGAGTTGTTCTGGCTGGCTCTTGTTCTCTTACACGGGTCATTCACTCCCGTCTCTACGGTCGTTGAGGAGAGCGAAGTGGTTTCGGGCAGTAGTGAGGAGGATGAGATTGTCTTAAAAGAATATCAGTATAATACACGCATACAACAGTTTACTGCTCCACAGTATCAGAGGAATGGGTTAGGATATTTTTATATTTGTTGACAGTTATTAGTTTTACATGTTATTAGTGGAGTTTGATATGGAAAACTAAAGCAAAGTTGGTGCTCTAAGCGATGTTGGGTGACGTCACTTCTTGTTGACGTTCGAAGTATTGTCAAACAAAACGGAGGTTAGCTAGACCCTCCCTCCTCCTCATCTCGTCCCCTCCCCCTGTACTAATACTTCATTCAAGGTGTAATGTCACCAAGTTCGACAAATGCTTTCATATAATGCAGAACAGAATGCAGAAAAAGAGAAACATTACCAGAAACACACGATAAAACGTTTCGCCACCTGAGGTTATAACTTTAGCTCCCATACAAGGACGCAATAATAGCAAGATAACGTTAGCTTTGCATTTCACAGTGAGCATAAACAGCTAACTGGCAGGAAACAAATTTAGTCAAAGTTGTCAATAGGCTAGAAATTAACATTCAAATTCATAACAAACAGTTGGTGAAAACAATCATTCACACGAACTGTCGCCCTACTGTGCGAGTTTGCTTGATCATTTACAATAGAGATCGAGCACTAGCTGCTAGAAACCTATGTTGTATTCACCAAAGTTAGCGCTAACTGCATAGTTCTAGCTAATTATATCCTTGTGTTTGTTAGGCGAACATAAACGTCCATTTAGAAAATCAAACTGGATTTACCCACATGTCCAGCAAAAACAGAGCTACCTGACTGTCGGATTGGAAGCCCTTCTGCCGGCGGAGATCTCGCCACCTTTCAAAGGCTTTCCCAATGTAAATCCTTCCTTTCCCAATGTAAATCATTTTTGCAATCTGTTCATCAGAACGTCGTCTCTTTGGTCGTGTGTCGGTCATATCAAACCTAAAGAGAATATAATTCTAACTTCCCTCTTCATGCTTCTCTCTCCTCCACACCCCCCTTCATGTGTACGCGCACTAACCCCCCAAACCCCACCCCCAAATCCTTCTTGTCGGTTATTGGCTGCAACACTGTTTGTTATGTTTCGTGGAGCGGGTTTGACCCAGTTTGATTTTGTTGCCGTTTGTGGAGCCTGGGGTGTCTACAGAGACCGCGTTTTTTTTACAGTGTGTTCAGGGGACAGGCAGCTAACGGATAGTGAGGAGATGTTTGCTGTATGTGACAAAAAATGTTTTGGCCTAAAAAACGTGTGACATTGCTTAGAGCACCTTTAAAGAAATATTCTGGATTCAATATAAAACTCAGTCAGCAACATGTGTGGCATAATGTGGATGTGATAAAGACGAGCCCACCAGCTCGCCTTCGGGGAGAAATGTGAGTCCGTGAACGGATGTAAAGGATGGCGCACTCGCAGAAACACTTCGTGCAAGGTGGAATTTATTTACAGGGCCAATAAGAAGACCGTCCACAGTGAAGTATATTTACAGGTGCCCACAAAAGGAAAGAAAATAAAAAAACCTAAAAAGTATAACAACAGAAAAACAAAGACGATAACTCTTTAAAAAAAAAAACGTATCTACAGCACACAAAGGTTTTTCTTGCTTGAGGCACCACAGTTGCACTCTCGCTTCCGACTTGGTTAACAAGTCCTGACTTTAGGTTTGGCCTTGGCTTAAATAGGCCAAACCCCGCCCCTTTTTGGGCCACACCAATTCCCGGAACATACAACAGTTAATACATATACAAATACTTCATCTATTTGATTATCCATAATAATTAATCCCAATATATATATATATATATATATATATATATATATATAATAATAAACACATAAACCATTCACACATAATCCACTTAACACATAATTTTTCCATTCAAATACCCACAGGTACACCTATTCACACTAGACAATGGTTTCGTCAGCTTCCGGTTTCGATTCGCCGGCGCGACCCGGCCATGACGTCATAAATGGCCGCCACTCGATCGTTCGGTTCGGCCGGCTAAACTTTCCCGCCGGAGGACTGACTACGCCCACACAGACAAACAACACAGAGGCGAAACAACAAGACAGTGCAGTGTAAGTGTATGAAATGACCGGGAAATTAATATGGAAGGGAGAGTGGAGAAATGGAAGAATGTCCATGTGCTATCAGCATCGCGTGTGCACCCGCTCCGATGATAGCGGCAAAGGCAGGGAGCATCGACGTGAATGAGGTCAGTATGTATGTGCGTATATATGTGTGTGTGCCAGTGCTGCTTCCCCAGCGGTGGCAGCTAATGTGACTTTATCACATCACCTTCCCCCTCTCCTAGCCGCGTACTGGCCGGAAACCTGGACAGGTAGTCGGCTACCACGTTGAGTCTGCCCGGTCTGTGCCGTATCTTGAAGCAGTACGGTTGCAGGGCGAGGTACCACCGTGTGACTCTAGCATTGTGGTCCTTCATGGACTGAATCCAGGTTAGGGCCCGGTGGTCGGTTTCTAGATCGAACTCTCGACCAAGGAGGTAGTAACGCAAGCTGTCCAGGGACCACTTGATGGCGAGACCTTCCTTCTCGACCGCCGAATATCTTGTTTCCCTGGGCAGTAGCTTACGGCTGAGGTAAACAACTGGTCTCTCTTCTCCAGCGCTTCCCTGGGCAAGGACCGCACCAACCCCCGTTGCGGATGCGTCTACTTGCACCAGGAACCTCTGAGAAAAGTCTGGACTCTGCAGGACTGGGCTGGAGCACATCTTGTCTTTCAATGTAGTGAAAGCAGTCTCGCAGTCATCGGTCCATGGAATGGGGTTCTTCACCAGTTTTGACAACAGGTTGGTCAGGGGGACCGCAATGGAGGCAAAGTTTGGTACAAATCTCCTGTACCAGCCCACCAGTCCTAGGAATGACCTCACTTCTTTCTTGGTCTTTGGTTGTGGGCTCCTTCGGATTGCCTCCACCTTGTCAATCTGTGGTCTCAGTTGTCCGTTGCCCATGTGATACCCCAGGTAGTTTGCCTCTTGTTTTGCCCACTCGCATTTTGAGACGTTTAATGTCAATCCTGCTTCCTCTATCCTTCTTAGGGTTTGTTGGAGGTGTTGAAGATGCTCTGCCCAACAGTTGCTATGGATTACCACGTCATCCAGGTACGCCGCAGACCAGTCTTCACAGTCTTGGAGGACTCGGTCCATCAGCCTCTGGAATGTGGCTGGTGCCCCGTGCAGCCCAAAAGGAAGGACTGTGAATTGATATAGTCCTAGTGGTGTTCGGAATGCGGAGTATGGTCTGGACTGAGGGTTGAGGGGTACCTGCCAGTCTCCCTTACACAGGTCTAACGTGGTGATGTACTGGGCTCTTCCAATTTTCTCCAGCAGGTCATCTATTCTTGGCATGGGGTATGCATCGAATTTAGATTGGGCGTTGAGCTTGCGGAAGTCGATGCAGACACGCAGGGATCCGTCCTTCTTGGGTACGATCACCATCGGGCTGCTCCACTCGCTCGTTGAAGGTTCTATCACTCCTAGCTCCTTCATCATCTTGATTTCTTCCTTTAAGGGTTCCACCAGCCTCTCAGGCACCCGGTAAGGACGTTGGCGTGATGGTGTTGGATCGGAAAGGTGGATGCTATGTTGGGTTAGCTCAGTCCATCCAGGCCTCTGACGGAACAAGGCTGGAAACTGGTTCAGGAGATGCTGCAGCTCTTTCCTCTTGGAGTCCTCTAGGTGCGTTAGGTTCACCACAGACGGCTGCCTCTTTGCATCCTCTGATTTCTCTTCCTCTTCCACCTCCACCTTCCTCACCAGAAGAGATGTTTCTGGTCCCTTACCGGGTGGCTCCTTCCACTCTTTCAGCAGGTTCACGTGGTAGGTCTGCCTGGTCTTGCCCTTGTCCGGATGATGAACTTCATATGTGACGGGCCCCATCTTGCGGACGACGCTGTATGGTCCTTGCCATTTAGCCAGTAGCTTGCTCGTCGAAGTTGGCAACAGGAGTAATACCTTCTGCCCCGGCTGGAATTGTCGTAGCCTGGCGTGTTGGTCATACCATTTTTTTTGTGCTCGTTGTTTTTCCTGTAGGTTCTCTTTGGCTTGTTCTCTGTACTGTTCCAGGCGATCTCGCATCTCCAGAACATACTGTACGATGCCGCCTTTCTCCTCCATCTTGGATGCAGGTTCTTCCTCCCAGCCTTTCTTCAACAGGTCCAGGGGTCCTTGTACCTGCCATCCGTAGAGGAGCTCAAACGGTGAGAATCCCGTTGATGCTTGGGGTACCTCTCGGTAGGCAAAGAGAACAAACGGTAGCCACTTGTCCCAGTCTCGTCCTGTGTCTGCAACGAACTTCCGCAACATGTTCTTGAGGGTTTGGTTGAACCTCTCCACCAGACCGTCCGTCTGAGGGTGGTATGGAGTTGTTCGGATGGCTTTTATGCCCAACTGCTTGTTCAGCTGCCCCATCAGTCGTGATGTAAAGTTCGTACCCTGGTCTGTCAGGATCTCCTCAGGTATGCCGACTCTGGAGAAGAGTTGAACCAGGGCATGGATGATCTTTGTTGTGGTGATAGAACGGAGTGGGAAAGCCTCAAGATACCTTGTAGCGTAGTCGTTGACTACCAGGATGTAGCGATGCCCAGCACTGCTCTTTTCCAATGGTCCCACAATGTCCATGGCGATCCGCCTAAAAGGTGCAGAAATGACAGGGAGGGGTTGCAGGGGTGCTCTGCCCCGCTGGGACACAGCACTCGTCTTTTGGCAGATGGCACATGTGTTGCAGTGAGTTTGTACATCAGTGTATAGTGTGGGCCAGTAAAAGCGTGAGCTAATACGTGCATATGTTTTCTGTTGGCCCAGGTGGCCAGCCCATGGAACAGTGTGTGCAAGGTGCAGAACAAGATGACGACAACAAGATGGTACAATCAGACGAGTCACATCATTCGTTCGCACATACAACACACCATTCACCACCACATATTCTTCTTTGCACAAATTCAAATTCTTTCCACACTCAGCTTTGACAAATAAGGGTTTTAAAGTTTCATCTTCCCTTTGGAGTTGTACTATGTTCCCTGGGACCTTCCAGCCATTAACTTCAAGGCCCTCCACCGAGGCTTCAGAGGCTGGGGTACCCAGGTACTTTGCAAGCCGCTTTTGACGCCGTGACTTTTTAGGGCCTTTAGTCCCGCCCTGCAACAGACTACCATCCAAGTCTGGCAGTGGCTGCAGACCTGCCCTGGCCTGAGCTCTAGTAAGAGCAGGACATGACAAATTAACAGTGGCAGTGGCAAAAGAATGTTCAGAGTCCTTAATGGTGGGTTGCAAGAGTTCATATAACACTGGCAAGTCTCTTCCTAGAATCATATCCGCTGGTAAATTGTCCACTATGGCAACACTAAGCAAGTACATTTGTTCCTGTACCTCTACCATTATTTCAGCCCGGGGATACTGCTTTACATCCCCATGTACGCACTGAACAGAGGTAGTGTCCACATAATTGACATTATTTACAAAGCATGATTTCAACATTGACAGAGAACTTCTAGTGTCCAAGAGTGCCTTTAGGGCATGTCCATTAGCAGTCACATCATATACATTCTGACCCTCCCCCACAGAGTCAAAATCACATTCCCCTTCTCTAGGCACATAACAAAAGCCCGTAAGCTTCGCTTTGCGAGCGGGACACACAGCTGCTTTGTGCCCCGGCTGCTGACAGTAAAAGCATACCAGCTCATTCCCCCCTTTTGACTTTTGTGCATTGTCTGACAGTTCAGCACGACCCCTCTCAGCCCCAAAGTGCGTCCGAACAGTACCTTTAGATGGTTGAGTGCGTAGACCTCCACGATGAGCGTTCTGGTATTGCTGAGCCAGTTTAGCCGCCGCCAGTCCTGAAGTTGGCTCATGCTCCCTTACCCAGGTGCGAGCATCATAAGGAAGTACCCGGAGTAGTTGCTCAAGGATAATGGCCTCGCCCATCTCCTCCTTGGAATGCTCACTCGGTCGTACCCATCGCTGATACAGGTTCTTTAGGCGATGATAAGTCTCGGATGGCGACTCTCCAGCTGGAACAGTGGGTGTTCGGAACCTTTGCCGATAGGTTTCTGGTGAGATGTTGAATTTCTCCAGCAACGCCTCCTTCAGATCAGCGTACACCTCTGCCTGCTCCTCATCCATCGCCAGGTACGCCTCCAATGCTTGCCCGGTGAGTAATGGAACCAGATGATAGCTCCACTCCTCCTCAGGCCACCTCCAAGTCCTGGCCAGACGCTCGAACCGCCGAAGATAGTTCTCAATGTCTTCCCCCTGCTGGAAGATTGGCATCTTTAGTTCAGCTCGATGCATTGGCTCTCTCCGCACCGGAAAACTTGGGGAGTCTCTGTCGTGGGCTGTTCTGCTTTGTGTGGATACCCTCTGAGCAGATGGCGTTGGTAGCTCCATTCGCAAGCTCTCGCTGTCGGACAACGTCTCAGCAGGACGAGTCGACTGCCGGATGGACTCGTGAAGACCCCGGAGCTCCTGCATATATCTCTCTTCTCTCTGCTGCTGTGCATCAAGGAACTGACGCATTAGGGAAACCATTCCCTCACCAGTTGTAGCGACTGGAGCGATTGGCTCAGTCTGTGGTGACCTGGACTTTTTCGAGGTCTCAGGAAGCTCTGCCATCACTTCCTCTTCCTCTGTAGTCTCCGCCGAATTCCAAGCCTCATCCTCCATCGTGGCAAACTTCCTCTGTGACCGCAACCCAGCCCTGGGTTTTTTCCCTTTTGGCGCTGTCTTGCGAGTAGCCATCCCACCGCTGCCACCATATGTGATAAAGACGAGCCCACCAGCTCCCCTTCGGGGAGAAATGTGAGTCCGTGAACGGATGTAAAGGATGGCGCACTCGCAGAAACACTTCGTGCAAGGTGGAATTTATTTACAGGGCCAATAAGAAGACCGTCCACAGTGAAGTATATTTACAGGTGCCCACAAAAGGAAAGAAAATAAAAAAACCTAAAAAGTATAACAACAGAAAAACAAAGACGAAAACTCTTTAAAAAAAAACGTATCTACAGCACACAAAGGTTTTTCTTGCTTGAGGCACCACAGTTGCACTCTCGCTTCCGACTTGGTTAACAAGTCCTGACTTTAGGTTTGGCCTTGGCTTAAATAGGCCAAACCCCGCCCCTTTTTGGGCCACACCAATTCCCGGAACATATAACAGTTAATACATATACAAATACTTCATCTATTTGATTATCCATAATAATTAATCCCAATATATATATATATATATATATATATATATATATATATATATATATATATATATATATATAATAATAAACACATAAACCATTCACACATAATCCACTTAACACATAATTTTTCCATTCAAATACCCACAGGTACACCTATTCACACTAGACAATGGTTTCGTCAGCTTCCGGTTTCGATTCGCCGGCGCGACCCGGCCATGACGTCATAAATGGCCGCCACTCGATCGTTCGGTTCGGCCGGCTAAACTTTCCCGCCGGAGGACTGACTACGCCCACACAGACAAACAACACAGAGGCGAAACAACAAGACAGTGCAGTGTAAGTGTATGAAATGACCGGGAAATTAATATGGAAGGGAGAGTGGAGAAATGGAAGAATGTCCATGTGCTATCAGCATCGCGTGTGCACCCGCTCCGATGATAGCGGCAAAGGCAGGGAGCATCGACGTGAATGAGGTCAGTATGTATGTGCGTATATATGTGTGTGTGCCAGTGCTGCTTCCCCAGCGGTGGCAGCTAATGTGACTTTATCACAGTGGATTATCATAAAAGCACAATTCGCCTTTGGCTAAGCCGCGCCCCCCCCAAACAAACTTCATCTGGGCTCTGGTATCAACACGGCTTATGCTGTGACAGCTCTTCCTGCTGAAATTTTATCAAACTTTTATAAAGCAGCAAATAAAGTGTCCGATAGAAGTAGGCAAAAGGGGCTGCAATATACGTTCGAAGGCTATATTCACGACATACAGGTGAAACGCAAGGAACAACAAGGCATCCAAACAGAGGCAAAAGCATACCGGTCACAGTCAAAAAATTAACCACCGCATATCCTACTAATCGAGACGGAGGCTGGGACTAACAATATCAAGGAGCAACACTGTTCATGCAAAGCTGGTTAGGTCTCTATTCACTTCTATAATCGTTATTACAAAGCAAACGGACTACGTGAGTATAACTAGGTATGTGAGTAAAATTTTCAACATGGTTAAATGCTAAAACTAGTTGTACAGATAGAAAGAGCTTGAAAAATCCTTTAAAATGACACCAAGACCATGTTTATGGGTTCAAGAATAACAAAATAAATGCCATTTGAAACTCGAAAGTCGTCACTTTATTTGGTCCCTTGTTTTCCATTAAAATTAAAACAAACGGTGTGACCGAATCATAAAAATTATAACGTTTTTTTGCTATAACTTTTTTAATTTTTGAGTTATTTACCTGAATCTTTTAGGATAAGCTTTTGGCCATATCCTCTACATATTCTTCTTCTGAAAAGTCAGATACACCATAATATATAAAAAATAAACACTAATTACACCACTAATTACACCAAATAATATTCTTTATTCAGACAGCACTTATAAAAACAAAGTTACAAAGATTTAAAACTATTTGGAAATACAACAGTGTACTTGTACCACCTTGTGTAATGACTGCTTTAGAGGTTTTGGTGTTAAACAAAACAAACTAATTGCTGCAATGCTGATAAACTATCACTAATAACCCCCAAAATTGGCCATAGATTATCGCACTAATTATTATTATTATTCTCATTTGTTTTTACCAAAAGGTTTCATATCTAAACTCCTTTACAAGTTTTAGATTAAAAACAAAAACATTCAATACATAACTATTTTATGTATTACATTTACATTACATTTCACATTTCATTAAGATATGGTCAAATCTTTCAGAATCAAATCGGATGCAAGTTGATATTTTGAAATTTCATAATCGGTGGCATCATCCTCATAATTTTGTCCTTCAAGCCAATAGCCAATAACATATGTGCCTCCTTGTTTCTTCAGATATTTATCAATTTGTCCATAATAGATGGTTTCACGTTTTGTGTCCTTGTCAAACCAGATGTGGCATATCCTTCTGCCCACAACCTTGCCCCCTATTATTTCATCAACACTTATCCTGCAGTCTTCATCCATCTCAGGGAACTCAGTGCTCAAATCAAAGTTTGGCTTCTTCAGTTTTGCCTCCAGCTTCTTCCTTTCACTTTCCAGTCTTTGCTGCTGTTTAGCTACAAGTCTCTTCATTACTTCCTCTTGAATTTCAGCACAGTTCTTTCTTCTCCGTTGCCTCTGTTTCTTTGCATTTGTTATGGCGACTTTAATCAGTTTTTCTCTTTTTTTCAGATGTCAATCCATCCAGGTAATCCAGTACTTTATTTTTCTGAGCACGAATCTTACAGGAGATGAAGCACAAGGTGGCATTTGGAGCCTTGTCCTTCAAAGCAGAAAACATGCCCATCACTTGCTCTGCATCAATGTTATGTAAACGAGCACTTTCTGTCTCCTTTTTCAGCTGATCATTTACATCCATGTTAAAGTACCTCTTGTACTGCCTTGTGAGGACATTGTGGACTGCATTTATACATCCTTCCATCATTGACAGAAAAAGATCTCTGTCCACAGGTTCCACCAGAAGAGCCTCAAGATCTGGACTTCTGGACAGCTCAGCACCAAACATATCATGTGTCACAGAGAGAATTTGTTGAGGATCTTGTGAAAATACTTCTAACCTGTCTAGAACCTCCTTTACCATGACTAAACCTTCAATGTGACTGATTTCAGAGTCTGCGCCCTTGTAAAATCTCGACATCCAAGGCCCAGTCAGCACTTTCCCCAAAATACCAAGCACCTGAATTTCCACCATTGCAACAGGACTTTGAAAATCATGTTGGAGGGCACCTCTGAGCCTGTTGCATGAAAAGGTTTGTCCGTTAAGAAACTTCATAAAGAATTCTCTGTGTTCATGAAGCCGTTCACAGATCAGGAACATAACATGGAGCCTGTTTCCTCTGTATCTTGGCAGCAAACCTCGAGGCAGTTTGGCATTAGACAATGCAAGCACAAATCCTTTTGGGTCCCCAGCTCCATCTTTGTACCTGAATTTATTCAAGCCCAGCACTAAATCATTGGCCATGCAATCTGAACCCAACACCTTCTTCACAATGTTAGATGGTTCCTTCTGCTTCAATGCTTTGCGACATTCAGCAGCAATAGTTTCTAGTGGATGTAGGTGGCAATTTAATTCATTAATTTTTTTGCCCCAGGAATTCTCTAATCGTTCAATGGTGGCATGGTTAACAGCTGCCCTGTCAGTCATAGTATTTGAAACAGACGCAGTTATTTCTGACCTTACATTTGGAAAGTCTACGGTGTTGTCCTTTATTTTCTCAGCTTTGTGAAAAGCACAATGTACCTCAACTAAATTGTCTATAGACTGATTAATGTGCACTTCATAATCCTCTGCAGTTCCCCCAGCCAATGGATCAACTGCAATAATGTGGCACTTGTCAGATGAAGTTACATGTATTGAATTGACGTGTACACCCTCCTGAGTTGTTGCATCAAAACCTAATGTCATATCCTTGTTCTCTAGGATATGCTCAGCCACTTGAAAATCTGAAATTGTGCCAAGTTCACGGCACATCATTTCCACTGTGCTCCTATGTGGGACATCTCCGATATCAACACCAGTGCGCTTTGCAAACTGAGAAATTAAAGTGGGGATGTTTTTTGTAGGTAGATTATTTACTATTGCTTCATAAACAAGCATCCTCATTTCTGTGGGATACTGCTTCTCCTCCTTTTTTAATTTCGAGTCACGCTGCCGATCATTAACTGTATCCTGTAGCCACATATTGTCACATTGCAGCTGGCAAATAGCATCGTTTTTTTCTCTGAGCTTGCCCTGCAAATCAACAATGGTAGCATCTTGTCTGTCATTTAGTCCTTGTGCCCGAATTGTCCTCCTTCGGGTTTTATTGCGTTGTTTTAAACGTTTGTGCATTTTTTGTAATTTTGTTAGTTTTCCTTTAACATCACAAAGTTCCTTCACTATGGCTAGTTTGGAGTATCTGGAATGAATTTCAGCAATTTTTAAGTCTTTTTTTGCTAATGATGCATCTTTTCGTTTCAGAAGTTGTCTGAGATGTTTTACTCGTACAACCTGTAGTGCTGGTGCCTTCAATTTAGCTCTTAATGTTTTCACTTTGTTCAAGTGATTTTGCTTCATCTCAGCTCTTTGTCTTGCAACAAAAGCTAATGCCTGTTGCATCTTAAGTTTCCTTGGTGTCAACAAACCCTTTCGCTGTAAGGAACGAATAGATAGTGGTGTGTCAGGGGTGCCTGGGACCTTGGACTTCGTTGTTTTCATCAGTGTTCTTGGACTTTCACTTGATGTTGATTGAACATCTGGTGTGTGTAATGTGTAATCCGAATCAGTGGGTCCAACATCTCCAGTGGAAGGCGTACTTGGGTCATCATGCATATCAACACCATGGGGAGGCTGACTATTGTTCAGATCAAAGGGTCCTAAGGCTGGGCTGGGAACAACATCAGTGATGGAAGGAAGGCTTCTTACTTGATAACAAAACTCAGTGGAAGGCGTAGTAGGACTGGGATCCTCAGACATCACTACATCAGCTTGAACATCAGACATGTCAGGGACTGCTGTGAATTTTACAAAATCTTCAAGGCATATCTGTAAAAAAATAAAATGGAGGCACTTATTTTTATTATTATGCATTGCTGATAACACTGTCATATTTCAGAATCATCAGCAAGTATGATTTAATATAGTACTCAATTTATATGATTAATATAATTTTATATTAATATTAATATTATTAGAGACTTCAGGCAATTAACAGCTACAGTTATTTAAGAAAAAGCAGTATAGGGTCATGAATACCTTTGTGTAGCTGTCCATGTCTGACTGACGAGAGAGGTGGTGCTCATATTTCTGCACTCTCTTTGCCAAATGTTTTATGTGATGGGGATTGAGTGTACAGTGGAGCATTTCTTGGATAGCTTTCACAGTTTGGGCTGGAGACTTGTCGCCGACATGATAAAGTAACAGCAGATGACCATTCTTTAGTTGATCATGTGTAGATGGCAGCTGACTGAAGTTTTCCTCCAAAAACAACCGGCCCCTTCCTGGCTCTAGCTTCTCTGAACATATTTTTTTCTTTCTTTTGACCTTTGGCATTTTTGCTGAATACACCAGAAAAAATGTGTAAGTGAAAGACACTTCATTTTTTGTTTACAGTATTTTCCACACCTTTGAGTCCTCCCTTAAATGTTGTGGTCTACTCTACAGCATAAATGAGGAAACCCTCATATTAGTCACACTAACTACATTAGACCATGAAGACTTCCTCTCTCACTCACTGTGTCATTTACTGTTAAATAACATACACAGCCCCCTCCAGAAACACTAAAGAAACTATTTTCTACTTCATTATCTGCAATGAGAATAGCTCCATCTAACAAAACAACTTTTATAGCTTTACTATTTGACACAAGATAAATTTCGCACACATTCTAATATATACAGACATCTACATGGCTATATGACACAATATGGCTGCTTCACATTATTTGTCCATTGAAGCAGATTTTGCGGGTGGTAAAACTCCCGTGGTCGTCGTTCAAATTCATTGAAATTTCGTTCACTTGTAGTTTAGCAATTAAACCAAATGTCTATTACAATTTCAGGAATGTTTTTACTCACCTTCGGCAAAAACGACGACGATTTTACGAGCAACACACTTTGGCGCGCTGGCGCGGCCAGTAGTTCAACAGGAAAGAAGGTGACTGAAAACGAGAAGGTCTCTATGGTTCTTCCGGTGGTGTTACCAATAAAAAACCCGGAAATTCCGCCATCAACAAACCAAGAGAAGTATTTTTTTCCGTAACACCGCACGCGCCTTAGGAAATCCGAAGTTGCGTCAACCGGAACTAAAATAGCAGCCGCGACAGCGGAGATAGGCGCGTACCTAGTATAACGTTGTATTTATTAGCAGCGTGTGCTAGATGACACTTGTCAGGGTTTGACTTCGGTTTTGGGAAGGTAAAAAAATGCACACCCCCATCCAACCTCTCTGGGAAACGCGTATCTGTGTTACACATGCCCCAGGAATAACGTTTAACCATATTTTAGATAAAACTACGACGGTAATAGCCTGCCGAGACCAAAAATATGAGACGCCTGTGTTAAAGTCAATGGAGCGCTGTGAAAAAGTGTCGGACCACTGTGGGAGCTCGTTCTTGGCTGCGCTGTGATTGGTCAATCTACATTCTAGGGTGTGGCTTAGCCAAAGGCGAATTGAAATTATTCTTTGTTTTTTTCAAAAATGATATATATATATATTACTTTTCTCTCAAGAATTAAAAGCATAAGTGTAAGGCTTATAAAAACACTTACATTCATTTTCCTGTTAAAACTTGTATTATTTGAGCTTTAACAGAGTAGTAAAATGTATTATAGTTTACTCTTAAAAGATTGGAAAGCAATTTATCTTTCAAGATCATGTTTACATGTATATTGTTTACATCTTGTGGTTATACTTTTGAAATGGTATGTAAATATTTATGGATTCACTGCCATTGTGCTTCACTGGAATCCAGACTTTTTATTGTTTTTGTTTTAATTAAGTTACATTTATTTTTTGTGGTAATCAACAATAAGTGCTGTCATATCTTAACAATCTGTGTTGAAAACCAGCATGTTCCTTTAATGATACCTCAAATGCTTTTTGCTGTTCTTTTGAATTGGGCAAAAAAAATAAGCAAAAACGGGTTCTTTTTAGCATCTTCTTGCGCTTGAATGTTTAAATTGGCGAGGCTTAAAAACACCTGCAATTGATAAACGATTCAGCACTGGCCCAACCGGGCAGTGACAGTCCCGTCAACTGTCTGGAGCGTCGCTTACGCTGGCCACGGGCCATCAGGCAATCCTTACTGTCGAGCGGCTCGAGCCCTGACATGAACCTGACATGATCATTTTATGTCTGTTTTTAATTCAAAGTTGCTCTCATCTTGAAATATTCACCCAAGCTGTTTTTTTCTTCACAATATGTAAAACTATTGAAATATGAAATTTAATTAGATTCGCTGATAATTGCAATGCTGCATCAGATATAAATCAAGAGTGCTTGTGTGTGTGGTTAGAATGTGGAATCAAGGAATAAGTAGTATAACATTTTCTTTTGTAGGTTTTTCCTTCCAGTCATGTCAACACAATCATCATAATTTGTCTGAAAATGAAGCTTCTGTGGAGATAATCATATATATAAATACATATTTTAACGGTGACGTGAAATAAACAAGGGTAATGAAACATATTCTTGTGAACATAGCAATATGTGTATACACCATGTTTTTCTGTCTGCATCATTTTTTGTTGGCTTGCTTATATTAGACACATTTAAAGTCAGCATTAAATAAAAATTGACCCTGTTTACATTCTTAATAATCATCCCTGGTCTTGTTTTACATGATTAATCTGTGCACATTTTTTTTCCAGAGAAGAAAATGTTTCTCATCAATAACTTTTCATTTGGCTGACGTCACCAAGCCATCTCAGCCTCCTGAATTAATTGATTATACTGTTTTACAAAGAAATATTTCAAAATACAAATGGGTTGCAAACACCATTTCATGTTGACTTTAATATATTATATTTTGGGGTTTTTTTTTTTTAAGCTTCAGTACTTTTACTTAAATTAAAATCGCAAATTAGCTTTCTGTACAGATTGTAGGCAGGACTGAGATCACCAAAAAGAGAGGTGTGCAAGAGTTTACAAGACGATATGAAATGTAAAGGGCGAAATGGAGGATGATCAGATTTATTTTAAATTAATTAATCATTCAAATAGCGGTTTGTGCTGAGAATTCCATGCAGGCCAATGGTTTGTAACCATGCTGTGCCGACCAATCTATAGTAGATATATAACCGGAACCGCTCCTTGCCATTTTTAGAACAGTTCGGCCCAACGGTGCAAAGCAGATAATGATAATATTGTTGTAAATAATAGACTTTATTTTTACATAATTCAAATTTACAGTGTTTCTAGTCTGGGAAAACTGTGCTATACATCAAGCGATTTATGCATTTGCTAGATGCTTTTATCAAAAGTACCCTGAGTTGCATTCAATGTATTTTGCAATGTATATCATTTTGCCAATTAATGCATTCCCTAGGAATCGAACCCATTCACTTGGTGTTTATGGCTCCATGCAGGAATGCATTTTCATGTTGTCTCAATTTTCAAAACATCTATATATGTTTTCTTCATCCCTTCCTATCTACAGCTTTGTGTTTCTCAGTGTAAGGGCCACTTGCACACTCACAAGAGATTTTAAACGGAGCCTGTAATGTTGAGAGAGACAAAAAGCCACTCGACTCCTGGATTACTGCTCTTCGGTTTTAGACAGCCTGCATTTTCACACTGGAATAAAATGTGAAAGAAGGGTTTTCAGTGATATACTGTCCAGAGAGTAGGTCTGTTAGAGGAAGTATTAATCACTGTGATGGGCTAACAGCTCTGCCTCATTATCACTCTTTCACTGTGAGAGGTTTAGGCAGGTTCAGTGCAGGGCTGAGTGTTACTGCGAGCTTCAAGCGACTCATTTGTTAAGGCTTGCACTTCACTAACTCATTGCAATGCTACAGCATTAGCAGTTGTTTGTGTTGTATTCATGTTTTGATCATTATATGTTCCTTGCTCTAAGATGCATGCAAGATTTTGTATGTGTTAATCATTAGCTGATTTATTAATATTAGATGTTTGGCATTGTTTGTTTCCCTCATGATAGGATTATTTAGGGCAAAAGCTTTTTTTATAGTATTTTATAATGCTAACTAGCCATATAATTGTGCATAAATAGAATAGATGTTCAAATAGTACCTCCTATATCCCAGACTATGAACCAGAACTGTGAATCTGCTTTACTATGGTAACTCAACCGAGCTACATAGAATAGCTATGGAAGCCCCACATTCTAAATTGATAATGAATTTCATTAATACCTGCATACATTTTTGTGTTAATCTCTGCAGAACTCTGACTGTCACAGCATGATTTAGGTGGCCTTTTCACCAGTTTTCTGCTATCCCATGGCCCTGTTTATGTGACACAATGGTTTTGCTCCAACATTTAATGAGCTGCCTTGTTGCGTACTGCCAATATAGACAGCTGTCTTCTATGACAGCATCCAAACAGAGATGGAACCTAATACGTGACCGGTTTTTGAACCCTCTGCATAGGCAGCATCTCAAATACCAATCTACAAGAGACTTTACGTACAGATGACTCTGATAGAGTTTGACGTTAACATGTTTTTAACAATGAATCAGCCTCTTCAAAGTTAATACCCTTGTAGGGGCATACAAATACATACACACATTTTTTTTTCTTAATAAATTGATACTTTTATGCACAGAGGTATATTAAGTTGATCAAAAGTGTTTATGGCCCTGTTCTATGGACTGGTGCCTTGCCGTGGCGGAACAGCTTGTGAGTCTCTATGACCCTGAGAGCTATGCTGGCGGGGGCCTTGTACCCCTGGTAGCTTCAAGCAAGCCAGACAGGTCAAAGGCGAGAGACCAGACGAAATCCAGTCCACCCTGCTAGCCCGGCAGAAGAGCACCTCGCCAATGGTCACGGGGCAATAGACCTAGTTAGCTGGTCACTGCGGGGCAACTCATAACTACACCAACCGTCACACATCTGTGTTCCGTTGGAATTTGTAGCATTGAGTCCAGAGGTGGAAGGTTGACCTGGGCGAGCATCCTTTCACTTAAATTTTTTTGCCCGGGTGCTCTCTACTATGAGCATCTCATCTCTCTATTATGACGTCTAATATTCAGCCTCCACGACTGGCAACTCGGGAGCACTCTGTCCTTAAGAGTGCTGTCGTTGCTCGGCAAGGTTCGCGTGTACGGCAGGCGCGACCTGGTCGTCATCCTGCAACTGTCGCATATACCTCCATCGCATGCTGGAATGTGCGATCTCTTGGCGTTAGTTCTGACATGGACTGCGTCTCACCTCGTAAATCAGCCCTGATTGATGCAGAACTACTCCGACTTAACATCTCCATCGCTGCCCTGAGTGAAACTTGGCTGACTGTCCAGGAAAAAAACTACACTTTATTCTGGAACGGATACCCAGATGGTGACAGACCAATGCACGGGGTTGGCTTTGCAATCCAAAACAAGCTACTGTCCTCAGTTGAAAAACCTGTGCCCATCTCCTCACGTCTCTCCTCACTGCGCCTGCACACAAACTGTGGCCCAGTTACAATCGTAGCCACTTACGCCCCTACGCTGACTTCCGAACTAGATGTAAAGGAATCATTCTACAATCAACTAAGCTCCATTATTCAGAAGACCTCCTCAACCGAACGTTTGATTATCCTTGGTGACTTTAATGCCAGAGTGGGTGCTAACTCTAGTGCATGGCCTGATATTCTGGGAAGCCATGGATATGGCAACATGAATGACAATGGTCAGCGCTTACTGGAACTTTGCAGCACCCACAAACTCTGTGTCCCCTCTTCATTCTTTCAGGGCTCAAGTTCCTCTAAAGTCACCTGGCGTCATCCACGTTCTAAGCGCTGGCACCAACTTGACCATGTACTGGTGAAGCGTGAGCATTTGAAAGAAGTAACACACTGCCGATCACTGCACTCAGCAGATTGTGACACTGATCATGCCCTTCTACGTTGTAAATTAAGGATGGTCCCAAGCAAGTTTCATTACGCAAGGCCCAAGCCTACTCCTCTTCTGGATATTTCTGCAACCTATGTTCCTGCGTCGCAGCATGCGTTCCAGGAACTACTTGCTTCCAGCTTTGACTCTTCACCTCCTCATGCGGATATCACGGCTGCCTGGCAGCACTTCCACTCTGTTACCACAAAGGCTGCATTTTCCATCTTTGGAAAGCGATCCAGATCACAGCCTGACTGGTTCAAAACCTATGCCAGCCTGCTCCTACCTCCAATTGACTCTAAGCGTTCAGCCAGACTGTCCTATCTGCAGCATAACACTCGCTCAAATAGGGCAGCATTGAAGCAGGCATGCCGCAATGTCCAACGGGTCACTCGCACAGCCATGCAGGCTTACTGGAGCACACTGTGTGACCGTATTGAGTTAAGTGCGTCCACTGGAAACATCCGAGGTGTCTTTGAAGGTCTGAAAGAATCCTTGGGCCCAGTCCCTAAAAAATCCTCTCCACTCCGTTCCCTATCAGGCGAACTTCTGACCGATATGGAATCTCAATTGGCGAGATGGGCAGAGCACTACAGCCTTCTCTATGCTCAGCCTGTCACAGCCAACACACTGGCAATAACTGCTGCTATTCCTGAGCTCCCCCCTATGTCTGATCTGGATGCAGACATTACCATCGAGGAAGTCAAATCTGCAATTAAGGCACTGAAAAATAACAAGTCTCCTGGAGCTGATGGCCTCCCCCCTGAGGCTTATAAGGCAGGCGGTGATGTTCTTGCCTCTGTCCTACATCATCTGGTTGTGATGTGCTGGAACAGTGGATATCTCCCAGATGTCCTTAGAGATGCCAACATCATCACCATCTATAAAAACAAGGGGGGCCGTACAGACTGTAACAACTTCAGAGGAATATCTCTGCTCAGTCTTGCTGGCAAGATATTTGCTCGCATTATTCTACCACGTCTACAAATCCTTGCTGACCGTATCCTCCCTGAAACCCAGTGTGGGTTTCGTGCTGGCCGCTCCATAGCAGACATGGTTTTCTGTGTCCGTCAACTACAGGAAAAGTGTATAGAACAGCATAAACCTCTGTTCTTGGTGTTTGTAGACTTGACCAAGGCCTTTGACTACGTTAGTTGATCTGGACTTTTCCTCATTTTACAAAGACTTGGCTGCCCTCCAAAGTTACTGAAGGTGATCACTGAGTTTCATGAGGGCATGAAGGCAACTGTACAGTCTGAAGGCACTCGCTCTGACGAGTTCCAGATAAGGTGTGGGGTAAAGCAGGGATGTGTCCTTGCTCCTACCCTCTTCGGAATATTCTTCTCTGCCCTACTACGCCGTGCCTTCCCTGATGACTCGGGTATCCTTCTACATACCCGCAGCTCAGGAAAGCTGTTCAATCTGGCCAGACTGCGGGCGAAGACTAAAGTGCGCCATATTCTGGTACATGAGCTGGTTTATGCTGATGATGCTGCCTTTGTTGCCCACTCAGGCAGATCTACAACTACTCTGCTCATCTTTTGCTGCTGCATGTCTAGAGTTTGGTTTGCAGATTAGTCTTAAAAAGACAGTTATTCTTGCCCAACCTGCAACCCTAAACCCTACAGTATACATTAACAACACATGTCTATCTGTGGTAGTCAAATTCACCTACCTGGGTTCCACCGTATCTAACAACAACAACCTTGACACAGAGCTTGACATGCGCATTGGGAAGGCATCATCAATGTTTGGAAAATTGAGCAAGCGTGTCTGGCACAACAAGAACCTCTCAATGCTCCTCAAAGTCCGTGTGTACCATGCATGTGTATTGAGCACCTTACTATATGCAAGTGAGACATGGACAACATACAGGAGGCACGAACATCGCCTCAACGCCTTCCATTTTCCCTGCCTTCGTTCCATACTGGGTGTTTGCTGGAAGGATCATGTGCCAAACTCTGTCATACTTGAGAGAACTGGTTCCAGTGACCTGTACACCATCCTTCGTGAACGCCACCTCCGTTGGACTGGGCATATATATCGAATGAATGACACTCGCCTTCCAAAAATCTTTCTTTATGGCGAGCTGGCAAATGCCCCCCGCAAACATGGTCGCCCCCATCTACGTTTTAAAGACGTCATTAAGAGGGATCTTCAGGCTTTCTCCATCAACCTGGACAACTGGGAGGCAATTGCAAATGACAGAACCAAATGGCGCACAGCAATTAACAACGGCCGCAGGGACTCTCAGGAGGCCTACAAGTCATTTCTGAAAGAGAGACGCTCAAAACGGGAAGCAGTTTGTCGTACTCGACATGAACGGCCATAGTAGTAGTATGGCCCTGTTTATGTGACACAATGGTTCTGCTCCAACATTTAATGAGCTGCCTTGTTGCGTACTGCCAATATAGACAGCTGTCTTCTATGACAGCATCCAAACAGAGATGGAACCTCATACGTGACCGGTTTTTGAACCCTCTGCATAGGCAGCATCTCAAATACCAATCTACAAGAGACTTTGACTTTGAGAGTTTGACGTTAACATGTTTTTAACAATGAATCAGCCTCTTCAATGTTAATACCCCTGTAGGGGCATACAAATACATACACACATTTTTTTTCTTAATAAATTGATACTTTTATGCACAGAGGTATATTAAGTTGATCAAAAGTGGCAGTAAAGACTATTACAAAGTTACAAACATTATAAAAAAATTATATTTTAAATAAATGCTGTTCTTTTGATCTTATATATTATTATACTGTTAGCTATTCTTATTACTTATTTTATACCATGGTCTGTCTGAATACTCAATTCAGATGCTGAACAGACGCAGGTACGAATCCCTTTAATTAATAATTAATTCATTGATTAAACGATTTTAATGCACTTTGCGGAGGCTAGCGTATATTTAAAATCTTAATTTCTCAGTATTTCAATTTTCTCTGCTCATCGCAGTGCATTAAGGGATTCCCTTATCTGCGAAGGATACGATGCTTTCTTTGTCAAAACAAAGTACATAAGCAATATCTTAGAAGTCGCCTCTCATTTGGAACAGCCTTTGAACTGGAAGTGTGCCTGTGCTGTCTTACTAGGCAGCTCACAAAGTTTTGGAACAAAGCTAATAATTCAGTTTCACTGGCATTAAAAACTGTTTTTCTAACAATTTCATTCTTCAAAAGTTACGTTCAGACAAGAAACAGGCCTGCTGGGTAAACCATTATTGCTATCCAGCCTAGGATTTCCTAGTAAATTATTATTACTTTCCTGCTTTTTAAAAAAAAATGTATCTACAAACGGGGTAATATTTGTATCATTTCAAGGATGTTTCTCCTACAGCAAATATTCGAGCACAGACCAGGGCTTGTTAAACTCTTCAGTTTGTGATAATGCAAAGGCCATTTATAAATAGATAGGGTCAGGATGAACTGAACTGCATGATGGATTGTTCTGTGTCCAACGCCCTGCAGCGGTGTGGAGTTGTGTTCTTATTAGTGGGTAAACAGATGGGAGGATGACTAAGGTGAGCTGATGTTTGAGATGCTGCTGGCAACTGCAGGCCAACAGCTTGTCCTCTACTATTGGAGTTCATGCATGGTGATGTGGCTATACATTTGCTTGGTTATAAACTTATGTACATACCTAAAAAAAACATTTTATATTGCTTCTTGACACAAAAAGCAGCCTTTTAATATATGCTGGCTAACCCTAACAGATATAGCAATCCCACAATGCATTGTGATACTTTTATCCAACATCAGATGGAGTCAATAAAAAGTTCAGTAGAAAATGACCTTCACCTATTTTTATGTGCCGTGTTTTTTTTTTTTTTTATCACGTTTTTGGTTTAGCATTACTCTAATGTCAGAGTGTTCTAGATTCAATCTCTTTGTTGATTCTCTGTCTCATTTGAATCTTTAATGCAATTAATTTTGTTTTAGAAAAGCGGTTCAAAAGGTTAAGGTCAGTATTTTTTTTAAAGAAATGCATCAAAAGTTACAGTGAAGATGTTACAAAAGAGTTGTATTTCAAATAATGCATCATGGTTTCCACAAATATATTTAGCAGCAAATCAACATATTATAATGATTTCTGACGGATCATGTGACACTGAAAGCTGGAGTGATGATGCTGAAAATTAGGTTTTACCATCACAGGAAAAAATGACATTTTAAAATAAATGAAAATATAAAATAGTTATATGAATTGTAACAATATTACTGTTTTTACTGTATTTTTATCAAATAAATGCACCCTTGGAAAGCATAAGAAACTTTTGAATTGTAGTGTAGCTATCTAGATAATAGATCGTTCAGTTTTTGCACACATCCCATGTGAAGTCCTAATAAGTTGCATAAGCTAATGTGGAAATAAAATAAAGGCCGTGATTTTATTCCTGCTCAGAGGGTATTATAATGCAGTTTCTGACCCCGGTTGCACTTAATCTTAACCCTTCTGAAAGTAAAGGGCAAAACTGATCACGTATCAGCAGTTAGTATTAACTTCTGTCCTATTTTAGAAAGCCACTGTTGTTTCCCATTCTAGCCTCCGCAGTTTCTTATTAGATCCGACACAGCACTGTGGCAAGGTCTCAGAGGTGAAATAATTTCCTGAGAGCAATTACAGGCACCAGGAATTCCCATGATTGCCATTATATTAAAAGGTATGGCTATAAAAGCGAATTATAATTGAACGATCACCATTTATCTGAATAAGGCTCTATCTTTCCTTGCATCACAAGGGGACATGTTGACCGTTTAAGCTACCAGTTTAAATCACGTCCATTGTACATTCATAATTGTTTAAAGCAACCTCAGGCTTTTCGTGTGTTTGTCCACAAACATGAAGTATTTTACTGTGAGTCAAGGTTTAAAGGAGACTTTGGCTTAAAGGAGACTTTGGCTTAAAGGAGACTTTGATGTGATCTTAAAGACTTTAAAATTGCAATGTAATGGAATTAGCAACTGATCATTTCTTCCCTATTGTGATGTAAATCCAAATGAAATGGATTATCAGAAATTAAAAATGTAGGGCGGAGACTTAGTTCAATCCATCGGTTGTTGATTGGTTGCAGGTAGATCTGAATTTCGAATGTAGTTGATTGTAAAAAGGGGCGGGGTTTAACGAGGGATGTCATAGCTGGGAATGACGTCACCCGAGTTGGCAGCGTTCTAGTACACTAAGATGGACACATCCAGGCAAACCTTCACTGTACGCATACCCTAGCACTGCACAGTATGTGTAAAAAACAAAGTAAACTTTGAGCTTCACTGCTTTCGATCCCAATAAAAGACTATAAAAGCCGCTTTGAGGTGAGATCACTCCTTTTGGGGTGGGGTCTCTTAAATGGAGATTGTCTAAAATCAACATGGTCATAATGATTAACACTCACGGATCCTCCGACAAAGTCCTATAACAAGGGTTTGGTGAAGCCTCCTGTGTTCGTGATATTCAGACGTTCAACTGAATTGTTTCTCTACATGGATTTTTAATATCTACCCTGTCACAGATGGTTTTGATCAAGCAGATGTGTTATGTCACCTGCTGCTAAAGTGGAACAAATAGATTGCATTTAACATTGACATTTATATTGTTTGCTCTTGGGCTGGAATTCACAACGAGTGATTGCTGCCCGCTCAGCTTTATCTTTACCACATTCGCTCAGCGTTGATGATAACGAGTCAGCATTGCTGGCTCACCTCCAGTAAGTGTTGTAGAATACTGTGTTTGCTCTTTTTTTTCTTTTTCTTTTGCACACTATTAGTGCAGGAATCCAAGACTAAAATGCAAACTGCAGAGATGTTTGGTTGTTGTGTGAGATTTGTACTTGTAAGAGTGTCGTTTTTAGCATTTTCCAAAATATCTAATATTAATACTACAGACACTATAATTGTATGGTTCCAGAACTAAAGAGGGGGATAAGTTTGTTTTACAATCTAATGATGCCTGCAAGAAAAATAAAGATGGATAATGTAAGCGAGCGTTTGGAACTTGGCTTAGTTTGATTTCTGGGATTCCAGTTGGTACATTACTGCTATTTGAGCTACACATATCTGAGTTTTTTTCTACTGTGTCTTTGCAGTGTGTGACCGGAGCTTGGGTCAAGTGGTGTTTGTAATGTATGTTTAAACAGTGTTACAAAACCCCAGGCTTTGAATATTACATGTCTAGGTATAAAGGTGAACATCAGTGAGATTTTGAGAGTAACATAAAATGTGTAGTGTTGTTTTATACGTATATGTGCTTTATATAACTACAGTTTAAGCGTTTTGGGATCAGTAAGATCATTTTTAGGAAATAAGAGCCATCTGAGTTTCAGGCTAGAACTAGGTATTATTTATTTATTTATTTATTTATTTGCATAATGCAATTTGATAGTTTTTGTGAATGGTTCATCAGTTTTTGATTCCAAAGAGAATATTTGCATCTAAATTTCTATCTAATAATATTTCTAAATGTGTTGTGTTGGTGTGTATTTTCTTTAGTGACACTGGTGGATGTTACTGAACATGTAATATGTGTTTGAACTTATTAGAAAATGTACAACGCCAAAATGGTAAATATAGTATAAAAAAGAAAGCATTGGTGCAAAATTTCTGGGCACAAGTTTTTTTTCTTTTTTTCCTGTAGTGTGAGGCTTTGATGTGTTATTTGTTCTTCATCAGTCAGCCTGTATGAAAGGTATAATCAAGCTAATTACTAATTACAGAATTCATCCTTTGTTCACTGTCTCTCGTGTCACGTTAGGACAATGCGAATCTCTCTGCCCACACTAGTAGATATGCTTGATGTAAGACTACTTCATCTACTAACAACTATTACTTGAGATGCAGATGGCCTGAATTGAATGGACTCCTCCATAATAATTATCCTAAAACTTGACTGATTTATAAAGGCACTAATACAAAGACAGAAACTACTACAATATTATCACAGTAGAGTGATTGCATCCAATGCAAATTCCCATGTGTATTACCAATTAACAATGGTATTACCTTGCTGTATGTCCAAAAAAAAAAAACGTTTCTACTAGAATACCGTGAAATAGAAAGAAGATATTTTGAAGAATGTTGATAACCAAACAGTTTCGGTTCCCATTGACTTCCATTTTATAGACTGAAAATAAAATGGAAGTCACAGGGGAACGGTTTGGTTACCAACATTCTTTAAAATATTTATTTTATGTTCCACAGAAGAAAGAAAGTCATACAAGTTTGGAATGACATGAGGGTGAGTAATTGATATTTGTTGGGTGGACTATTCCTTTAATGGTAAATGTTAAGCAGGCATTTTATTAATTGCTGTGACTGACCAATCAGAATCCGGCATTTAAGACAGCAGTATATAAATGATCTCATTGGCCTTCCAGTGCGCGTGACTGGCAGGTGACAGCTGTCACCGTGTGCTTGGTCAGCTCTTCAGATGGATTTCCGTGACTACAGCAGCAGTATGTGTGTGTCCGATCAGAACGGCTATATCACATTCACTTCTTCTGCATGAAATAGACCTGTCCTCTGTGCCTGCTAATGATACGCAGTGTGAAACAGTGATTGGATGTCAACATGATTGATGTGGGTGTGGAGAGGGAGGGTCCAGCGCTCTCTTGGGCCATTATCTCTTCAAATTATATCAAGGCTGTCTCGTTGGGGGTCCTTTTGGTGATGCTCAATCGCCGTGATGACCGAGGGCATTGAGTCTTTGTGGAACCGAAAGTAGAGGACAAATCTCTGCCTAAGGAGATGTTATATTCCGTGAGATAGATATGAATAATTTCGAAAGATCTCACAAGCACACTTTTAGCTATACATTTCACAAAACAGATCATTTGAATTTCATGTTCTGCTTAAATTGTTAATCGTGTCTAACTGAAAACATTGTATCTGTATCTCCGCAGTCTATCCGGGAGGTGACGGGTTATGTGTTGGTGGCTCTGAACCAGTTTGACTATCTTCCTCTGGAGAACCTGCGGATCATCCGTGGCACTAAACTGTATGAAGGACGCTACGCTCTGGCCATCTTTCTCAACTACAGACGAGATGGATACTTCGGCCTTAAACAACTCGGACTCAAGAACCTGACAGGTATATCTGTCTGTCTATGGGCTTCGTTGCTGTGCAGTAGACATCTTTTAGAAATACACATGAAAGAGCATATGGGTCCATGGCAGATTTCGGAAGGAGGTGGATCATCCTTTTTCCCCCTTTTTTACTAAAATATATTGATCAGCTAATGATATTATGTTTTCATTTAGATAATTAATGTGCATTACTCATCTGACGTTAATTTCCTTCTACCTGTAAGCTGTTAGCCTGTTAGCATCTTAAAGGGATAGTTCACCCAAAAATGGGTGAAATCTACATTAATTAACAAATAAGGTTGTTTGTCATATTTTAGAGTGGAACTTCAAGGTTTTACTTGAGAGTTAACAGAAACATATTTTGTAGAAGAGGCTACACAACTCTTTGACAGGACCGGTTTGGTTTGATGGTTATGCTGCCTACAGCTGCTGTATGTCAGAATGTTGCTGTATAGGCAAAAAATATTTTTAACTCCCTCCCCTACACACACACACACACACACACACACACACCAGTGTTCTAAGTATGTTTTCCCATGCCCAAGGCCCTTTTGTTGACCCAAGGGGTTAAGGATGAGATAAAATGGAGAGAGAAAGCCATCAGTATGCCGACCAGACACAACTACTGCCCTGCCATAATTAATTTTTTATAGACTCTATACATTTGAGGTTTAGTTACTTTGTTAAAGTTGTATTTATTATTGGGCTGAGAGTCATTTTTATGATCTGCCAATAATGACATCAACTTGTTAGTAACATTAACAAACATTAAATATATAGCCTATATTCAGATAGAAATGCCATAAAACTTAGATTTTAAATTTTTTCCTACATAAATTACTGATACTGTATATAACATCATTTAATGTTCCTGAATGACTCATAGAGTTATAAAATATTACTATCATTGTGTTGCAAAGTCCTATGGTTTGGTCTGTAATTCCCTGTGTATAATACATAGTTGCAACTCCCTTCTAATATAATTTTTCTTAGAATTATTCCATTACTCCAATCCCACAGTGTTCCTGGTAAAGAGATGAAAGCATGCATCTTCGTTTCTGAGACACAGCACACTGATGCTTAATGGATCCTTTTATATAAAATTGAGTTGTTGTTGTCATCGTCTTTTCCCGGTTCTTATTATCCTTTACTGATGGCAAGTAGCTTTCATACTATATATGTGGTCACTTCAGCACAAATATAACTTTACTCTCACTCTATCAAAATAATCATTCAACCAAACCTTAAAGGTGCAGATGTTTTTAATCATCTTTATAAAAAAAATATTTAAAAAAGATCAGATGTAGATTATAATTATCTAGAATTAAAAGTCTAGATTATTATTTTACAATTATATACACGTCATACACTGTATACAATTCTATTTTTTTCTTCTTCTTCAATATTTTGCTTAAATTACATGCTATTCCAAACCTGTGTGACTTTCTTTCTCTAGAACACAAAAGAAGATATTTAAAAAAATAAAATAAAAATAATATATATACAGTATATGAATTGAAATATTTGTATTATGTCAGAAGAAAGAAAGGTCGGAGAAACAGAGGACAACTGTTTAGGTAACTGGTTTCCCGGAGATATGGTCATCTTTACAGTGTTTTCAAGGTCAGCGGTCGCTATTCAGAATTATTTGGCTGTGAAATGAAGTCGAGTAATAAGTATTCCAGATCTGTGTAATAATTTTTGACATTTACCCTAGCAAACAATAATGAAGAGGAAGTTTTCTATTCCTTCATGCCAGTATTTGCAGACTGGTGAATGTAAAGCTCTCACCAGTCTGCAACTCTCATGCCAGTAGGTCTCAGTATGTACAGTATCATACAAAGCAATTAGGCCAGAACTGTTAATGCATACAGATTAGAGTTTATATCAGATCAACTTATCCAGCCTGAATAATAGTGATAAAATCTTCATTTCTAAGAAAAGCAGAATGTAGATGGTAATGGTCTTTCTCCTGTATTTCTTAATTAAAGAATATCACAAGCTCAATTCGAAATATACACTCACCGGCCACTTTATTAGGTACCCCATGCTAGTAACGGGTTGGACCCCCTTTTGCCTTCAGAACTGCCTCAATTCTTCGTGGCATAGATTCAACAAGGTGCTGGAAGCATTCCTCAGGGAGTTTGGTCCATATTGACATGATGGCATCACACAGTTGCCGCAGATTTGTCGGCTGCACATCCATGATGCGAATCTCCCGTTCCACCACATCCCAAAGATGCTCTATTGGGTTGAGATCTGGTGACTGTGGAGGCCATTTTAGTACAGTGAACTCATTGTCATGTTCAAGAAACCAATTTGAAATGATTAGAGCTTTGTGACATGGTGGAAGTAGCCATCAGAGGATGGGTACATGGTGGCCATAAAGGGATGGACATGGTCAGAAACAATGCTCAGGTAGGCCGTGGCATTTAAACGATGCCCAATTGGCACTAAGGGGCCTAAAGTGTGCCAGGAAAACATCCCCCACACCATTACACCACCACCACCAGCCTGCACAGTGGTAACAAGGCATGATGGTTCCATGTTCTCATTCTGTTTACGCCAAATTCTGACTATAACATCTGAATGTCTCAACAGAAATCGAGACTCATCAGACCAGGCAACATTTTTCCAGTCTTCAACTGTTCAATTTTGGTGAGCTCTTGCAAATTGTAGCCTCTTTTTCCTATTTGTAGTGGAGATGAGTGGTACCTGGTGGAGTCTTCTGCTGTTGTAGCCCATCCGCCTCAAGGTTGTGCGTGTTGTGGCTTCACAAATGCTTTGCTGCATACCTCGGTTGTAACGAGTGGTTATTTCAGTCACTGTTGCCCTTCTATCAGCTCGAACCAGTTTGGCCATTCTCCTCTGACCTCTGGCATCAACAAGGCATTTCCGCCCACAGAACTGCCGCTCACTGGATGTTTTTTCTTTTTCGGACCATTCTCTGTAAACCCTAGAGATGGTTGTGCGTGAAAATCCCAGTAGATTAGCAGTTTCTGAAATACTCAGACCAGCCCTTCTGGCACCAACAATCATGCCACGTTCAAAGTCACTCAAATCAACTTTCTTCCCCATACTGATGCTCGGTTTGAACTGCAGGAGATTGTCTTGACCATGTCTACATGCCTAAATGCACTGAGTTGCCGCCATGTGATTGGCTGCTTAGAAATTAAGTGTTAACGAGCAGTTGGACAGGTGTACCTAATAAAGTGGCCGGTGAGTGTATGTAGTCTGAGGTTTGATAATTATTAGTATCCATGACGGATGATCGTGAAATGATTAGCAGGTTAATAAACACACATATCCACAGGCTTTAGTTTAGTTCTCCTCTATGTTGTTGTTGTCTAATTGAAAGCATGCCAAGCAGCTCAGTGCAGTCTAAAGAGAACATGTAATTTCTCTCTCCATCTGCTGGCTGTGTGTACACCCAAATGCTTGGTAAACAGCAGCGACTTTAGTTAGATCAATACATGAAATGATAGATCGATACACACTCAACACATTAAATGGTCACTTTACGTTTCTTCTCAAATGCAACAAATTGTGAATCAGGACGTATATAAAATGAAAGAGAAATAATATGATTGAAATACAAATAGGATTTAGATGATTTTCATTCATTAATTTTAAAGATTCCTACTTTTGTTTTAGATGTCTCCTGCATAGGTTTACATGCATCCAAGGTCAAAACCACTTTAATTTTCCCATAATATACGTACATTGCAGCAACACCTCTTTTTTTCAGAGTGTCTGAAGTGGTTTTGAGAGACTACTCTGCTCTGATTGGTCAGATGGCCCAGTCTGTTGTGATTGGTTGACCGCTTACAGCGCATGACGGAAACAAAACACCCATTACCATAGCTGAATTTCTGCTCTGGACTGGAGGCTTCCTCGGCACTCTTAAACACAGATATGAATAGTAATGATGGCATTGGTTTTACCATATTAACTTGAGCTCGAGTCCTCATCCTTTGGAAGTGCATGCAAAGTGGGTTTGCTTTCGCAGCACAGAAAACTGCATCTTCTTGACAGGTCAACAACATGAATCAAACTCCTACAGGCCTCAACTACAACTACAGTGTTTGAAGGTGGGTCAAAGTAGATGTTGTTCACAGGCAGCCAATGAAGAGCATAGGGTTGCATTATGCCAATGTGTTACAAATCTACATAGGTTTGAGTAGGAAGACTGGAATTACATGACGACTCGTTTCAGGCGGTTCAGAATCGGTTCTTTCTTTTGGGAGACAAAGCTTTATTTATTGTGCACTGAGATCTTTGGAACTTTGCATACCTTTTACATTCACAAACAGCTATGTTACATACTGCATTAAAGGTAATAACCGGAAAAGCATAAGAGGGACACTTTAAAAATCAAAAAACAATGCTAGGGTGTTATGAGTGGTTGCCAGGGCATTGCTATGCAGTTGATGTAGTGTTCTAAGTGTTTTTAGTATTGCTCTGCAATTCACCCTTCACCGGAAGTTTTGTTCACAAGCAAACTGACCCATCAATTTCAAACCATTTCTAGCCCGATTCAGACCCTGACAATGTTAACGAACAAGAGGATCATGCTGCACGGATTTCACTGGACGTTTCAGAGTGGTTTTTTTTTTTTTTTTTTTTTTTCTTATAGATACGATGCTATCCACCATTTTATCATATTAGCATCCTAGCAGAGGCAAAGCTTTGCCCTTTATTTACATTACATCATAGCTATCATAGCAACTACATAAAGCTTATTATTGGAACTGTTAGTTTAAAACGCAACTACAGATAATAAGACATACTTACAAGTTGTGATCCATAAACAACAGATTGTCCCGACAAAATGGGAATGGTCTTTCAGGAGAAGCTTTTGTGCATATCACCTGCATTGCACTCTGTCTGTCTGCTGTTCTTTGTAAAATGTGCATCACACAGATTATAATCTTCAGGAAAATTATAATAAATAAATAAAATATCTCCCCTTGGAGTGGACTTTGAGCTTTGTAACCTTGCAGATCTTTTTTATGCTCAAACTAACTAAAGTTGAAAAAGTGAAAAAGCATAATAGGACTCCTTTAACTTCGGTGGACATTAACTTGAAAATGGTGTATATTGACGTCTTTCTGTGGTTGAAACTGCATACCTTCTGATGTTCATTCATATTTGTTGTGCTATAACTAGTAGGAAGAGATGATTGGTTCACGTGTCGCTTGAACTGAGGTGCTACAGTGATCTGTCACGGCACATTAAAGAGCCACAAAGCGATATTGTTTGAATTTCTTAAAAAATTACAACATTTGAAAGCTGAGACTTTGTTTCATACCAAAAGCGCTTTGTCGTCTTGTCTATCGGCGTGTTGTCAGTGTCCTCTTTGCTCCGCAATGTATTTTTCACTGCGTGAGAAGATGTGAGAGTGGCGTTAGAGTGCCATGGCTTGTCGGACATAGCAACAGTAACTAAGGGGGGCGGGTCTTTGCGAAGGGTTAATTGCTAGGGCAGTAGCTCTCAATATTTTTGACTTGAAGGCACTTAACTTATATACCCCTCATATAAGATAAGATATTTCCTCCAGTATTTTTGCTATATTTTATTAATTATATTATTCAAATTAATTGTACAAATAATATGTTCATTTAAAATATTATACATCATCCTGCAGCCCCCTTGGATGTAATGGGTCCCGGGCCCCTGGTTGAGAACCATTGTGTTCAAAACCATATATTGTCATTTAAAGATATATGACTCTCGTTCCTCCTTCATTTAGGTCTGTGTGATTTTTATCGCCCACCAGGTTATTTGTTTTACTTTCATGTCATTGCTGTGTATGCCTACATATTTGCTGCCTCATTGATTGTTGAGCCCTTTTTATTCTCCATGCTATTGTAAGCCATTAAAGATTCTTGATAGTTACAAGCCTCATCTCTCAGTTTGAATCCTCATCTATATGTGTGTTCACATATGTTTGAATAAATGTGCTGTCTTGGTGTAAAATCCCCCAACACACTCTTACCCATCAGTAAGGCTCATGTTTTCAGGTTTCATCCTTCCACCAGGTAATGCTGGCTGGCTCATATTCCCCTCAGTTCAAGGTGGAGGTCATTCGAGTCTTATTTACCCCACAGTAATGTTAGTGTTTTTCTTTTGTCTGGATTGTGTTGGCATTGTGTATTTCCAGTGCTACATAATGATTGCTTTGGAGGGATAATATTCTATATATAAACACAACCTTTCCACACATATTAGGCAATGCTGACATGTACACAGATATCTCTGTCTAGCATCACAGAGAAAATATTTTAATATTGATTTAGTGGCGTAACACTGATAGCAGATCAGTGGCACAAGACCAAATTCTATGGACGGTATACTTGACTGTTCCTAAAAACATATACACATGAAGTATTACAAACATCTTGCTTTTAAGGTCCTTCATACTGTTCAGGCACCCAGAACAGGCAAACATGAATTTAAAAAATCTTATCTGAATTTTACAATTTGCAAGTCACCCAAGGCTTGCCCGGTAACATCTTGGCGGTTTGTCATCTAACGTCTTGACATGTACAGGAGGTTGGCAGGGGTTGTGGTAAATATTCAATATTTTAATATACTCTCAGTCTATGACATTCCTGGCAGCTCCTGAATCAATAAGAACATGATGTGTTGCTATTAGAAATTTGGACATTGACAGATATTTGGCACCACAGGGATCATTTTAGTACACTCTTTTTACTGTCTTTGGAGGGATAGAGCTATGGTAAGCCAGACTAGAATTACAAAATAGATACCCAGTCAGACATTGGTTTGAATCTAAAGGTAAATCATCTTGTAATGTGAAAAAGGCTGTTATTTACAGATTCCTCCATTTTGGCCAATGATGTTAAAGATATAATGGCATTGTTTTTGACCTCTTTAATGCATTTTTAATGGAATATTGCATTATTTATTAGAAATGATTTATCCGTGCACATCATTTTTTTTTAATTCATGTGCCCTCATAATCTTTAATCAAAATAACTTCCCTTCCCTTCCCTTCCCTTCCCTTCCCTTCCCTTCCCTTCCCTTCCCTTCCCTTCCCTTCCCTTCCCTTCCCTTCCCTTCCCTTCCCTTCCCTTCCCCTTCCCCTTCCCCTTCCCCTTCCCCTTCCCCTTCCCCTTCCCCTTCCCCTTCCCCTTCCCCTTCCCCTTCCCTTCCCTTCCTTCCCCTTCCCTAACACTGACCCTGATGGCATGTTTACTGGCGTGAGGGCGGGACAACCTGTCACTCACATAAAATCGACCAATAGCAAACCCCAACCATCCAATCAAATCCCGACCGACAAAATCAATTCCCGCCATACATTATATTTTAGATCGAGAAGCTGTTCAACTCAGATATACATCACAAGAAGACAATCACAATGTCTGTTTCCAACAGTAGCTTATTGTCATCATTGAAAATAAGTAATTTGAAACCTCTATTACATTTTATGTTATGAATAAATATAAAGGAATATAAAGACACAATAGAAGGTTTATTGACATCCTGATTTAAAAGCCTGGTTACACTATCCCGATGGTCCGTTAAGACATTCTACTAACTATAAGTAACTTTGCAACTACATGTCAACTATCAGTCATTAGAGTATTAGTAGACTGTAATTATGCAATACTCAGTGTTGGGGAGGAGCAAGTTTCATGTAAAGGCGTTATGCAATTTAATTACAAAATAAATGTAACTAATCTGTTACAGTTACTTTTTTGGCATAGTATGTAGTATCTTTACATTTGTACAATAATTGTACAATACATTTGAGTAATCATGCTGAATATTAATGTCACACACACACAATATTATATAATGTTAAAATAAAAAACAACTCTTGCTGACCGAGCTATTCTGGGAATTTAGAACTTATGTGTGAAAAGGCTTAAATGAAACGAAGAGAGCAGAGCTAATACCATCTCACCGGTCTGTTGCTCAAAAGGCTGAGAGAGGAACAGCTCCATTAATAATGGATCCAGTATCATCATTATGCAGCAAAATGTTTAAACTACACAGAATCTCAGAGCTTCAAACACAGCTTTACTTTTTAAAAACATTCCCCCATGAAACTGAGCTAATGTCAGCGAATCTTGAAGCAGATAACCGAAGTTATCAGCAAAGTGAAAGTTTGAGGGAGGGGTCATTTATTTACTTTAAAAAAAATACTAGTAAATATTCACAAAATAATAACAAAATAAATATAAAAACATATCTGCAGATGTTTTAAGCACGCCGCAGCCTCAATGGAAAAGTGTAATATAAAAAAAACTCCATAATGTGCCACGATGTGACGTTTGTGTTTAATGTGGATGTTTCTAATGTATCTGCCTATTTTGCATTGACATTTTTTTTCATGGTAGAAAAAACCCCTGCAAAATCAGCAGTTTGAAAAGATGGATAGGCCTTCAGAAAAAAAAATGGAAATCAAGAATGTGCTCTAAATAATGATTTTTATCTCCTACACTGCAAAACTGCTAGAAAATAAAATAAATAATGCATTTAATGAGGTTTATGCTTAAAACGGGTAAAAGAAACTGCAAATGGAACAAAATGCACTTATCTTATGCAATTTCATTTCTCATGTGAATTTTTCTGGTTTAAAAGATGTTTAGTTATTTTTACTGGAAAACAAGATATACTGAGCACAGTGTTATTGATTACCTAGGTCCGTCTTAATCTAATCTGTGCCTCTAGTTTCAAAACGAACTGAAAATATTTGAAAAATTCTCATAATAACAGAAAAGGTTTCTGACGCTGTTTTGCGCCATTGCTTTTCTGTATCTGCAAAGCAAAGAATCTGTCAAAAGAACTAAAATAGAATTGAATGCATATAGCCTGTTTGCGTTGCGTGTGCATTTTTGCTGCCTTAACGTCCAATCGGAATTATTGTAAATACGAGTTTCCTAGTTAGAAATTGGACAAAAATGAACGCCCTCTCAAGTCGTATACCACTGGGAGGCTCCGGGATATTTTGATACCCAAGTTTCTGAGTTGGACGGGGCATAAACTTTAAACATGGTGTAGCAGGAAAAGCTACACAATGAATGATTTAATTAAATTTACATTTATGCATTTGGCAGCTGATTTTATCCAAAAGACTTAAATTGCATTGAAGGTATACATTTGTTTAGCAGCTCATGAAATAAACCCATCCCATCGGCATTTCATGTCCCATGTTGTATTACTCATCATTCAACAGGTTTTAGGCATTTCTTCAGGTTCCATAATGTCTTACACCAGTGCAGTTGTGCTATATTTAAGTTTACTAGAAAATAAAGACAAGACAACAAAACCAAAACTGAACTTGACAAAGCAACTTGTTGTGTTCTTACCCTCCGTCTCATGGCTCCACCAACCCTCCCAGCCTGCCCTCCTGAGACCCTGCTGTTGGGTGTGATTTCTGGGACGCTCCGCTATCTCCACAAACTCCCCTCCCTGTGAGGCTGAATAATGAGACGCTTCGTGAATGTGGACGTGTGGAGAGTGTGTGTGACGGAGGGCCGTGGATCATGATATGAAGCCTCAGTAGAGGATATTAAGGGTCGTTCACAGTGACAGCGACAAACTGAACAGAAGTTCTTCGTTTTCAATGAGAGTTGTAATCGCTGCGTGAGCACATGCTGTGCGAAGTTGAGAATGTTTATTGTTTATTATTGGAGTGTCATTTGTCTCCTGTGAGAAGTTTGGGCAGAAGTTAATGGTACTGTGTGATTGCACATGGAGAATGGTGTCAGAAATTGTTGTCATTCTAACTGAATTTGATTCATGCATTAATAATTGTTCTTGTTCATGAAATGTTGTTCAAATGCTTTCCCTATTTCTAACAGCATGAAAATGTGGTAACACTTTCTTTTACGGTACAGTACTTATGTGTACTTACAGTGTACTTACCTAGTAAGTACATGGTAGGTTCAGGGTTAGTACCTAGTTATTACCCAGTAATTGTAATTGCTATAATAAGTACATAGTATGTACATGGGTAACAGGACTGTAAAAGGAAGCGTTACCGAAAATGTATTCCTTATCAAAGTATGACAGAATATTATTTGTATTAATCAATCAATAAAACTGCTGTCGTGTGAACAAGGCTTCATGAAAAAGGGCCTCCTGGAAAAAGTCTTCTTCAGACTTGTTGCTTTCAGAGTAAGAACCAGAAACTATATTCCTTACAACAAAATCCATTTCCGTATTTTACATGTTGGTTATAGGCAGACAGCGACTGACTAAAAATGTCAGGTTTGTTTGAAATATTATATTTCATATCTAAATTAGACAACTATATTGATGATTTGGCTTTTTTTTAAGCTCCCATAATATATATATTTTTTATTATTATTTTTTTTAGGTTATTGTGAATGAATAACAAAATAAATAAAAAAATGAATTCTTACAGTGTTGAAGGTTTTCAGTGAATGCCTGTTCTTAATTGATTGCCTGGTTTATTTTCTTCACATGTGCACTGGTGACCTGTCCTTTAGGTTTTCCAGTCTCATTTGCATCTTCCTGATTATAATCTGCCATTTGGAGACGATTTGTCCATGTAAAAATGGACACTGACAGAATGAAATGAGAATAATTTCTCAAATGTTAGTGGTTTTGACACTGTTTTAATGTGGCTTTAATATTAAATTCCAGTTCTTCTTAGGTATGCAAAATGATTGCATTTTGTGTCAGATCTAAGAAAATAAATAAATAATCAATATGAGGTGCATTTTTTTATCACTGAAATGCATATTAATAGTCTGACAAGAATAGTTCTCCAATTTGTGAATGAACAATATTTTCTCACTTGTCTTCTGTCTTATAAAACATGAATTGGTTATGGCACAGCTGCACATTCATTTAAACGTGAATGCAATTGAATTTATGCTTGTATACTTTAATTTGTGATTCTGTTTGTTTGCCTCGAAACACACCGTAATATGCACATATTTGTAACATTTCTATTCTATTTTATTCTATTCTATTCTACCCTGCTATATAATTCTTGTTAATGATTATTGTCAATGAGTATTATAAAGTTCATAGTTTAAGTTAATACGCTTGATGTTTGTGTTAAGGGTTTTTTAGCTGAGGCCTATATATTTATTCCTGTCTATGATTTTCATTTTATAAAGAAAAATTGTACTGTGCTCAGCTTTGACCCACAGTTAATTGTGCTATTGAATTGTTTGAGTTATGTTTACAGATGGAGACAGTTAACGTTAATAGGGGTGTCATAATGTCGCTCAATTTCTCGGGCCGATAAGGACCGCATGTGCGATGAGTTCTTGCCCTTCAGATGACTTTATAATATATTTTGATTAGCTCAACTTTTTCCCCCTTTTAATTTTTCTTCAAAACCACTATCATCTGAAATTGATAGCATTCTCATTAAAATTACAATTGTTGTTGAATGTATTCCTGCTTTTTCGCCACCTTCTTTGCGAACTGTGTGCAGATGAACTCATCAAAGAGATGTTAATGATGAAGTGTTTCTCATGCAGGCTGGGTTTCCAGCTGTGAATGTCAAAAGTGACTCTTTAAACATGTATTCGTATGGTCTGTTGTTCCATTCACAGTCTCAACCTTTCCCCCTGCACACTTCACTTCCATCATCACGGAATTGCTGAAAGGAAATTTCAATATTTCACTTTCACTCAAAGGAAGTGAATGTGTCATGTTTAAATACCCTTGATCACTCAATTTTGAATGCAGGGATGAGGGCTCTGAGACTGGTGATCTCACAATGCTGGTCAGAGTTTATTTGAGATATTGAACATACACTGTCAAAATGTGCATAAATTCAACCTTTAGCTTGTCACTGGGTCAGTACCCTACAACTTAGGGACTTACCCTTAAAACATGCATATTGACATGTCATTCCCATACCTAAATATTGCAGTCACTGTAAAAACCAATCTATGGTAACCAATAAGCAAAATACACTACCAGTGGCCATCCTTCACAAAACTTAACATATAACATTAATAATAATAATAATAATTTGTTACATTTATATAGCGCTTTTTCTGGGACCTCAAAGCGCTTCACATATGGAAGGGGAAATCTCCTCATCCACCTGAATGATGCGACGCAGCCATATTGCGCCAGAACGCCCACCACACACCAGCTTATTGGTGGAGGGGAGACAGAGTGATAAAGCCAATTAGTATATAAGGTATGATTAGGAGGCCATGATGGACAGAGGCCAAGGGGCAAATTTGGCCATTTTTAATGACCACGGAGAGTCAAGACCTCGGTTTAACGTCTCATCCGAAGGACGGTCTTTGACAGTATAGTGTCCCCGTCACTACACTGGGGCGTTAGGACCCACTCAGACCACAGGGTGAGCGCCTCCTGCTGGCCTCACTAACCTCTCTACTTGAAGGTGTGTGCATAAGACTGATATGACACCTTCATAATCATGACACATGTCATGAATATGAAGGAGGGTTTATGCATGTTTATGACAACTGTCATTAAGTGTCATTCGCTTAATTATGACATTTTTAATGCAAATATGACATTAAACTGTCAGGTGGTTGGTTTTGACATTGGCTGTCATGAGGCCATTATAACATTTTAATGACAAATTCAATTTGTACCACTAGTTTAGGTCAAGAAAAACATTCATGACACAGTTATAATGGCCTCATGACAGCCAATGTCAAAACCAACCACCTGACAGTTTAATGTAATGTTAACTCATAAAGCTAAGTGGTTTCTTAAGTTTGATAATTCATCTGCTATGTCAAGTTTATGACATATTTATGACAATTTATGTTGTTTTGGTAATGTCAAATTGTCATTACCAAGACGCTGACAGGTTATGATGTATTGGTTTGTCAAGTTGTCATAACAAAGACATCTTAAACAATGTCATATTTGCATTAAACATGTCATAACTGAGCGAATGACACTTAATGACAGTTGTCATAAACATGCATAAAACCTTCATATTCATGTAATGTCATGATTATGAAAGTGTCATGTCAGTCTTATGCACACCCCTTCAAGTGTTACCCTTGATTGTTTGAGTTAAACATACCAAAATAATTGACTAAAAACCCAACAGTTAAAGTCTAAAATTTAGTTATATTTAAGTTTTTTTCACTAAAAGAATTTAGTATTTGACTAACCAATTGTTTATTTATAATACACTTAATATTAGGGCTGTCAGTTAAACGCGTTATTAACGCCGTTAACGCAAACCCATTTTAACGGCGTTAATTTTTTTATCGCGCGATTAACGGTCTTTTTGGCCTAGCAAACTTTGTAGTTTTTCTCACATGCTTTTGCAACAGGGCGCAGCATGCGCGGCGCTGCGCTATGAAACCTATTCATTTCAATGGCTTGAGCCGCGCGAGTACGTTTTGTTGCTTCGTCGACCAAAGCGCAAGCGGATCTAGCTAGACCGGAAACAAAACAACAGGCACGCCGCACACACTCGTTTGGGCTTGCGAGCCGGCCAAATAGTAGGTTAACGTTACGTTTTGAGTGGATGACGAGCGCGATACGCCGAAATGGATGCCAATAAGATTCTAACAACAGTTACTGACATTGAAAGTTTGCTTTTAAAAAGTTGCCAAATGGTTCCATTGACAAGACCAAAGTGATCTGTGTGTTTTGTCGTTGTGAACTGAGCTATCATCATCGCAGCACGTCCAGTCTGAAATACCACTTGATGGCCAAGCACACACACACACACACAGCTGATGCGAATTCTCCGCCCCCTCGTCAATATCAGGACCTCCTCAGTATTTCTTTCACCCTTTTATTGATGGACAGTGTTACATTGTGTGAGAGATTATTTGCTCCAAGTGAGAATGTTAGTGTGAAATTGAACACAGTATGCCAATGTTGTTTTCAATAAAAAAAACATTTGCACAAAGCAAGCCGATCCACTTTTCCATGTTGATAAGAGCATTAAAATGAGAAAAAAATAATGGGACAAAAATAAATCAAGAGACATTTAGAATAGATAAAAATGTGCGATTAATTGCGATTAAATATTTTCATCGTTTGACAGCACTACTTAATATATTTGAGAATGGAGAATTAAACTGATCTGTTTCAAGAACCACAGATATTACTTAATTCAATATTATTAATATATTTAACACAATAAGTTTACTCAATTAAAACAACGCGCCCCTCCCCCCACCCTCCGACGTGACGACAACTCAGCGGTTGAGTGAGCGCGGGCACAACCAGTCTCCAGTCCAGAACACTTCTCTTCTCTTCTCTTCTCTTCTCTTCTCTTCTCTTCTCTTCTCTTCTCTTCTCTTCTCTTCTCTTCTCTTCTCTTCTCTTCTCTTCTCTTCTCTTCTCTTCTCTTCTCTTCTCTTCGGCGTAGAATTGGTGCATGAGATCTAATCAGTTGTGTTGGTCCAGTATACAAACCCTGTGCAGATCTGAAGTGTTCTAACAGAACTGTCCAGTTATGTAAGTTATAAAGTTACATTACTTGATTATGGAGCGGTAGCCACTGTCGGAATTATAATATTGCTTCATTAACTTTTGTTTCCCTTCGAGGGCGAATAAAACAGTACTAACCCATTTTAAACAGCTAGCCATGGTCTCATTCATCAGGAGGTTGTTGGAGGCTACGAACCATCATGCGTTTGTGATATAAATAGATTTTTTTTAAAGCAGGCTTACCAATACACACAATGTCTGATTTCTCAGTAACTGAGGCTATTCATTAGAGCTTTGGGCTAGTAATAAACCTAGTAATATTTGTTACAGGGGAACAAGAGGGAGGGATTTGAAAGGGTCTATCAGCTCAAATATACTACCTCCACATAAAGCATATGTTCCCAATCTCTACAGACACATTGATATGCTCATAATCTTGCTTGATCTTTTATAAGCTCCTTAACTTGGGAATTGGGGTGATTTCGTTCTTAAATCCTGTTCTAAAAAAAGAGATTATTTTCATTACACTGCTTTTATAAATCATATAAACAGGTTTCATAGAGAAGTTGGGGTTATATCCTTAGGATGTCCTTGAAATGAACTGTACATCTTTGACAATTATGCACATAAAGTGTTTATTTAACATTATTAATGCTGTGAGATGGGCTAAATGGTGCATCATGTTATTCACAAGTGAACATGATTCCTAATTCACCCTATTTTTTAATTTTCTCTGTTGTAGAAATCCTGAATGGAGGCGTGTATGTGGATCAGAACAAGTTCTTGTGCCATGCTGACACCATCCACTGGCAAGACATCATCAAGAACCCGCGGTCTGAACTTCTGGTTGTGCCCTCAAACAACAGTGGCAACACATGTGAGTGTTTGGATGAGTTTAATGATTTAAAATGGGCTATAATAATTGAAATTTTTCATGGATTGACTGAAATTGCATTCACAAGCTAAATGTCAAGCTTTCAAGACAGAAATTTCAAGACAGTGCTAAGTCCTAGACTAAAATGCATGTTTGAGCTGTTTTAACTGAAAGCAACGTGCACTGAAATATCTTAAAACATGTCACGGCCATGGTTTGTCTCAAGATGCACACCAGTAAAGTTTTGTTTTCTTTCTAAAACACATTTATAACAGCTACTTAAATGCCCTATTTGAACTAAGGCTTAATCCTGTCTTAAGCCCTCTCTGTGAAAGCAGGTCTTTAAGATTTACAGCAATAGTGAAATATTGGTGAAAGTTTGAATTCACATTGAAATGCCTAATAATGTCATGCAACTTTTAAATAATGCATACAATAATTTATTATACCCAAAGGTTTGGGGATGGAAAGAAAGTCTCTTATGATCAAAAATAGAGTAAAAACAGTAATATTGTACAAATATATATATATATATATATATATATATATATATTAGGGATGGGCAAAAAAAATCAATTTTTCGATTACCGTAATTCCTCAAATAAAGACCGGTATTCAAATAAACGCCGGGCCTCTGATAGTGGCCGGGGGCGTGGTCAACGCGGACAAATAAAGGCCGGTCTCAAATTAAGGCCGGGGAAAAATTAGTGTACACTCAAAGACGGACTCGCTCAGCGGTTGTCATATCACAACTATTCAGTGTTTTTAACCACATGTTTATTTTAGGTTTCAGACTTTTAAATAGATATGATTTATAGCAAAACAATACATTTATAGTTTGTAAAATACACAATGGTGTCTATGGAAGCAGCAATAACAATCCATTCAAATATATTTGGCGACGTGTTTTATTCATATCAGATACACAGTGTAAGTAACTATAAAGTTTACTCTATTCTTCTCCCAGTTCACCGGCCACTTACTTTCATGTATTTCGGGAGAAACTGAAGAATTCACGCGCTGTAACGTAACAAATCCAACAGACAGGAATCTCTGAACTGCGGTGCCCATCTCACGTTACAGATCAAGATAATTTATAAAGGGTTTTAAACGACAAAACAAACTCACTTACACGGATTTGAGAGTCAGAATAGAAGATAGTTGATGACATGGTAAGCAAGTTTGTTAATATTTAAAAATAAAAGCGCTACATCTGTCATACAGCGCTATTTTGGCTGTGGTGAACACGTGCCAAGCATGACGCGTCACCATGGAAACTTGGCTGGCGGGCGGGCGGGGATCGCGAATTAGAAATAAAGGCCTGCCTCTAATAAAAGCCTGCTTCAAATAAAAGCCGGCTACCATTTGCAGTTCAGGTAAATAAAGGCCCCGGTCTTTATTTGAGGAATTACGGTAATCGTTTTTTAAAATGTGGTCGATTCAAAATAGATTCTCAACGGCCACGAATCGATTTTTTCCATATTCAGGGCTCGCGGTGCTGCGTCTTCTCTCTCTGCAGAAGGCAAGCGTCAAGCGCTGCAGGCGTCGATACACACAAGAGACTATTTATATACACACTCGTGTTTAGGAGTCGGGACATGATTCACTTGCACAATCGGGCCAGCATTGCATCGTAACTAACGTTTATCATTTTCACGTCTTTTTTAAGTTTTACCAGTTTAAACATTCAAGCAATTTTAAACTATCCTGTGCTCGCGCACTCGTGCATGTTTTTCACTGCGTGCACATACAGCCTAAATCCGCCTCACAAACAGCTCGCCAGTAAGAAAAGTTCTTTTTCGTGGATTATATCGCTTTAACAGTTAAAAACACGCAAAATGATGTCAAAACTCTGGTCTTGGTGAGTAACCTCGTAAAGACAGTCGGTTATGTCTTAAATAAGCATAAAACGCGTGTGACAGACAGTATAATGAAACAGTAATGGATCTGTGCTCTAGCTCTTAAAGTGAACGCTCTGTCGTTCATTTTGTTGTCAAAACAACAAAATATAGCATTAATTGTAAGGAATCAGAATTAATAGCCTATGTATTTAATTCAGTCAGGACTAAAAGACTATCCAGTGTTATTTTACATTGGATTACTTTATTCAGTTTCTGTAGTATTTCTGACCTACCCAAAAACTTTTCTTTTAATGTCTCTTTATTTATGTCTTTAGGCCAATTCTATTGTATTTATTTGTGCTACTTTTTTCAATTTAATTCAAAGATTGAAATCAAGCTTCCATGTGTTGTATAAACTCTTAACAAAAAATTACCCCATTGTAAAAACAAACATTTAGGTGAGATCAATGTAATAGAAAATTGTCTAAAAAATGATAACTGATATTTAGACTGAGATTTGTATTACATCTATATTCATTATAGTCGAATCGAGAATCGAAATCGAGAATCGAAATCGAATCGAACTGTGAGCTTGTGAATCGAAATCGAATCGAATTTGAACATCTGAATTGATACCCAGCCCTAATATATATATATATATATATATATATATATATATATATATATATATATATTACAATTTAAAATAACTGTTTTCTATTTCAATATATTTGTCAAATGTAATTTATTCCTGTGATTCAAAGCTGAATTTTCAGCATCATTACTCTAGTCTTCAGTGTCACAAGATCTTTCAGAAATCATTCTAATATGCTGATTTGCGGCTCAAGAAACATTTCTTATTAGTAATGTTGAAACCAGTTTTTCTGCTTAATATTTTTGTGGCAACCGTGATACATTTTTATCTGGATTCTTCGATGAATAAAAAGTTCAAAAGAACTACATTTATTTCAAATATCTTTGTAACATTATAAATATCTTTACTGTCACATTTGATCAATTTTAATGAGACCTTGCTGGATAAAACTATTAATTTCTTTAAACTAAATCTTACTGTCCCCAGAACTTTGAACTGTAGTAAATTAAACACATTTATTATATTTATTCAAATTTAGTAAATGTTTCATGAATTTTCACTATTGTAGAGAATATGTGTGTACGTGCGTGTGTGTGTGTGTGTGTGTGTGTGTGTATATATATCAGCCTGTTCTCACGTAAATGCGTCTCTATAGCACGCATTGTGTATTATCGTGCAATTTATACGCGAAAACAGGGGCGGACTGGCCATCTGTGTGATCTGGAGAATCACAGAACGGCCGGTACTCCAGGACGGCCAGCGGGCCGGCCCACCACCCGCCACACACGCAGTCACAGACATCCCAAGTCTCCCGGAAGTTCCGGGAGTCTCCCGCATATTGATAGCGGCTCACTGATGCCCGCAAATTAGTTAAAATCTCTTGGAATCTAGAGCGAATAAGAGCGCACATGCGTAGTGCGCGCACGGCAGAGAGAGGGAGCTAGAGACCTTGCGTGTGTGCTAGTGTGCGCGTGTGCCTCACGAAGCGCATGTAAGGACCCAACCAATCAAGTGCGGGCGGGCTTTTATCTCTACTACTCACGAACCGAATTAATCAGAAATTACTTTGCAAGTTACTTGCTAGGGATGATGTTAGGAAGTGATATTCAGCTTGCTACATTTTTAATGATTACAGTAGTTAAAACAGCTAAACTTCAACATTTTAGCTGTAAAATGCCACATGCAGTAGCTAATATTAAGAAATATGTTGTGCTTTTACTTTTAAAAATGTTGGTAACGTTACAGTTAATGCTTACAAACTTTGAAGATTTTGAATACAGAAGTTACATTTCTAATGGTGTAATTTCATTTAGATGTGGTATTATTATTTGTGCAGTAGCTAAGATTAATTACTGCATAAATTAATTAAGATTATTAAATAATAAATTCATGTTAAGACAGCATGGAATAGATTGTATAATTTGCTGTTAGCTAGGTATAGTATTATGAGCCACAATTAAAGTCTTGTGACACTCATGCCAGGCGGCAGGCGTTATTGTTGTTGTTGTCGAGTTTCCGCGTGCCGATTGCTTTGGGCCGGGCCTAGTCAAAGTCCAGGGCCGTTTTTTAGTCCCAGTCCGTCCCTGCGCGAAAATGAGTTTTTACGTGCATATGATACGCAGTTTTCCCGTGCATTTGATACGCAGTTCATTTGCGTGTGATACACACGCACCCCACACCACTAATTCTACCCAAACGTATAATACACACGCACCCCACACCACTACTAAACCTACCCTAACCAACCCATGCGTATCCTATGCACGTAAAAACTCATTTTCACGTATAAATTACACGATAAACACACTGCGTGCTATAGAGATGCATTTAGTGTGATCGGGTTGTATATATATATATATATATATATATATATACATATACATATAAACCTTTCTGCATACAATGTGAAATTGCCAAATTCATTGCCTCAAAGAGGCCATATTCTGCTGCGAAATGTTTGCAAAGGTTTTTTTTTTTTTTTTTTTTTGCAACCCCTGGAAAATAGCAGAATTTCTTCAGTATAATCACTTTTAATTGAAGTCATATTGTTACTCAGAGTCCCACTCAAGCAAACTCTCTTGGCAATTATAAAACAGTCAATTAAATCTAGTCGGTGATAAAAGTAAGTGAGGACATTGTATGAGACAAATCCCAGAGCAATTAAAGTAGTGTTGTTGTTGTTTAGGATTAACGATAAGATGTATCCCACAGGCAGAAGGTGTCATCGCTCCTGTAACGGCCGCTGCTGGGGCCCTCAGGAGGATCAGTGCCAAAGCTGTGAGTAACACATGCTTTATCAATTAACTTGCACAACAACACATACACACACGCAAATTGTAATATATTAAGACTTCCAGTGTGATGTGACCTTTGACCCTTTTGCAGTATTATATTATTGATTTCATAGCAGTGTGTCTATCAGAAATTACTGACATTTTAATGTATTCTGATGGGAAAAAAATCTGTACAAATTGATAAATGAGTTTTAGTATATAAGATTAAATTAGAATTCATTTTTTTCATTATCATTCTTAAAATTGAAAAACAAATTAATTAAAATTAAATTAATAAAAATTCTAGATATAATTAATGACATTGATACAAGACGGTTTTCCTTATTAGGCTTAAAACAGTTGCTTAAAATAAAGTTTATATTAGGGTCATATTAAAGTGCCCATATATGCTCATTTACAATTTCATAATTTTATTTGTGTGCTCTGCTAGAATACATGTTCTTGATTTAAACAACATTCCTGCAGCACCTCTTCTCACCCTGCCTGAAATGCTTTGTTTTAGTTCCTGTCTCTTTAAAGTCCACCTTTCCGAAAAGCCCAGTTTGCTCTGATTGGTCAGCTGGCCCAGTCTGTTGTGATTGGTCTACCACTTAGACCGTGAGTCAGAAATGTACGGAGTCCCTAAGGGGACATGGTGGTGGAAAAAACGCGCGTTGGAGATTCATCTTTTATAAATTGAAAGTGGTAGTTGTGTAGGCTGTCAATGGAGGGACAGAAAGCTCTCAGATTTAATTAACCCTCTGGGGACCAGCGTGTTTTTGGGGCCTTTGGGATGTTTTGACATGCACTGACATTTGTGCTTTTTTCAGTTATTTATAAACATGTTAATGGCAAAGGTGTAAATTCACTCTATATAGCACAAACGGGGCTACCATGATATGTGAGCAACATGTATGTACATGTTTGTATTTTTAAGAGAATAATGTTTATGCGTGGTTATTGAAAAAAATAAAAATGAAAGTTGCTGAAATAAGACCACAAAACACATACTAAATATGTTTCCACAAGACTTTTGACTAATGGATGTTGTCGCTTCGAGTTCTGGCTTCAAAATTATGTGAAAATCATCCTACCTAATTGGTCACATAAAGCAAAACATGAATTCATACTTTGTATGACAGTTTTTTTGTCAGAAGAGGTTTAAGCGAGGGGGTGGTAATGGCCTATCAATATTAATGAGATTCAGACCAGGGGTGTGACAGACACTCCCCCAATGGCTAATGGCCCATCAAGTGAGGCAGCCTGAACAAAGAATGAGAGGAGATTCAAAGGTTTTTCAATCTGTTTTATTGTAATTCCTCTATGTGGAGAAACGAATCGGTTACCTAACGTAACCTCGGTTCTCTCTAGAAGAGGGAACGAGTATTGCGTAAGCTAGCTTACGCTGCGGGAAAGATTCATCTTTGCTGAGATATTGAAGCCAAAAATTATTTCATAATTTGTATCCATACACAACGCAGTTCCTCTGCGGCAGACCTAGAGCAGGCTAGCTAGCAGCTCATTGGTTCGCTCAGAGAGAACTGCTTAAGCCTATGGGAGAGCGGGGCTGAACCCGCTTCCAATGAGAGGCGCCCGCGCGCTCATTGGGTCATGGCCCGCCAGAATGGGCGTGGCCATGGTGTATATAACAGTCTCTCCCAGGCTTATATGTTGATTTATTTCAGCGTGAAGCGAAACGCTAGTAGCGCAAGCACGGCCGGGAACGCAATACTCGTTCCCTCTTCTAGAGAGAACCGAGGTTACGTTAGGTAACCGATTCGTTCTCTTACGAGAGGTTCTCTCGTATTGCGTAAGCTAGCTTACGCTGCGGGAACACCTGGTCAACGCCGTGCGCGCTATGAATCCACTCATGAATCCCAGGGTGATACCGGGGGATTTTTAACGTGGAGTGAATGTATTATGAGGCCGGCAGAGCGGGCACATGAAGTGTATACATAAGCATGTATGAGGCCGGCAGAGCGGGCACATGAAGTGTATAAGCATTTAAGGAGAGCACAAGGGGCGAACCGGTTGTGTGAGGGACTCCCAGTAATGCAGCTTCTTAGGGAGCTGGTCGTTTAGACCGCTAGTAATTTTGCCTGCAAGGCGGGAACTTCCAAGTTGTAAAATCTGACAAAAGTGGACGGGGAGGCCCATCCCGCGGCCACACAAATGTCATGAATGGAAATTCCACAGGACCATGCCCACGATGAGGCCATGCCTCTAGTGGAGTGCGCCCTGATGCCCAGAGGGCAGGGCAGGCATTTAGATGCGTAAGCAGAGGCGATAGCGTCTACTATCCATCTAGACAGTGTCTGTTTAGAGGCGGCCAGACCTTTGGTGCGCCCCCCAAACGACACGAAAAGCTGCTCAGCGCGTCTGAACGCGGCAGCGCGCGTAGTGTACAATCTCAGAGCCCGCACCGGGCAGAGGAGATTGGCGTCGTGCTCACTATCGGATGAAGGCAGAGCCGATAGGGAAATAATCTGAGCCCTGAACGGGGTACCAATCGCCTTCGGGACATAGGCATGTCTAGGTTTGAGAATGACAACAGAATCATTCGGACCAAACTCGAGACACGCGGCGCTGGATGAGAGCGCGTGAAGATCCCCTACGCGTTTTACTGAGGACAGAGCCGTCAGAAAAACGGTTTTGAGCGAGAGGTATTTTAGGTCCACAGACTCGAGCGGTTCGAACGGGGGTGCTTTCATAGCTTCGAGAACTATAGAAAGATCCCAGATAGGAACCGAAGGGGGGCGCGGAGGGTTCATCCTCTTAGCTCCCCTGAGGAAGCGGATGACTAACTCGTCTTTGCCCAGGGACTGAGCGCGTCGGGGATCAGAGAACGCCGCGACGGCTGCCACGTAAACCTTGAGAGTGGAGGGGGACCTGCCCTTGTCCAGCATCTCTTGAAGGAAAACAAGCAAAGACAGCACCTCGCATGACCGTGGGTCCAGATGTTTGTCGGTGCACCATTTTGAGAACACAGACCATTTAGACGCATAGAGCCTTCTCGTGGAAGGTGCTCTAGCCTGTATGATAGTGTGTCTTACTCCTTCTGGCAAATCAACGAATAGTCGTTGATCACCCATGCATGTAGCGCCCAGCGCCGTGGATGGGGGTGCCAGATCGTGCCGCGAGCCTGAGAGAGGAGATCTGCTCTGACTGGGATGGGCCACGGGGCTGTCTGCGACAGCTGAGTGAGCTCCGGAACCCAATTCTGACTCTCCCAACGCGGGGCTATGAGGAGCACCGAGTGGCGTGTGTCCCTGATCCTCTGAATTACCTGTGGTAGCAGAGCGATCGGAGGGAATGCATAGAGCGGGCGGCGAGGCCATTCCTGGGCTAGCGCGTCCTCGCTCCTTGAGAAAAATATTGGGCAGTGAGCGTTCTCTTCTGACGCGAAGAGGTCCACCTCTGCTCTGCCGAATAGCCGCCACAGTATTTGGACCGTTTGTGTGTTCAGGGACCATTCTCCTGAGGAGATGAGGTTCCTGGACAGTATGTCTGGACCGTCGTTCAGATGGCCGTCCATCCGGTCCATCCGGTTCGGGGCCTGCTCGGGTGGAGGAGACCACTCGAGACCGAGGCGTTCGACGGCCTGTGAGAGGAGGCGCATTAGTTCCTCCTCTATCCCGGCGCGGATCCCCGCCGATTCTCTCGTGGATCCGAGAGATGACCATTCTTCACTGTCTGATGCGAGCAGTGAACAGGAGTCCTTCTCCTCCGCGGCGTCATCGGAAGCGACAGAGCGGCCACTCGGCGGCAACTGTATGTCCGGCAGGGGCGGGGAGGGAGAGCGGGAAGCGGGAGGCGGCGGCGGCGGCCCGCATTGTTCCGCTGGGGGCTCCGGCGGCCTCTGGGAGCGGCGTTTTTTCTTACGCGGCGAAGAGGAAGGCCGCGCGGGAGCGGATTTGGCTGCCAGAAGTCGTGCCCGCAGGAACGACAACGGCAGGCTCTCACAGAAGTCGCATCCTCCATCCGCGAGGGCGAGTTCTGCGTGCTCGAGTCCCAGGCAGAGAGCGCAGATGACATGGCGGTCTCCGTCCTCGAGACGAGCGCGGCAAGAGCCGCAGGAAAAACGAGACATCTTTAAAAAGACGCTCGGCTCTTTTAGATATAATAGAGAAGGATACAGTCGTCGGATGGCGCTAGCTTGCAGGGCGGCTGAAGGTGGCGAAGACGGCCGGCTTCTTCAGGGTCCGGGAGCTCGCTAGAGTGATGCCTTCTCGACGGCGACGGCTTCTCTCAGGACAGCAGAAGCGTGCAGCTTGCTGAAGATGAAATGAATCAACATATAAGCCTGGGAGAGACTGTTATATACACCATGGCCACGCCCATTCTGGCGGGCCATGACGCAATGAGCGCGCGGGCGCCTCTCATTGGAAGCGGGTTCAGCCCCGCTCTCCCATAGGCTTAAGCAGTTCTCTCTGAGCGAACCAATGAGCTGCTAGCTAGCCTGCTCTAGGTCTGCCGCAGAGGAACTGCGTTGTGTATGGATACAAATTATGAAATAATTTTTGGCTTCAATATCTCAGCAAAGATGAATCTTTCCCGCAGCGTAAGCTAGCTTACGCAATACGAGAGAACCTCTCGTAAGAGAACTAAATGTTCTAAATTTGCTCTAAGCAAATCAAATGTGAGTAAAATAAATAAATAATCAGTCGGCAATTGTGAAGTCATACAGGCTCATATTGTATTAACACTAAGTATAAACAAAATTGAACTAACATCTGTAAAAATGTAGGTAAATATGTACTTACTCTTTCTGATTTCTGACTGTGTTGCTAAGCGCACTCCGAGTTGCAGGCGGAGGTAGTGATGAAGCTACATTCCATTTTTTTTTTTTAAGTTGAGGAATATTATTACATAAATATAACCATAGCAGCATTAGTCTATAATGAATAACTGATGTAAATAATTTTAGGCGAGTGCAATAAATATGCGTGTCAATGGGCCATTGCCGGAGAGGCACACCGCAAACAAAACACATTTGCGCAATTCATTAACTGGGTATATTTACACATTTCAGCACATTTACACACATTTACAACTGATATTTGCGAGCATGCATCGTCAATGATAATAATGAGGCAGCATTTAAACTAGTCAAAATATAATCTAAACATAGGCCTATTTTCTGAAATAACTTCTACATTCTAGCTTTCACACAATGATCTAAACATATCATTTACACATACAAATTTCCTAACTGGGGTTTACAGTGCGTAGCATATGCACAAAAAAAAAAAAAAAAAAAAAAAAAAATTCTCTTTAACACGAGATATTAAATTCATGGTATAGATATGCACTTTCATTAGATCGTGTTGAATATATCAAATGTCAATACTCTGGATGGCAAGTGGAAAATAGTCCACCCAGTATAATATGTAAGCTACATGTTTATATTGAATAGCTTGTCAACTAATAGAAGTAAGACTAAATACTTACTCATACGAAATTCTATCCACGGCTCGATCAAACGGTCGTCATCAGAGTCGCGCTCTTCTTCTGATGAAAATGTGGATTCTTCGTCGCTAGTATCCAGGACGAGCTGAAGAGCTTCTACACCAGTGTATCGTGCCATCTTCCTAACGCGCAGGTGAACTGAATGATGAAACTTGAAGCCTTTAATGCATTTGCTTAGGGGGGGCGTTTACCTGTTTTCCATAGATGGCTTAACACATTATCTTGTGAATAGCGCGCTACGGGAGTAGGCGTGAACGAATTAAAGTGAATGAGCTCGTAATGAGCTCGACTGGAATCGCTCTATTTTCATACAGATTACAGAAGCTGGGAATATTTGTTTTTAATATAAATGACTTCATTTAAAAGATGCGATCTATAGCTTTATGCCCGTGGGTATGTTTGCCTGTTTGACTGAATTTTCGTGGAGTTACAGATCATTTCCGAACGCGTTTCAAATTGGAGTTCGCTGACAGAGACAGTGAAGAACTCGCATCACGTTCATTTTTCTTTATTTGGCAAAAAGCAAAACACTTTATTTTTATTGTGAGTATACAGAAAAAAATAGAAACTGAACAGGATCGATTGATGTATAACACGAACATGAAAGATCAAAATTAACAGAGCAGTTTGAGTTTATTTTGCATTGCTAAAAAAAAAAACGAGCAAAACGCGCGGGCGCGGTTTTGGTCCCCAGAGGGTTAAAAAGAACATATTTTGTGTTCCGAAGACGGACAAATGTCTTACGGGTTTGGAACGACATGAGGGTGATTAATTAATGACAGAATTACATTTTTAGGTGAACTAGCCCTTTAAGTCACAGAAATATTGGCAGCACTACAAACGAGACGTTTCAGGCAAGTGTTTTCTGTTGGAGAGATCCTCTTTCTTTTGCATGGTGCTTTGTAACTTTGCAGATCATTTACATGCACAAACAGCTAAATTACACAATATGGAAAAGGTTCAATTAAAAAAAGCATAATAAGTGCATTTTAATACACCAACATAAAACATTGTAAAAAAAAAAAAAAAGAAAAAAAAAAAGTTTTTTTGTGAGTCCGAAATTCGCGTCCGAAATTGTCGCACGTTCTAAAATAAATACGACCTCATATTATGTCAATCACACTTGCGCACTGCCTCCGAAACTTTCGCCCGTCATAAAATAAATTTAATCGGGTTCGATTTTCTGCGTTTTTCGCATCCGTGGCAAGCAGTTTGAATGGTGTTTGAATGGTGATTTGACAATTCAGAGCCATCGAATCACGAATACGAAAAAACGCATACGAAAATTTCGGACTCAGAGTACAACGGCCTAAAGTCGCCAAATTAACATAAAAATGTACTTCAGTGTTTCCCCTACCATTGTTTTGGGGGGCAAGTTATTTGACAAAAGTTTATTTAATTTCATATGATTAAAATTGATGATAAATGATACAATTTGTGTTTTATGTCTTCATTTTATTACCAGAAAAAAACACAAAACAGAATTAGTGTGACATTTTTTTTTCATATATTAAAAAAAAAAAGAAGTATTGTTTAATGATTCATAATACATGATTTCAATTAATTAGACATGCTTTTTGATTGCAAAAAAAAAATTACACCACGTATCCGTAACACGCCCGCTCCGCAACACTAGCAGCCCCCCCCCCCCCCCCTGAAAAAAATCCTAGGGGAAACACTGTACTTCATGTGGTAACTTCATATGTAAACTTCAAAATAACTTTTTTGTTGCAGATTTGCATCAGACAAACTTGTCGCAGACAAATATTGGAATATTGCTGTATATCAAAGTTTGACACACACACACACACACACACACACACACACACACACACACACACACACACACACACACACACACACACACACACAGACACACAAAGACCATTTTCAGACATTGAAACTAAATGAGTTCTGTCTGTAATGTACACACATTCTGAAGCACCTAGAGTGATTGCTCTTGGGAACTCACTGATCTTCTCTGGTGCTCTTGTGGCACAACCTGTGGTGATGTTCTCATGAGTGGGAGGCAGACACAAAAGGAGGGACGGCAGGGGATGTCAGGTTCAGTTTTCACTACATAATTAGGTATAATTAAAGAGGATCCAGCTCCATAGAGTGTCACGGCTGATGAGGGGTTGCACAGTGTGTGACAAATAATAGATTTAAGGTTTTTGCTGTATCCTGGTGACTTTTGACATATTTACAGAAAAGTAAAAATACAAAAAAAACTCCACAGATGTGGAGAGAGCTTAACTTTTGTCTTTGTGGTTACAGTGACAAAGACGGTGTGTGCAGAGCAGTGTGATGGACGCTGTTTTGGTCCGTACGTCAGTAACTGCTGCCACCGGGAATGTGCAGGAGGCTGTTTCGGACCCAAAGACACCGACTGCTTTGTATGTCAACTCTTCCTTTATTTTTCCCTTAGTATGCATGATTTTTAAGTGTAATAAAGGTTACGAAGGTAAACTCTAGAAGGTGCAGGCTGATAGGTCCTTAACTCATTTGGTAGTGATCGCGTCGTCATCTACATAGCGCAGCTGATTGGTTGCTGTTGCATCAGCGACCAATGAGCTGTGGCTCAACATTCAAACAAATACCAATAGTTTTTCTGTTATCAGTGTGCAGCACGCTTTCAGAATCCCTCCACCTTCCCCAGCTCCACCTGTATAGCTCTGCTATGGGGGTTAATTCATGTATGTTACAGCGGCAGCATGTCTTACATGCTCACAACAATGTCTGTGAATGTATTGGCAGAATGTATTGTACGTGCTCTACAGCAGCAGCATAGCAGATCTATTCCACCAAGACCAAACACATTAACATTGCCAATCTATCAGAGAGTTGTCATGACAGAAATGACAAATGACATATGTGTTGAAAACACTGAAAGCTCTGCCCCAGCTTACAGGGAGCGTTCTTATTACTTCTCTGACATTAACGTTCTGCCAGGGTTTTCTCAAAGATAAACACAAACATTCTTCCAGTAATGTTAAAGAGGTCATAGGATGCTATTTTAAAAGTGCATTATTTTGTTTATTGGGTTATTATTAGAATAGGTAAACATGCTTAAATAACATTATTTTTCACATACTGAACAGCATGGCAGTACCTCTTTTCCCAGTCTGTCTGAAACATGCTGATTTCTTCCTTCTGAAGCCCCTCCTTCTGAAAAGCTCAGAGTGCTCTGATTGGCCAGCAGACCCAGTGCGTGAGATCTCAAGCGTGTGTCGGAAATGTAATGCCCCTTGTCATAATCGCGAGCTTCAGCTTTATCGGTTTTACCGTATCAGTTTGTGTCAGATTCTGCAACTTTACAAGCACGACTTGAGCAGAACCAGCAGAAGTAGTCTTTGTATATAGCCGGCGTTGTACTCTTCAGGAAGCTGTGCTCTGTAAAATGTGCTTTGCACAAGCAAACCTTTGGATTGTACTGCTCAAGAACAGCTTTATAAATAAATCTTAACCTCTGATTCCTAATTTCAGCCATTTCCGGAAGGCCAAATAAAGAGGTTTTGCTTTTGCATCCAAACACACAGCGTTTCCGCGACATGGCGAGATTGGCAACAACACCAAAAACTACTGTAGCCTCGTCTCCTCTCACTGCGTATGCCTTTGGTAATATTATGCTAATATTTCACATTGTGACGTAGATGTTTCACAGCTTTTTATTATATCCAACGAAGAAGATATACATCGAAGAAGAATGAAAAACAGAACTGTAGTGACACACTAGATGGCAATACAACAGTGACACCTATTGGCAAATTACTATATTACAATAGAAGTAATCTGGACTATACAATCGAGGCGTTTTAGGCAGGTCTGGAGCTGTGTTCTCTGTTAGATAGAATAAGTCCTTTTGTGGGACACTATAAGCTTTGCAGATTGTATACATGCACAAACCAATACATTACACACTAAAGGAAGAGGAAAACATTAAAAAGCATCATATGACCCCTTTAATAGAAAGTTTGTTTAAATGGAACATACAAAACAGTCTTAGTTAGAACATATCTTTGGCAGTGGCAGATGTGTCTCTTCATTATAGTATTTTTTTTACCGATCGAACACATACTTGCATGATTGTTTTTGTTCTCAGGCTTGTACCAACTTTAATGACAGCGGGGCCTGTGTGACACAGTGTCCTCAGCCATTCGTCTACAATCCAACAACCTTCCAGCTCGAACACAATCCCAACGCCAAATACACCTATGGAGCTTTCTGTGTCAAGAAATGCCCACGTAGGTTACACAGATTTAATAATGCATTGAATAAACAAATAAATCTAAAATGAAATAAAATCAGAGAATCATCCATTTTAAATGACAGAATTTAACATTTTGAGTGATCTGCCCCTTTAAAACTTTTTTTTTTTTAAAACAAAGCAGCATCTTTTACAAGTAAGCTCTGTTGTTTTTTGACATAGATAATTTTGTGGTGGATCACAGCTCTTGTGTCAGAGCCTGTCCGAGCAACAAGATGGAGATGGAGGAAAATAACATCAAGATGTGCATCCCGTGCACTGACATCTGTCCGAAAAGTACAATACTTACCATACTTACAAAGAACAGAAAATAACCTCTACGCTTGTTAGGAACATATGTTTGTGGGTGTGTTGATGTTTGTTTGTTTGTATGTGGTGTTCAGTGTGTGATGGCATAGGTACCGGCAGTCTTCAAACGGCTCAAACCGTAGATTCCAGCAATATTGAGAAGTTTGTCAATTGCACCAAGATCAACGGCAACCTCATCTTCCTCATCACAGGCATCAAAGGGTAAGGAATGGTTAAATCTTCCAGGCTGACAGTTTTAAGTATTCACAGATGACAAATTTTGAGTCTCTCTTTGAACAGCGATGTGCCCTCAAATCATCTAAGTAAAACTTTTCTCTTTTTAGTACATAGTTCATCATTATAGTGTAAACGTTCCCTCAGTTTCCAAGACATTATTACTCCATCAAAACCTGTTTGTTGAGCAGAATAGCTTCCGTTACAGGGGTTTTCATGGTTACATGTCTTCTAATAACCTTTTTTTTCTGCAAAATAGTGATATTTGTCTTAAAATGCTTATGAAATGGATTTTTTTTTTATCACAAGTTTTAGTAGTAATAATTATCAATGATTATAATTTCTTGCTTTTATTTAACTAAACACAATTATGTATTATGACTGAATCAACCTTTCTATATTAGTTTACACAAACGTAAGTATCTTTAAGGGCAAGATCAAGTAGAAATAGCTTTTTACAACTGCTTATTTGAAATGTTTACTGTACAGTTTAATTTGTGTACGTTTTGACAAACACTATTTACATTCCTTAAACTCATTACATGTTTTGCTTTGTTTAACAGAGACATGTATCATGGCATTGGCGCTCTGGATCCTGAGCGACTAAATGTGTTCCGCACCGTCAGAGAGATCACAGGTAGAGAGAGGGAGAGAGGTTGTCATTATTCTTAAGATAATTTGGTGCATTTAAGCATGCAAATGAATAACAAATGTGAACACAAATTCATTTCTTAAGACACTGTCACATTATTCATGGATCCTTATTTGTACAGCTAATAGGATTTGTTGCAGTATTTATTTTCTGAGTCTAATAGCTTAGAAAAAATGAACAGTTAGTCATGTTAGAAAACTTTTACTTCATTAAAATCTGGTGTTTGCACAGACAGATATTATATTGCAGTTAATGGAGTGAAACGTAATGAAACCCGGCACAATAAGAAAGACCTGACTTGTCGTGAATGCATTTCCCATGCCCACCATATCTCTGATATTGATCATAAGAACATGTGCAACTAGTATGGAAATTACTCCCAATGAAACATGATATTTGTTTAATATTTGTTGGTGGGATATTACATTTCTATAATTCTTCATTACTTTTGCAAGTAGTAGACTACTTTTGCTTTATTTTTGTTTTGCTTTTTACTGCCACATCAAGACATGAACTGTTAAATAATAGGTTTTAAATCTTGTTTGTTAATTCCATCCAAAGGTTACTTGAACATCCAGTCTTGGCCAGAAAACATGACTGACCTTGGTGTCTTTTCCAACCTTGTCACCATAGGAGGAAGAACTCTTTATAGGTACAAATCACATCTTATTTGTGACCACATCAGTGAAGTATTTACCTTATTTGCATTATCATTATTTCATGGTCAACATCGGTGGAACTGATTTCAACATGTTCATACAGTACAACTCAATGAATCAATTTGTCTGCTGAATGACTACCAAATAAAAATGCAAACAATACGAAAGAGCAATAGGTATGGAGGTTTTTAGTGATCCTCATCTCATGTTTTGTCAGTGGTATTTCTCTGCTGATCCTGAAGCAGCGCTGGATCTCTTCACTGCAGTTCCAGTCTTTGAGAGAGATCAGCGCCGGTAACGTCTACATGACCAACAACAGCCAGCTCTGCTTCTACAACACAGTGAACTGGACCGGTCTGTTCCGCACCAGCACCCAGAGAGCTCTGATCAAGAACAACAGGGACACCAGAGAGTGTAGTGAGTGTTCTACTGCCAAAAGAAAGAGATGGTTTTAATGATGTTTTAGTAAAACAGGTGCACTTATTATAAACTTATCTTCTTAAGTATTAAGTACATATCCAAATTAAGTACATGAAGGAAATTGTATTCAGGAAATGTTATGTTTACATATGCAAATGATCTAATTAAATAAATTAATTGATTATCTAATTAAACACACTACTTTACATAAATCTCCAGAACAGAAATCTCAACATTGGTTAAAGTCAGGTTCACTATTTTTGTTTCGGTTTTATTGACATATTAGAGTTTTTACAAAGAATAATTGTCAACAGCCCAAAAAATAAAATACATTTTCACCATATTTTTAGGAATAAAATATGATAAACAACATAAACTTTTCATAAACAACAGTACATTTTATCCCCTTACACTAAACCTACCCATCACAGAAAACTTCCTGCATTTTTACATTTTCAAAAAACAACTTTGAATGATTTATAAGCTGTTTTCCACATGGGGACATTTTGTCCCCATAATGTAGGGTTTACTAGGACACACACACACACACACAATAATGAGAATTAGGTGGAAATGTTTACTGTATATCTTATTGGTCCTAAAAGTAGGCTTTGTTGTCTTTATGCAAAACATAATTTCTTTTTTTTTTTCATCTAATAAATTTGAGGCTGAATGTGTAAGATTGACACAGTATTGGCTTAATTTGTCAACCAAGTTATCATCTTAGAGTACTTTTACTATTAGTAATAGACTAGTAGAGTAGGTTGCACTTCAACTTTGGGACACATAGGACATAAAGACAATCGTTTTACAGGGCAATATCTTATGTGTGATAAGAATTCACTGAACTGATGAAATGGAGAAGCACAGGCTTATCTGTAATGGAGATGTTGACAGTTGCAGAACACTTCCCACAGTGCCCCTCTGCCAAGCCGCACTTGATGTAATTAGTGTGATAATAAGTGTGTGGTGGGCAGGATCAATCGCGCTGTTGGCTGGCTCATCATTGGCCTCTTTTCCACACTACCGATCACAGTAGTCTGATATCCCTGGATTGTTCAACAGCCCTGATTCATGGATTCGGTAGCAATATCTAACCTCAGCAATATGTATTTAAAAAAATTGCAAAACTAACATGGGCGGTTTTCTTTCTTATGTCAACATATTTTCTATTGAAAGTTAGGGAGGAACATAGATGTTTAACCATATGTACACCAGTATATGGATGACATGGTCTAAAAAGCAAAAACCCAATGGGGCCTTTAAAATTGTTTATTGTGTAACTTGTGTCCATATATTGGCCGTATATGAGTGTGAAGTAATTTCTTTGAATGTCTTCTGCAGCTCAGCAAAAGATGGTTTGTGATTCGCTGTGTTCAGCGGCAGGATGCTGGGGTCCAGGTCCAGATCAATGTCTCTCTTGTAAATACTTCAGCCGAGGAAGGACATGTGTAAAATCCTGTAATCTTTATGATGGGTGAGTAAAAGGCAAATTGGACACAGACTTCAGATAATGAAGAAGCAATGACAAATACGATCTGCTCTGTCTAGAATCATGCTGAAATTTAGATTTACAGCACCAGTCAAAACTTAAGTGTGGTACTTGTCTATCTATCTGTCTATCTAAATCTGTCTGTCTATCTATCTATCTATCTATCTATCTATCTATCTATCTATCTATCTATCTATCTATCTATCTATCTATCTATTTCTACATTTTATTTCAATGGTACACTTTAGACATTCTACTGACTATAAGTAACTTTACAACTACATGTTAACTAACTCTCATTAGTGTTTTGGTAGGCTGTAGTAGACTGTTAGTAGAGCGTTAGGTTCGGGTTAGTAGAATAAGTTGACATAGAATACTTGCAAATTTACTTATAGTCAGTAGAATGTCTGTTGGGGGACTATAAAAATATCAGAGTTCCTTTATCCTTTTAAAAAACATGTTATGATTCATATAATGCACCGCATATAATTCACAACATAGTTTATTAATAACACTAATTTTAATTATTTAAGCCTATGTTTTTGGATCAATATCTATTTAAGAAACCTAGATGCAAAAATCCAGTCGAGTGGTCAATTGTCAAGTTGACAATTTATTTATCTTTACAGACCAGTTACTCGACTTCATTCTGCTAATGTTTCATGAATAAGACCCATTGTGTGGGCAGCATTTTAAACTCCACAAGTTCTGACGTACACATCACTAGATTATTGGGCCATGGTTACTGCAGTGTTTTTTTTGTTTTTGTTTTATGAAGACTATCTATCATTTAGATTGCCATTCACCCCTAGTCACTTTGTAAACACTTTTTGCCTTGGGGATGTGTGAGAAAAGATTAAAAGAATCAGAGAGAGGGATGGATTTCATCTAAAAGTTACTAGTCTGAACGCAGAAGGCAGCAGCACTATGTCTGGCCAGTGTTACTGCACAGGCCAAGATCCAGCTAATTGTTCCACGGCCTGTCCCAAGCGAGCTCAGTACACACTGCCATCTGTGAGTGACAAAGAGGAAACACTGATCTGACAACAAATTTACATTCTGGTCCTCTGTGGCCGTCAGAGAAGAGCTCTGTGGTTGGCACTGCTTTTCTGGTGTAGTCATTAAACAATGGCAACTCTGACCAACATCTGAATAGGATTCCCCGTGGCAGAAAAATGTAATTTAGTTCCTAACAATAATCAGCTGTGGGGGAGTGTCATATTTTAGAGAATGAACTGGGGTCTCATGACACTCTATTAATTTTGCTTTAAATCAGCTGCTGTTGTGTGGAGTCTATGATGTGCCAAACCCTCCAGTTGCTCAACCAAGAGTTCGGACCTGAGAGCAGCGCTATGTATTTTTCCTGAAGTAATTGGTGTTAGAGGTTCTGATTACTTAGAGAATTAAAATTAAAGATTAAAACAAAATTATAAAATAAAATATAAGTTTTATATTATATAATTCTAATTATAGGTAGCTAGGTAAATTAAAACATTTTAGAGAATCATTTTAAATGTGTGCTGAATTAGATTTTAAAATAAAAATATCCATTTGACAGTTGTAGGTAGGTTGGTAGACAGGAGCCTTGGTAGATAGTTCTGATTCTGATTATTAGAGAATCAATTTAAATAAGGTTTGCTGAATTTAATTTTAAAATAAAATTATAAAATATACAAGTTAATAGTAGGTAAATTCACATTATTTAGACAATCTATGTAAATTATGTTTGCTGAACTAGATTTTTAAATAAATTGTCCATTTGACAGTTGTCAGTAGGTAGGAGCATTGGCAGATATAGTTCTGATTCCAATTATTTAGAGAATCAATTTAAATTATGTTTGCTGAATTTATTTTAAAAGTATAACTTCAACACGCTTTGTTGCAAAGTTGGTAGTATATATAAATTAACAATGTCTTTATTCCTGTAGAACTGAGTTGTTCCCCTCGCGGAACCCGGTGTCTGAGGCATGTGCAACACCACCCCCCTTTTTCTAACAACACGATGCCCCACTTTTTCATTCTTTTCCTCTTCTCCTTCCTTTCTTCCACTCCCCTTCCAGAGTCATTACTCTCTTCTCTGTCACTCTCTCCAGGTTTGGATATTAAGAAAGGTTATACTCCTTCTCATTGCCCCAGTCTACGGTTTGAAATTGTTAGATGTGGGTCATAGACTTAGTCGAGGCTATATTGTTTTTCTGGTAGCATTGCTCTAAGGGATCTAGACTCTCCTGGAGCATGGCTCGGACAAGTTTGAGATTCCAATTGAGCATAGAAGCTTCAGGGCCTTGCCTATCATCGCTATATTAGTTACTGGGAGCAATGTTGTGCAAGGTGTTTACCATCACACACTAATTATTGGCTTAGCCCTTGGAGCGTTAGTGCTAAGGGTTTTTAGATTGCTCTAACCACAAGCAGGCACTGGTCAGCATGGTGTAGCTAGTATTGATGTCCCAATAGTGTCAATAGACGCAGTGTTAGTTCCCTTGAAATGTAACCAGTGGCGGTTCTAGAGGGAGGCCAGGGGGGGCCAGTGCCCCTGTGACAAAAAGCTTGGCCCCCCTTGTGGCCCCCCTAAATGTGGAGTTTGAAATAATTTTTACAAAACTGTTTTTTGCTATCGTTGTTATCGTTGTATGCGTATTATTTTTTATTATTCTATCTTTGTGGATTTGCATTTTCACGTGACAATTCGCATCACATTCCCGGGAATCGCGGCAGAATAACGTCTGTCTCCTGCACGCGAGAGAGGAGAGAAGGAGAAAGTTGGTAAATGTCAGTTCAGTTGTAAGTTCATTCTTTATGTGCGAATGGGGTGTGTGATGTGTAGCCTATTGTCTATTATGATATTGTAATCATTGTTTTAACGCACTGTGAGGTGACATCGCGTTTGTCTATCGTCACTGCGGTGTGCAGTTCATAGGTAGGCTATGTCCCCAAATTAGTTTTTTTGTCTTATATTTATATCATATTATGTTCTTATATTAGAATATCACATCAGCAAGAGTGCAGTTTTCCCGTGCACAATTACAACTGTGATATTTATGTTATACAACAGTTAAATTAACAATAAGTTAACATTGGGAGAACTTTTTAGACACAATATTGTCAATATTGTTTGTTTTCCCTTTATTTCGCCGACAAGAATTTCATAATGAAACCGTAGCAGAGTCTCAATGCAACACAGCGATGATTTATTGACTAGTCTGAAATCCGCGTTTTGAACGAATCACTTGCTTCTTTCCTGAATGAATCAGCCGTTTGAACAAATCGGTTGAATGAATGAATCCCTCTTACAGGGACTTGCCGCCGCCTACTGGCGGTTTTAGTTTCATATTTAAAGTATCCTTTAATTAAAACGTTAAAATTAGAAATCATTTCATATTTAAATATTGATTAAAAAAAAAATCTCATAGCTTTATTTATGCTATTGTAAATGGAGTGTAAATATATTAATGCCATATTCTGTGTCACCTCTGCACTGCAAAGATGGATTTTGATTGAATTAATTAATTTGACTGGTAGCAGTGGCACTGTATAATTATTGTATAGCCTAATTAAGTCTTATTGTATAAATAAGTATAGGCCTAATTATTGTATAATTTGAATGTTAGTATTTGACATAAAAGGTGACGCATAACTCTAAATAAGTTGAGAAAAAATGTCCATATATAGGTGAAAATGCCCCTGGAAATCAATTTAAAGTGGCAAATATTGCCCCTTAATTAAAAAAATTATTTCTGTCACTGCTGTGAACTGACCATATAATATGAAAAATATGAATATCTTCGTGAGTCAGCTGTCAACAACAGGCCTAAACCAGCCATGGCACCAGCACAAAAACACAATCAGTAAAATATCATCTAATTATTATCAACAAAACGTTGAAAATATTGAAATATATTTTTGTCAATATTGCACACCCCTAATGTACGGTATTAATTTTGATTTCTTTAGGTCTTAAAAAGCCTTAAATTTGACTTTAAAAAGTGTGCAGGAACCCTGTAAACGGTTAGACGTAGTTACCTAGAAAGTCAGTTATTTTCAGTAAATGAATTAATAAGCTTCTTGGTCCCCTTTGCTTTTGCTCTATAGTTCTCAAAATGAAGAGAAAGAAGGACATCATGTCTATTAGGCTACAGTTACTGTGACTAATACTGAATATGTAATGCAAATGTAAAAATATAATGGAAATGCAAATACATTGTTGAATGATTATAAACACGGTATTTTGCCTGTTAATGCCTGCAGTAGTGCAGAAAATGATATGACAACAATAAGGTCTAAATGTAACTGGCCCCTCTAACAGTACAACTGGCCCCAGCTTGGCCCCCCCAGTTGAAATGGGCTAGAACCGCCACTGAATGTAACGTCTACTGTAGGTTACGTATGTAACCCCGGTTCCCTGAGAAGGGAACAAGACGCTGCGTCATGTTGCCATGCTTCAGGCATACCTGCACATCTTCCTTCAGACAATACGAATCTGATGACGTGTTGTCAGGCGCCCTTCTTTTATACACTGGGGTGCAACTGTCAGCCATGAATGGTGTGTTGTAATACGTGCTTTAGACACGGGGTTCCACGGGGGCGTCTCTCCATAGTGTCAGTCGACGCAGCATCTCGTTCACTTCTCTAGGAACTGGAGTTACATTATGTAACCTAGATGTTTCTTGTTATCCATGTTACTGAGAAATTCACATTTATTTGTCAGCAAAATGGTTCATCCGGCAGACTTTTGACATCTCCAGGGCTTTTGTGAAAACTGGCAGTTTCTTTCAGTTGTTCCCTGCCATTTGGAGGGGACTACAATGAAGTCTACATACACAGAGGTTTTTCAGATTTTCTGTCACGGTGTTCTCTCATTGTGTATGATTCTTTGCAGCCTTTTATAGAACAGCAAAACAAACACACAACTTTTGAGGTGCAAGTTGAAGGAGAAAACGTGGTGAAAAGCACATTTTAAGCACATTTTAGTATTACCAAATTTGATAACTCATTACCATCATTACCATTTAAGGATGCAAATTATCGATTAATTCATTAATCGTTAGTTGATCGACCTTATCGATCGATTAACGATTAACTGATAAGCGGCTATTTTCCTGAGAATGTAAATTTCTCACGGTATCAATAGTGTCTTTAACATAAAAAGCAAAATATTGCTTATATACTGAATAAAAATGCATGTTATATTGCTCAATTGATGTTTTATTGTAACAGTTGGGATACGGTACAAATAATGGCATTTCTGTAGTTTAACAAAATAAATTATGCACAGGAAATTAAAATACATAAAAAAAATAATTGTGCACTTGCTCACCTGTTGCAAGTGAAACATTAAGCAACATAAAATACATTTTAAATAAAAATCTATATGAGTAGGCTTAGCCTACACTATATTAAGCCTACATATAATAATCTAAACTACACTGTAAAAAGAAAAGGTGCCTGGAGGAACCTTTTGGGGTTCTTCACTTTGCCACACCGGCGGAACCGTCTGTAGATCCTCTAGGAACCCTTTTAAAAGGGGCGGTTCTCGGGAACCACACAGGTTTCCTGAGGAACTCCTATATTAGGCACTGTGTAGAACCGTTTTGGGTGCCTCCAGGAACCAATTTTTATTTATTTATTATTATTTAATGTTGCTACTATGGTTACCATTAACTTCTATTATTATAATAAACAAACTGAACCAAATACAAAATAAGAATTGTTTATTACATATTTTAGATCCATTTTAATACATACACTTCCATGCACTTGGGAAAAGAAGATAGTAATAGATGAATATCAATGAATAGAATACACAAACAAATAGTATAATACATAAGCAACATGAATAATCAACCGTGTATATACAATAGGCTATACAAGAAAAGACATCTCAACAAAATGCATGGAAACACATATGTTCCATGTAATAAATCAATGTAAAAGAAAAAGTGCATCTTCACTTAAGTTAAGTTGTGTTAAGCTTGTTAAGTCTGATGTCACTGTTTCCAAATCCAAAAGCTCTGTCAGATGCCAAAAACAAACATCAAACGGTGCTAATATACACTCATGTGCTGTAAAATTCCTGAAAATGATGATCCTAACTTTTATCTCTATACCGAAATCTCAGATGGTTAGTTATTCAGCTATTTTGAATCGTAAAATATTGAAGTCTGTGATGCCGTGAGACTGTAATGAACACTATGGCTTTTGAAAAGCTTAAATGTGTGACTTGAATCAACAGGACTCATAAATGGTTGTTGAGTATTCTCACTAGAAACAAGATAGATAGTTAAGGAGCAGTATAATTATCTGTTGTTCATTGAATTTTCACTGGTGAATTCCAGTCATTTCAATAAGAATCCACACAATCAGCAATTTTATGTGTGGTCAAAAATGTCACTATGGGACCAAGTTGGTCACTGGAATTGGCTGGATTTGACCAACAGAAAGCTGCTTGAAAGTGACTCCTGTGTGAGCTGTGCTTCATACATTAGGCCTAAGTCGCTACACTGCTACACATGAACTTTTTTTGCCTGTGTAATTTCACGAATTTCACAAATGTTACCGCACCTTTACTCGCTGCAACATAAAATGCAATCAATAATAAAATCTTCACAAGGGACATGTGAGGTACTTCAGGAGTAAAAAAAAGTCAAAAGGTGCAGCAGCTTAATTTTCCATTTGTTTTTCCTCTTTTCTGGTGAATGGTCCAGGCACTTCAATGATTTTCAGGTCTACAGGAGGATTTTTTATTCTTGTTCAAACTTGTATTTCAGCTTAACGAGGTCCCTGCAAAGAACCAAAATTACTATTAGCAAAGTTATTAAAGTGATAGTTGTGAACTTAAAATAATTTCCTTAGCCTTAAGTTGTGACATTACTAACCTGTTTGACTTTCTGTCTGTGGAACCCAAAAGCAGATCTCGGGCATAATGCAATCCCAGTCATCATTCAATTTCACTGCATGAGACAAGCAAAACAAAATTGTGTAAATCATTCATGAAACCATTCTTACGTACACTTGTCTAGTGCAATGCAATGCAACAATTTATGTAAAAATGGTTAAATATTCTGTTAAGCTCCAAAAATGTCCCAGAAAAGTTTTCTGAGTAACATGAATGAGATTTGAGAGCATCAAGGAAGATTTTCAGAGAATAACTGATTAAAAAACACAAGTACACTGTCAAACAAAACAAATTCACACAGAAAAGTTCATAGTAATAAAGTAGTTGCATGTGGTGCAGGTAACTTACTGTAATTCAATGTTGCCTCTGAAATGTTCAGATGATTTTAGAAATGCAGTGGTTGTTCTGGGGAAACAAAAGAACAAAGCTGATTATATCCGTTCACAACATAATATTTATTGGTCAGTAAAGGGCTTTAAAATGGTATTTTAAAGAATCAGGGTAAATTACCTGTAGTAAATAAACAAAAACAGACCAAACTAACATTAACCTGTTATTCATAACAAAAGCCAATGACAGCAGGAATCAGCTATTAATTAGTTATATCAGCAATTTGAAGACACATTTGTACATAATACATTGAAGTGAATGACTAAAACAATCTAAGACAATAAGTCAATGATTTCCATTTGTTCTTTAACGTTAAGTTAGTTCATTAGATTAGTTAGCATCGCGACTAAAAACCTTCAATAAACGAGTGGTAAACACTGTAAAAACGATAAATAAATAAAAAATAATTTAGTTTGTATATGTTTGAATATATAGTGAGTAGACTCTAGCTATTTATATTTCTTTGGCGAGTTTACAAACCTTGTAACGGAGAGCCGAACAAACAGCTGAAGCTTTGGTGAAAGGAGCCGTTACTTTCAAATCCGATGACGATCAGCTGAGCTACTCGCGCGAGGTTCACTGATGACAGCAGAGGCAGTTTCGAGACAGAATACAACTGTTGCTTCTCCTCTTGCTTCTTCTTTTTCTTCTTCTCCTCCTGCTTCTTCTTATTCTTCTTCTCCTCCTGCTTCTTCTTCTTCTTCATATTATTATTATTAGGCTACTTACTATTTATGGTAGTTAAGTTTTAAATTAATCAATAAAATAGGCCTAGGCTATACTAAATAAATGTAAGTATACTGAATCAGAAGTATAAATTATGAATTATATATTTATTATTATTATTTTAAACTTAAGTAGTCTATAACAATAATAGGATAATAATCTTATTCTGGCCTCAGAACCATTGGGTTCCTCCAGATGCTGGCTTAACATAAGAGATCTTCCAGGAACCACCTAAATGTTAAAAGATCTTACAATAACCCTTTTATAGCATTCAAGTTCCTCTAGTTTCCCCCAAAGCACTTCGAGGTCTCATGGTAGTGAAAAGGTGACTCCAGAACCTCTGAACTGAATACAAAGTGCTTAAAGGATCCCATCAGTTCCAGCAAGAACCGCAAAGATTGTCAGTGCTCCTCCAGGAACCCTACTATAGGAGGGAGAACCTGCTTTGAGGCACTTAAATTACATTTTTAAGTTCCTTGAGTATCCGACAGGATATTTGAGGCACCTTTAGTTTTTACAGTGTACTTGTATGAAAAACTTGAAACATTAGCAGCAGCAGCACTTATAATCCCCCTTGGGCTGAGAAAGGTAAAAGGAAAATTACTAGACCTGGAAACTTCAAATATAGAAGAACTGAACACAACTTGAATCATCCCTGATGAAGGTGACAGTAAAATTAGAGGGCAGAGTTTCCCATACGTTGATTTTCGATATTTTTTTTTTTTACTAAGCCTATTTAAAATCGTATTTGATTGCAGAGCGCCGTAGCGCATTTGCGCAGCACTACCTCTCGCGCTCTCTCTCCCTCATGGAACACCGCTGCACAAATCTGTCCAACACAGCGCTGTTAATGTTGGAGACCCAGCTTTAAAAAAGTTATTAGCCAGCATGCAAGGAGCCTAGCTAATAAGGAGAGCTAAGTTATTGTTAGAATACAGCTGGATTTTTGAGGTTAGCACGCTGTATATAGCCAGGTAGTCCACTCCGTTTTGACCGCCTCATGTTTGGATTCTTTTTTGCCGCCTCAAGTTTGTGTCAGGTGTCTCGTGTCACGTTCGCAATTAGCCGACAATTTTATTTAATTTAAAGTAAATTCTTGTCGACAATTAATCGATAATCGATTAACCATTTACATCCCTATTACCATTATTTGCAGCCTTTTGCCACAGCCTACAATGCGCTGGATCCTTCACTGGAAACCGAAAAAAAACACGAATTCCCGCTAAAAGTGTACTCTTTGAATTTTTGCACCCGGGAACAATACAAGTCGACACCATTGTTACTAAAAGTTTGCTAAGAAGTATTTCCTACAAGGCATTATTCGACTCTGGTTAGGCATATCCATAGCAGACTGGTGGGAGGGGCTTTGGAAAGCAACATGCCCAGGGCATTATGGGTGTTGACAAAAGGAAAGACAACAGCTTTTTTTTCTCTATTTCTAGTCAGGTAGCACAGATTACATTTTTTCTGCCTTTCTGATGCATAGGCAGTCAAGTTTTATAGAATGCCCATTTTGCCAGTGGTGAAGTACCCCTTTAGAGTAGTAGGTAGATGGGTAGATGGAAGACTTGGAAATTAGTTAAGTTGGTTTAGGGCATCACATTAGCACCCATTCTGACCATAACATTTTCCAGTGTGAGAAACTTCAAACTGTGAGTGCTCGTACACTCGATTTCCGATGTTTTAAGATCTTGAAGGTTTCTTTGATCCCCACTCTGTTATTGACAATCCACCATCTTCCCCTGTTTTGGAACCGCCTCTCAGAATTTCCCTCTGAAACATGGGCTGATGGAAACGAACAAAGGAAAGGGTATTGATGGCTCTGCTAGGCAGCTCCTCTGCCGTATCTCCCACAATCTGAGCTGCCATCTGCTTAGATAAAATTTAAAGAGGACTGTTTGTTCTTTCCTCTCAGACCAGTGCAGAGAAAGATTTCTCTAATTAAAATGCCATTATTTTTTCATGGATCTTACTCAGCCGACTAGCATATTAGCCAAGTTCTCGCCAGTGTGTGAATGTAGTGTCTGTGGTTCAGTTGGCCATGCTTCAAGAAGACATGGAGGATGAGTCGGAGACAAAACAAAACCTGCTGTATGTGTTGTTGCTGGGACAATGTGCTTTGACTGAAATTCCTTTGACTGGTTGGCATGATAAAATAAGAATTAAAGGAATATTTAAAACACAATTGTTTACGCATAAACAGACAAACAGAAATAATAATTTCTATTTGTTTGAATGTTTTAGAGATGATCGAGAGTTTGCCAATGGATCTGTCTGTGTGGAGTGTGACATCCAGTGTGAAAAGGCTGAAGATAAAACTCTTAGCTGTCATGGCCCTGTAAGTAAACCAAGCAGTGTTTAACTTTCTTAATATATTCCAAATAAAAACAAAATGTTTTCTTCATAATATTTCATAAACATGTATTAACTTAGATTTGTTTAATGATTTTTTTTCAAATCCCACCCTATATTTTTAGCATTGACTTTAAGACCAGATTTTAAAATCTACCATTTTACAGAAATAAAAATGGGTTGCAAAGCCATTTAATGTTGACAATTTTTAAAATGCCTTTTAATTTGACTTCACTACTTAAGCCCCACCCACCAGGGGCGTCATTGTGACATTTTGGATATTTGTCTGCAAATTAGGTTGGCAATACTCAAACTTTTTTGTCAAATGCAAGTACAGTGGTTTAAACACAGATGAACAAAGCTGTCAGCTTCTTAAGATAACCTGTCTGTCCATCTTTACATAATTAGCAAACATCAGAGCTGTCAGAGCATGTAAGAACTCGCCCAACTGTGTGACACCCACTTCAAAATGGGCAATTATTTATATCAAATATGTATGAATTTATGTTGTCAACACCGCTATGTGACTTAAGTAAAACTTTAATGACATTTTAATGTTGCTCAAACTCACAAGAAAGTACCAATATTTGATATGTGCATAAAATATTACAGTGTTTCTTTTGGGTTAAGCATCAATATAACATTATTGTAAGTAGTTTATTTTCCTTTATTTGTCCCTCTTGATTTGTCATGTACGACTCCTAGACAAATATTTTATTGGTGATTCTCCTGCATTTTGTCTGCATGGTTTAGGGTCCAGATCACTGCGTGAAATGCTTGCATCTGAAAGATGGGCCCAACTGTGTGGAGAAATGCCCTGATGGTCTGCAGGGAGCAAACAGCTTCATCTTCAAATATGCTGAGACCAACAACGAGTGCCATCCCTGCCACCCCAACTGCACCCAGGGGTAAGCATCTGCCTGTATGTGTGTTTGCTTTTTCCTCCAGGCCAGCACTACTCAACACTAATTTGTTTTTTTTGTTTGTTTTTTGAGGCCCTGTGATTTTATCATCATCATGGCAACTGCAATAATTACAGTACAAACATCTTTGCATGTCTTATTGCCTTGATAATAAGGAGCAAGTTATAAATACCATGTGATAAATACCATGTGAAGGTAGAAATTTGAACTTTACAGCAACTTTAACTGTGGCTTATCCAATAATATTTTCATCGTACCAAGGATACTGTTATTTGATTAAAACTACAGTAATATTGTAAGACATTATTTTCAATTTAAAGATTTTAAAAGAAAATGTATTTCTGTGATGCAAAGCTGAATTTTCAGCTTCATTACTCCAGTCTTCAGTGTCGCATGATCCTTCAGAAATCATTCTAAAATGATGATTTGCTGCTCAAGAAACATTTTATATTATTTGAAAACGGTTTACTGCTTATTTTTGTATAAACTGATACAGTTTTTCAGGATTCTTTGATGAATAGAAAGTTCAAAAGAACAGCGTTTATTTGAAATAATGTTTTTGTAACAATGTAAATGTCTTTACAGTCACTTTTGATCAATGTAATGTAATTTTTTGTGATGTTAGCTGTTTAAAAGAGAACAAAGTGCCATTTACCCCGTGTGCCTTTAGCCCTGTTGTAATCTATTATTTATTTTTTGAGGATTCTTTGATGAATAGAAAGTTCAAAAGAATAGTATATATTTGAAATAGAAAACTTTTGTAACATTATAAAATAAAATAAAAACCGGATAATATATTTGATCGAAATGCATACCACACATAGCCTACTCGCTTTTAAAAGAATAGCTTTAAAACTTAGGAGTGTGACTTGAGACTAAAGTATCCTCCTTTCAGAAGTTCACTAGCCCTGCTCTAGGCAATTCTTTTGCTCAGTTTCATCTTGGAAATCACTTTCATTCAAAACAGCCTAATCTACATGTAACTATCTAAACTTTAACTGTTCAGTGGGATGATGAATTTGGGTGCAGTTCCACAGACCTTCGGTGTCACGTCCCGTAGATCTGGGGCAGATCATACTGCGCATGGACACACAAGAGACATCCACCCAGTCTGAGCCTTTGGTTTGTTCTGGTCTGTCTTGGCTCTCAAATCAAAGCTCTTGCAATGCTCTAGGACACCATAGCAAAGCGCTTGCGATCCCTTCATCTTGTGGGTGACAGTCATTGCCGCTGGTTACTGTCAGGCGTGGGCTCTTCAGCACGGTTCTCTGTGATTACTAAACCCAGTCACCACTGTCACAGTGCTCCAACATGCCTTATTTCAGTGTGTAAAGCTCCTGAGATGATCATCAAAGAGGCTAATGCTAGATAGATGACTAGGTAGATCACATGGTGCACATTTACTGTTCAAAGCTTGGGCTCAGTAAGATTTCTTTCATGATTTTGAAAGGCATGCTCACCTGCGTTTATTTGATTAAAAAAATGACAGTAAAAACAGTAATATTGTGAAATTTAAAATGTATTCTTGTGATGTCAAAGCTGAATTTTCCAGCATCATTACTCCAGTCTTCAGTGTCACATGATCCTTCAGAAATCATTCTAATATGCTGATTTGCTGCTCAAGAAATATTTTCTATTATTTGAAAACGGTTTACTGCTTATTTTTGTATAAACTGATTTCAGGATTCTTTGATGAATAGAAAGTTCAAAAGAACAGCGTTTCTTTGAAATAATGTTTTTGTAACAATGTAAATGTCTTTACGGTCACTTTTGATCAATGTAATCGTTCTAATTTTCTGTATCACAGGTGTACTGGACCCCGGATTCAAGATTGTATTGGGATGCTGGACAGGTAAACACCCAAATGTTTTCCTCATACATTTTGTTTGTTTTATTCCCCAAACTATTCAAGGCACTGGTTTTATATATATATATATATATATATATATATATATATATTAGGGCTGTCAAACGATTAATAAATCGCATCCAAAATAAAAGTTTGTTTTTACATAATATATATGTGTGTACTGTGTATAATTATTTTATATATATAAATGCACACATGTAAATATTTAAGAAAAATATGTTATTTATATATAAAATGTTTATATTTACATAAAATATACATTATATATAGGCTACATTCAGTCTATATACAGTATATACATGCAAATATTTCTTAAATACACATGGATGTGTGGGTATTTATGTATTAAAAATAATTATACACAGTACACACACATATATTATGTAAACACAAACTTTTATTTTGGATGCGATTAATCGCGATTAATCGTTTGACAGCCCTATTATATATTATATATATATATATTAAAAATCAGTTAAATACAATTCAAAACATTACAAAATCTTTCCAGATAATTTTCACTTGTTTCCAACTAAAGAACTTTTCATATTTGTTGTGCATAGAACGAATCCAAAAAGAAAAACTGAATTTTAACTGAATGGTGTCTTTTCCTCCAGGACGCCTCTGATTGCAGCTGGGGTGATTGGGGGGATGTTTGTGGTCGTAATCGTGGCGCTCGGATTTGCTATCTTTTTCCGTCGGAAGAGCATCAAGAAGAAAAGAGCTTTACGCCGTTTCTTAGAAACAGAGGTGAGTGCTAAAAATCTGCCAACATTTAAAAGGAGTTTCAATAATTTGGATGCGGTGCACTAATTTTATAAACATTTGATATCAGGAGACACACAAAGTCTGAAAAAAAAACTAAATCCGGACAGAGAGCCTGGCCAGTGAAATTGGTGTTGTGGTGCATTTACGGGTCTGTGGGCTCTATAGCCAGTCTCAACTTTCCATTTGAAAGTGCCTCTCTCACTTCAATGGTGGGAAACCTCAAATGGAATAATGGAGATCATTTTTGGATCCTTAAATGGCAACTTCTGAAAGTACTTCAAAATGTTCTGCAGCCAGTATGTGTGTGAATGTGCATTTGAAATAAAGTCAATATTATGGAATCTGCAGTTTTGTTTGGGAGTGTATAGGCCCAAATTGATTTACTGTTTCAGTATCTACTTCTTGCAGATAAATCCAGTGTTGCAGGATTATTTGTTCTTGTTTTTATTGAAAGACATAAAATATATAATATAGGCCTACTCAATATCAGGATTAATAAATTATTTAGAAATAGGGTCTGTCTATAGCAACCATTATGACATAGGAAGTTTTTAATGGTGGTTCTGTCACCCATATTAAAGAGTTGAAACCTAAGGAAAAGTATAGCAATCTGAATTGGGAGGACCGGAGCATACATGCAGGAATATATGGATGCAGTAGCTCACATACTGTAGATAATGAGGTTCAACACTATGAAGATCCTTGAAGGTTAAAATAAGTATTTTGAACTGAATACATGATGAGATTGACAACCACTGCAGAGTGATATGAATAGCAATTTGTAAATATGAGAATTACAGCAGCAATATTGTGCATGTTTTTTTGCAATTTGGCAAAGGTTTTAGTGGCTAGATAAATGAAAACAGATTAAGAGGCCATGAATTCGTCTTCTGGGTTTTGACGTCATCCCTGCAGCACTCTTTAACGTCACTGAAAGAATCTCTGTATAAACACAGGCATAACTCGAGAAGTAAAGAAGAGGAGATAAAAACTCAGCAATTTAAACTGAAAAAAGCAGAGCAAATTGGCAAAACACAGACTGTAACCAAATGAAAACATATGATGACAATAATGAAATCATACCATCCATAATGGTGCCAACTAGTTACTGGCAGATGAAGCTCAAGTAGGTATTGTAGTTATGTATGAATTTTGATTATGTTTTTTGAGCAGTTGGTGGAGCCTTTAACGCCGAGCGGCACGGCGCCAAACCAGGCACAGTTACGTATACTGAAGGAGACGGAGCTTAAGAGGGTCAAGATCTTGGGATCAGGAGCCTTTGGCACTGTTTACAAGGTACTACATTCACTTTTATGATCCATGTGTTTATGAATTTTGCTTGTTTCCTGAACTTCTGCTGCCATTTTTTTTTTTATAAGGGAATCTGGATTCCAGAAGGAGAAACAGTGAAGATTCCAGTGGCCATAAAGATACTCAATGAAAGTACAGGACCTAAAGCCAATGTGGAATTTATGGATGTGAGTATAATTAAACCTCACTTTACTGTTTACCATCATTTGCAAATTATATTGCAAGAACAAACAAGTGAATGAATATAGCCAACAGTGCAAATCAAATAATTAGCAATTAAATACATGCATTTTTATATACATTTAACGTTAAATAACTATAACTAAACAACTTAAGCTCTTGCTTTTGAAGCCATATGGGCTTTGAGCTGATTTCTTAACAGCATGCTAAAGTAAAAAGGAAGATGTTTGTATTGAACACAAGGGGAGCTGTTCACATGGATAACAAGTTTTTAAACCAGGCTCATTTTGCATTTTATTTATGTAACTGAATTTTTGCATAAATACGCACTACTGTTCAAAATTTGGTGTTTGTAAGATTTTGAATGAAGTATCTTATGCTCACAAGGGCTGCATTAATTTGATCAAAAATACAGTAAAAAATGTTTTTAATATATTACAATTTTAATATATTTGTCAAATGTAATTTATTCCTGTGATGCAAAGCTGATTTTCAGGATCATTACTCCAGTCTTCAGTGTCACATGATCCTTCAGAAATCATTCTAATATGATGATTTGCTGCTCAAGAAACATTTCTGATTATTATCAATGTTGAAAACAGTTGTGCTGCTTAATATGTTTGTGATTATCAAGATTGTTTGATGAATACAACGTTTAAAAGAACTGCATTTATTTGAAATGGAAATTTTTATAACATTATAAATGTCTTCACTGTAAATTTGATCAGTTTAATGAATCCTAAAAGTAGGAATAAAATGAATTAAAATAACACAAATTTTAAATTACACTTATGACCTTTAAGCTTTCTTCTCTGAGTATGTTTTGTGATCTGACACTGTGTGCTCAGTAACGTTTCTCAGTGTTGCTTCTATGAGATGCGAGAGAGAGAGAGAGAGAGAGAGAGAGAGAGAGAGAGAGAGAGAGAGAGAGAGAGACTGAACCTGCAGATTATACATTTCTCTTGCAGTCATTCTAGATCTCCCTTATGGTTTTGGAGCAGTTTTGATGTTGATTCAATTATGATATCCCAATATGTATTGTATCATGAGGTAGTTGGCGATACCCAATCCTAGTTTGGAGTACTATTTGGTGAAAATGATCCATAGTGTTGATGAAAACAGCACATTTCCAGTGTTTCTCTTTTTGTCCTCCAGGAGGCGCTGATCATGGCCAGCATGGAGCATCCTCATTTAGTGCGTCTGTTGGGGGTCTGCTTGAGTCCCACTATTCAGCTGGTAACTCAGCTCATGCCCCACGGCTGCCTGCTGGACTACGTACATGAGCACCAGGAGAACATCGGCTCCCAGCTGCTGCTCAACTGGTGCGTGCAGATCGCAAAGGTAAGACTGTGTTTTTGCCTTTGTTGTTGAGCATGTACACAGTGAAAAACATTGTCTCAAATAATGAATCTCTACATACCCTTCCTTCCCAGAGTTCATAGTAAATGCACTGTACTTGAAGGTTCTTTTTTACCCCGAACGCACATATCTGCAGGCTGCTGAACCACTAAACACTCAGTTGCTTTGGCTCAGTCGGGTACCACATCAAACACAAGGACGTTCTTAGAAGTGCTTCGAAGGAAGAAGCTCCGATGTCTCATGCGCCAAATGAGTGCAACTGCCCCCCCTACCATGTTTAAAGAGAAAATCTTTTTCCTTCAGCTCTGTGATTGAAACGTTATGTAATGGACTGGTGTATGAAGGAGTTCAGGGAAAATATCCTCAGCTACCCATTTCCTACTCAGCATTGCATGAAATATTTATTTAGCTGTGGTGCTCAAACAGTCAACGCAAGTTGAAGTCCAGTTTGTGTCAATTGCCAATCCAGTTTCTCACTTCAGTACCGGCAATCCCTGTCTATCTATAAAATAAGTAGTCCGGTTTGCATCCACATTATACTGTACTGTTCATTTTTTTTAAAGAAATTAATCCTTTTAATCAGCATGGATACATTAAATTGATAAAAGTAACAGTCAAGACATTCATAATGTTACAAAAGATTTCAAAAAGATGAATCCTATTCATTTAATAATCCTGTATTTCCACAAAAATATTAAGCAGCACAACTGTTTTCAACATTGATAATGATAAGAAATGAGCAGCAAATCAGCATATTATAATGATTTCTGAAAGGTCATGTGACACTGAAGACTGGAGTAAAGAAAGCTGAAAAATCTTAAATAAATTACATTTTAAAATATATTAAGACATCATTATATCGTATATTTATTTTCACAATATTACTATTTTCACTGTATTTTTTATCAAATAAATCTAGCCTTGGTGATCAGAATATCAACAATATTACAAAATCTTACCCTCAACTTTTGAACGATGATGTATTTTTATGCAGATTTTAAGATACTGCATAAAAATACTGGATGTAAAAGCCAAGATGAGAATAAAATGTCCAAAATGATTGAAATGCTGCTTTAGACATTGAAGAAATTGTGTGAGGCGAAGCATTGTTAAAGCTTTAAAAGAGAATTAACTATTCAAGCTGAGCAAATTAAATCCTATAATCATCAAATATATATAGCATTATATTTCCCTCTGTGTTGGACAGAAAAGGAATCCACTGTCCTCAATCGAGAGCCATAATCACTGTTCAGTCTGAGATTGTTGACCAGCATGTCATCTCTCAGAGAAGCTAGAGAGTTTAAGGTTGGATCTGTGTTTGATTTCTCACCTGCTGTTGTCCTCAGGATATTAATCCTCTCAATCGTCCATTAGATAACCCTGCTGTGTTCACCCAGTGACCTGTGATTGCTGCCCAGTCCTTTTAGATATTGGCGTCGTGCTCTCCTATCATACAGAACCTGTATGTAGTGCAAGGGCATGGGCTCCTCCTCCTGCTGTGTTCTTGGAGAAGCTGGAGACTTATTTTAGTGTGAGTGAATTTCCAGACCTGTTGCTATCTCACGCCTAGACCTGAGGAACATGACAGCTGAAGTGAAGAGAAAGTTAGATGCCAGGGAGAGAGGAGACCGATTTTGACGCCTTCAGCATTTCAAGATGTTTGAGTTGGACAGCAGCATTTTCAGTGTGTGATTTTTCAACTACTCCTCTCTCTTCTGGTTAGCATACAGGATTAATGTCATCTTTCATAGCATTGCTCATTTACTTTGCACCTTTTGTCTGAGAATACAAGATCTGAATTAGTCATATAGTGTGAACATGACAAATGAGAGTACCTTGTATATGCAGTAGGTACCTAAAAACGTAATTTAACCAAATCATATTTGTGGTGTCCAATATGAAAACCCGTTTCAGCCTCAAAGTTTAAAAAAGAAGGGAAATATGACTTTATATCTAAAAAAAAGTACGCTTTATTTCTTAATGAAATACATTTATTTCTTTATTTACTTTCTGAAGCAGATTCAGAGTAACACTCTCAAAATACATTATTCTGTGTCCCTTTTTATGTGTATAATTTAAAGAAAAAAATGTATCTGAATATATAGATATATATCTGCGGCAGATTACATGTAATTCTCATTCAATTCAATACAGTATTCTGTATCTGAAAATAAAATAATATCTCCTTTAATTTAATGATATTTTTCCTCGCTTTTACGTGCATATTTTTTTACCTTCCTGATTTAATAATACATCAGGCGTTGAAATGTGCAAAAGTTCAAAATGAGATATTTTTGCATACATTGGCTTATTGAAAAATCATAATTATGAATTTGATTTGGCATTGCAGTATGAATAAAAGAGGGTTATTATATTCTTTCTAAAATCATGGATAAAGTATGTGGCTTTGGTAGAGCTCGTTTGCATATTTCCAAGCTTACTTGGCATCAAAAGTGATACCCTCCATCAGATGATGGGTGTCATTTGAATAATTCCCAGCATCCAGCATTTATCTGCCAGGGAAAAAAAACAAACAATGCCAACAAATATATTAGAAAAGAGCTAGTTATCATCATTGCATCCATTTAGACTATTATCTTATCATGTTCAAATCTTATACCTTGTCCAGCATTTCCATCTTGCTGTTTTTCATAGCAACACACACATAGTGTTTTCTCTCATGCAGTAATTGATATCTATATAGTACTGACATTGCAAAGTTTCCTCTAGCTTAAGAGACTTAATGGACTCCTCTGTTTCTTTCATATGATGTTACTTGTAGAATTCCTGAGGAGAAATAAAAAATGCAATCAAATGAGACCATTTTCGATACAGTGGTAATATAGCTCATTTGTTTTATTATGGCAGACTCAAAAGTAAGCGTTCTGCATCTTTAAGACATTCTTTAATGCATATGTTGTTGTTTTTATCAGAGCGAATGCAAATCAATTGTGGTGCAGCAAGTCTCCTTTTCTGTCTTCAATTCAATTTGAATGTATTGTTTGGTAATAAGCATTTCTGTTTATTTCTTTTTGAATTCACCTTTAAATGCATGTGATGTTAAAGGCCGGCATTCAGCCTTTTCCATCACCAAACAATCCCTAATCCAAGCTGAATAAGTGCCTTCATTCAGCCCGATGATCACTCTGGAAAATGCAGAGAGTCTCTGAAACCCTCCAATTACAGCGAGGGATCCGCTGCACTAATAGATGTATGGAGTTTGGATTTGGGGGATTGAAACTCTGATTGGATCATTCATTTCAATATAGTTGACTATGAAAAGAGCTGAGGTGTCCTTATCACAGATTAGAGTGAACTAGGCTAATTCAAGCCGACTGCAGCTGATGGGACTCTGTGCTCGTGAATGATTTAGTAATGTTTGCTTTTGAAGATGTGGGCAAAGGAAGAAATCATGATCCAGTACTGAAATATTTTTTATGAGGATGTTTTTCCATTCAGTCATCTGATTGCCTGGCCTTTAAACAAATGTGTTTTAGCCAGCTATAAATAGTTTTATGTAAACATCTTTTTGTCTTTCATAACACATTGGCTTTGAGATTTTGTCCATTTCCACACTTTGCACCGATGTAGTTTTGAGCAAGGCAGGTCTTTTTTGTGTGTACTGTCATTCGATTTATGATAATACGTTAAACTTTGTCTTTCATGTTGTAATTTAAAGGGAAAAGGGTTGTGTATAGTGTAAAATCTATTGTATAACAGGATTCGGGAGCTTCCTCTGTTTCTCTGACTGAAGAAATAAAGTAGCCTACTGGGAGAGAGTGCTAAAGCTCATCAGGTCGTGTTATTTTTGGTGGCATATAGAAATTATCATTCTTTCTAAAAGTGATGTAAATATGTCCTGTAACTACCAAATAAACAGAATAAACAGAAACAGACGCGACTGAATAAGTAGACTAAGTCGGTCCTCTTTCTTTTTTTGAAATAGACCTAAAGGTAAACCACTTTATTTCTGTGTGACTAATGTGCAATTTTGACACAAATTAATTCATTATGATCAATGTATCACTTTGCATTGTAAACTTGTGGTAAAACATTGATTCTTGGGTTTTAAATATTCAAGTAAACATCCAGTTGTTGGTGAAATGAAGGGTTTGTGTGACGTTGTTCCAGAGAGGCGTTACTGGCGTGTTTTAGTGAAGCGCTGTCTGTGGAGCTTCTGGCCCGACAGTGGAAACGCAGTGTGTTTTGGGCTCTGTGCTACAGGCCCGTGGCTTTTAGCCCGGCACGGCCCGTTTAAAGCCCAGGCTCGCACTGGCCCGACAGTGGAAACGCGGCAAATGGGGTCCCACAACAACTGTTTGGTTACAAACATTCTTCAAAATATCTTCCTTAGTGTCCACGAGCACAAAGACATGTAGGCCTACTGTATACATGTTTGGAACAACTAAGTTGAGGGTGAGTAAATGATGACCGAATTTTCATTTTTGGGTGAACTATCCCTTTTAGGCCATGACACGCCAAGCCGACATCAAAGAGCTTACGTCGACGAAAGCCGATTGTGTTATCGGCTGTGTCTCGGCCAAAAAGCTGCACTTGAACACACTGCAAAGACTACATCTGACTGTCAACTGGCACGTGCGTTCTGCACGTACATGTAATGAAATAACTGTCTATATCAGCAGGTATCAATAGTCTTTATGTGTCATTCAAAAAGGCAATCCGAAACTAGGGATGTCCCGATCCGATCACGTGGTTTCAGACTCGATCGGAATTGGACGTTACCTCCTGATCAGGACTCGGATATATGTAAATTAGGGGTGTAATGGTACATGTATTCGTAATTATTGAACCAGTTTGGTACGAGGCTTACGGTTTGGTACGCATACAAACCGAATGATTCCTAGGACCGTTTTTCCTGCAGACAAAATCCGCGCTAGCGCGATCACCACAATGTTGCGCAACATCAAATGGCAAACGTAATGAAAGCGGAACGAAACTGCGCTACTCATTATATTGTGCTTAACGGACCATTTATCAGTTCGGACCAGCAACATCTGTGCAGCGCGAGATCAAGCGACACAGCGCTAAGAGATCCAGTGAAGAAAACATTTGAATTCGCCACTGAAGTAATAACATCGCTGCGAGATCTAGTGAGAAGCATTCACATTTCTCCGTTATTAACCGTAGATCTCTTTTAGATCAAACAGCGCTGACGTGGGAACCAGGAGAAACATTGTGCCGTGAATGAACATGGATTTAATGTTGCACTTCAAAACTCAAATATTATATAAATATATATTTAAATGTTATTTTTAATGTGATTACCAAAACATTATTTGTTCATCCTTCAAAGATTATAAACCTGAAAGTTTCAAGATGTAGGAAAACTCAAACTTATTTAAAAATAGTTTTTCTTTTAATAAATAGGGGATTTCTCTGGCATTTCTTTCTTTTTGCTGTATCGTACTGCAAATTTTGTGAACTGTTACACCCCTAATGTATATATATATTCTCATTATTTTTTATACACTTTTAAAACATTTTTATTTTTTGTTTACATGCCTGCCGGGTATTTTAAGTTGAGGTGCTATTTGTTTTTATATTAGACTTTTTCTATATTTACTGTTGCACTAAAGTCCAAAAGTGAAGATTTTATGTTATTTATTACTTGATTGTTCAAGCTACCTCACAGAAGTGCTCTGTTTGTTAACAGACTTGTTGAATGTTAAAATAAGGTGAATTAAATAAAAAATAAGGAACATCCTAGATCTGTTTTTTCTCTCTTCTTTATTCTTTTTTTATGTATTATATAAGTATCGGATCAGGACTTGGTATCGGTAGATACTCAAAATCAAATGACTCGGACTCGGACTCGAGGGCAAAAAAACCTGATCGGGACATCCCTATCCGAAACTAAGACTAAACAAAGCAGCGTTTGCTTTCCATTTTGAATATCAATCACGCTGATCACTTTCTTCATTCCAGATGGCTCATGTTGTTATGAAAATATTTGTGTATTGAATGCTCAGGTAAGATGACGTAAAAATTAGAACAGCCTTCTTTCTGGGCCGTCTAGGCTACTTGGCTCACTTTCATCACTTTCGCGCACTAAACTGAACAGCCAATCAGAGCGATCTCTCAACATGCTGAATCGTGCGAACTCCCACAGCCGTGAGCCCGACTAAAGCGGACATGTGAAACACACTGCAAAATCTAGCCCGACAGATGCTCACCAACGGCCCGACATTGGCAGACGGCTGACCTTGAGCTTAGTGTGACATGGCCCTTAAAAGTCAAAAAGGTTTAGAAGCACTGCAATAAAGTAGGCTACTATTAAAACTGAAAATTTTAATTGAGAGAGAGAGGAATGCATACACCGTTGTAGAAAGGGTGTAAGAATGAACGGTCATAAGGAGATGTTGATGCTTGAAAAATGGATTCATCGTGTATGAAACAAACAGCAGCATATTCAGTCTTTTCATAAATAACCAATGATGTTTACACATCTTCTTTCGCCAGCTAGCTGCAAACTTTCAGCAGTTTGAGACTTAGCATAAAAGACTCAAATGTTTTTCGTTGTGCACCGTGATGCAGTTAGTTTTCGTTGTCTTTGTTCCACCGGTGTGTGATGGAAACCGCTCCTGTGTATTTATCACAAATTATACCATGTTGTCTGATGAAACTCCTGTGCTGCCCACGCACTACAGCTTTTCAGACAGTATGTAGTCCTGTTATCCTCCTCCTCCGTAACACATCAAGGAAACTGACAACATTGTTCTGCATGTAGGACTGAAGAGAGTTTGTGAATATGAATCCCTCTTACAATGCAGCTATATTTCAACGAGATTGCATGCGAAATGTGAGAGTTCAAACGGCGTAGTAAAGGACTGAAAACATCTTTTAATGTATGCATTAATCAGTAGCAAATGTGTGTATTATTGTGTGCTCTGTTACTAGATTAGTTCAGGTTTTGTTATTTAGTTGCTGTCGGAAAGTAACGCTGTCTTTTAAATGCCATTTTTTCAATGCATAATTAAATAACTAGGATTAATAAATAATCAGAGGTCATGTGATATCCAAAATAATCATCATTTCTGTGTACCGTTAATGTTCACGAATACAACTTTTGATTTAAAAAGGAATTACTAAATCTTGAAATTAACATCAATTAACAAATTGTTAATTTTTAGTTTATGTTAACTAATGGAACTTTATTGTAATGTGTTACTGTTTACTGCATAGTATATACACTGTAAAATGCTTACTATTTGTATGGCTGTCAAGCGATTCAACTTTTTTATCTAATTAATTAAATCATGTACTGATTAACTCATCCAATCAATCTAACTAATTAGCAAGTTTGGCTGAGAAATTACCCCAAAAGATCATTTTAAATCATTATTATGTTAGGGTTAGGGTAGCTTTACATTCCAAAAAGTATAGCTTTAGAAGGAAATGTTTAATTTGATTCAACATAGAATTTATTGCACATAAACTTTTAGGCTATACGGGTGCATAGCGGGCCAACATTTACTTCTCTGATCACAATTTCATTTCATTTGTTTATTTATCTAGCACATTTAATGCAACAGCTGTTGCCCAAGGTGCTTCAAAATCACTAATAAAACACAAAAATAAGAGGACAGGGAACTAAAAAAAATTGTTTTTAAAGTTGAACGCACAAAACAGACAACGTAATGATCACACACCTATATCATGAAGTTGCCCAGGAAGTTTTTAGCAGATGTGCATTTAACATGGCCTTACATTTCGATAGTGACTTTACTGTCCTTATAGAAAGAGGGAGATCATTCCAAAGTTTGGGTCCGACATGGGAAAACGCTTATGTTTGAATTTTGTTCTGACAACTGTTGAAGATTTTGACTGTCCAAAAACAATGGAGATTTATTTGTGAAATATGCCTGTACTAGCACTGCAGCTCTGATATATAAAAAAAAATTACACTAAAATCAGAAAATGGAGACTTAAACAGTTTTGTTTATTACTTTTGACTTCATCTAACATTTGAAGTAGTTTCTTAAAGATGTCATTGTTTTATCAAACAATTACACTGGTGAAATACTAAGATCAATAGTAAAAGGGGAACAACATATCTCATAGCATCATTAATCTGAATGTAACAACAACAACCTTGACCCTCTGACCCTCAATCCATCTTTCAACATGTGTTTTTCGATGTGTTCTCCTCCGCCATCTTTTTTTTTAGATGCAGCTTTCTCTCTCTGATTTTAATTAAGCCCCGGTGGTCGTGCACGTCTAATATTTGTTATTTCCCATGCCAGCGGTTAGAAAGTGCTGTAATAGGGCACCACGGGAGCCTCTTCTCTTTTTGTTCGGAGAAACTTTAACCTCTAGTAACGCAGATATAAAAATAAGAGAACAGAGGTTAGGGACGCTACTCGAATGCTCTGGCCTGCTTACATGCACGTCACGCCAACGCTTGGACCTGCTCCTCGCGCTAGCCTGCAAGAAGCCTGTAATACTAAACGCCGGTAGCTTTTGACGGGGTTTGCTCTTGCTTTAATCTGACTTCAGTCAAACTGAACACACAAAGGGCTGCTTCTCACTGCCTAGCCCATCTCTTTGGTGGGATAGAGAGCTTCTGTATGGAAAGGAACATTAAAGGCCGGCAGCAGTAAAGCTTGTCGTTTGCATGCTAATTCCACTAGATCCAGCTTTCTTGATCTCAGAGTGAAGAATCAAATTTGAAGATTCAAGATTTGCAGCGTTGGATACTTTAGTTTGGATACAGTTCATGAGAGCGATTGTCTTCTGTAGTGTTTCTGCTGACAAAAGCAGGTTTGCATTTGCTAAAGATCTCTCTCACGTTTCCTTTTATTCTTCTTTGAGTGCTAAATCAACAGCTCTATAAGGCTGCTCGTACATCCTTAATGTGGAAAAAACGGACATGCGTTTCTTAAAATACTTTACAAAAGAGTCCCATGGTTTTGGTCGTTACCTTCTAATGGGTACTTTGATTTTGAACTTGTAAATACCAATGTATATTGCTGCGTTTACATTCATTGTGGGATTCTAAGATGGTGGATGAGTTGAAATCAACAAAAAACATATTTTTATTTTTTGATAAATATAGAATTTGATTGGATTCAAAATAAACATTTGTTTTACCCAATATGTGTATACTTTGTATATTTTTATACTTTACAATGCATTTGTTTATGTTTTTGAAAGAAGTCTCTTATGCTTATGCATTTATTTGATCGTGAAATATTATTATAATTTTAAAATAACTTTTTTATTTGAGAATATTTGAAAATGAAAGAAACATAGCTGATCAAGGTTGAAAACAATTGTGCTACTTCATATTTTTGTGGAAACCACGATGCAGTTTTTCAGGATTCTTTGATGAATAGAAAGTTAAAAAAAATAATATTTGATATGGAAATTAATCTTTTGTAACATTACAAATGTCTGAATATTTGAATTTCTTAAAAAAAAATCTGACTGACATATGTAAAGTATTGCAACATGCTAACATCAAACTGTCATAGAATAAATTGAGCATTGTCTATCATGAAAAGCTCATTGAGGATATTGCCTGTATGGAGTAGATGACAAAGCAACTGCTACAATATCCTATCCTACATGGATCGCTCAAGCTATTCTGTATTATATGTTGTGCTTTTTCTTACGTGTGCACTCTGCGTGACTATATTTGAGAGAGAGAGTGTGCAGCTACATCTACAGTGCTGCTGTGTGATGGATGATGGGTCAATGTCTCTCTCTGAATCACAGAGAAAATGTATTTTAACACAGTGTTCTTGACTCAGCTGTTGTCTGATTCATGCATGCTCACATAAATTCCCAGACAGCTGTATAAGTAGCTCTGAGCAGCGATGATCATTGCCTCTGGAAGAAAAAGTCAGCAAATGACATGTCACAGAGAGTCGTGTATCAGTCAAGGAGTTTGGCTGGTTGGTAGATGCAGTAAATGCACCATTATGGAGTCAACGTTAGAACATCAGGATGTGATTTTTGCAACTATCATTGAGATAAATGAGAATCCGTATGGTTTACTCTTGCCAGTAGTGCTGTGAAATGCATCAAAAACCGATTCATTTGTATCATCACTCAAAATCTTCACAGGATCCACATCCAGTATATCCAAATGCATACAATGTTTTTGGTAAAAAATTGTCTTTTCAAAAGTTTGGGTCAGTAAGTTTTTTATTTTTTATACATTATACATGTTTATACATTTTCAGGATTATTTGATGAATAGAAAGTTTAAAATTAAAATAAAATAAAATTTTGGTAACAGTGTAAAAGTCTTTACCATCACCTTTGATCAGTTTAATGGATCCTTGCTGAACAAAATACTTATTTAAAAAAATTAAAAAAAATGATTTATTGGAAAAACATGTATTTTTTGTGTTTCTTGCAGACCAACATTTCTCGTTTTATTCCTGCATTGATGTTGGCAGGATCTCAATTTTGTCATTGTTTAATTGTGCTGAAAACTGGCAATTACACAGCAGAACTCACACAAAACTTGGCTTTTTTAATGAGTATTTGTACAGTGTTCCAGTGGCCAATATTCTTTCAGTTTGTCTTGAAAGCATGTGCTTCACTAAAGGGTCACCCTGAATGGTCCATTCTTGTGTTGTCGTCCTTCATTGTGCTGCCATGCGTCCACAGTCCTTTCTGTCATGGCTTCATTCAGCACTGCCCAAAAAAAGCCCACAGGTCCATTTCCTAAAACCCTCACTGTCAGTGATTTTCTTCAAGCACGTGCAGAGTTTTAGCAGCCCCTCCAGCACAGCTCCCCTCTTCTCCCAAAGGCCAGGAAGTTGCATTTTAATTGAAGATTAACATAAAGCCATAAATCATAGGCAAACTTCTGTAGAGGCACTAAGATCAGTATTAATGCACAGTGACCCAAAGTAGCAAAATGGAAGTGAACATGGGTATAGAGAAATAAGGAGATGCTATTACATTTTAATTAGATGTCTCACTAATTTGCATCTTTAGGAAGTGAATCTAATTTGGCAGGCCAATATTTAAATCTCTGATGCATTTGTATAGCAGCGGTGGTCTATGAGAGGGAAGCTCGGGTGATGTAGCTTCCCTGTAATGCGCTTTACTTGTAGATATGTGATATTAAGCAGGTTTAAATGATAATTGTTCAAATCTCTTCTTCGGCAGGGTATGATGTTCCTGGAGGAGAGGCGGCTGGTGCACAGAGACCTCGCGGCTCGTAACGTCCTGGTCAAATCTCCAAACCACATCAAGATCACTGATTTTGGACTTGCTCGCCTCCTGGAAATAGACGAAAAGGAGTACAGTGCGGATGGAGGCAAGGTCAGTGTTTGAAACGTCATATTTGTTTACATCAAAAAGCACTACAAAGTAAAAGCATATCAAAAAAATCTAAAGATGATTTATGGAAAAATCATCAGTATTGATTTGTGTTCGCCAGCAGTTCTTCTTGTAAAGGAGTTTGTTAAATCCTTTTGAGTGAAAGTTGACGGGTCTCATTTGGACTCTCATTTCATTCTGAGCATTAATGCATTTCACACCTTCCCAAAACAAAGTATTTGGTAACACAATAAAGTCTCATTATTAACATTTGTTAATGCGTTAGTTAACATGAACCAACTCTGAGCAATATATTTGTACAGCATTTATGAACTTTTGTTAATGTTAGATAATAAACATATAACTGTTCGTTGTTTATGTTAGTTCACAGTGCATTAACTAATGTTAATACAACTTTTATTTTAATAATATAATAGTAAATGTAGAAATTAACACTGTTTAATAAATACTTTAAAAGTATTTGTCATTGTTAGTTCTTATTAACAAATGGAACCTTATTGTAAAGTGTTACCAGATATTTTACATTATTGTATATCCTTTAATCAAAGTGATCTGATTTGCCATGTTCATATGAAAATGCTCTTTGCATAAGCTGAAATGTAAAACCATTATTCATTAACTTAGATGCCCATCAAGTGGATGGCCTTGGAGTGCATTCACTACAGGAGGTTCACTCACCAGAGTGATATTTGGAGCTATGGTGAGCTATACACAGTGAAGCAAATTGTGTTGACTGTGATAATTATGTTTATTATTTTGTTTTGTTTATTTTATAAAAATGTTATCTAGTTATGTAATTTTAAATAAATTTATATTCAGTTAATTTATTTAAATTTTTTTAATAAAAAAAATTTCATTTCATATTTTCAACTCAATTATTTGTATTCAAAATTATTATTATATTACATATATTATTAAATAATCATGTTATTTGATTATTTGTTTTTGTTTATTTAAGTAATATTTATTATAATATTTATTTAACATTGACTTAACTTTTTTTTAACCCTCTGGTGCTCTTCTGTCATTTTTGATCGAAAAATTTGATGTTTTTTTTTTTGTTGTTAGTTTTTTTTTTTTTTTTTTTTTTTACTTCATCAAAATGGTACGAAACTTGATAAAGGTGTTTGCATTTGCTATGTGAACACTGAAATAAAAAAATAAAAAAACATGGACATTATTCGAAAAGGTTAAAGGGCCCTGGAAAAAAATAGTCACACTTCTCGCATGGATCGCATTGGAAATAAATGGGAAGCGAATTTCATAGTGGAAACGTTTGGTACTGCATCCAAACAAAATGTTTCTGAAAGCTCATTTTTTGAGATATCAACCTCAAATTTAGAACACAACTTGTTTATAATAATGGCTTTGGTTTTCTTGCAGGATTTCAAGTAAAACATGTTTTGGTAAATATATATTTCATATAAAATGTGCATTATATAACGTAACATTTTTTGTTCACTTTTTTAACTTTTCACTTCAGCAATAATCTGTAATAAATGGATTTTATTCTACTGCATAAATATAATGTAGTATCATAAAATCCCCTAAAAATACAACATTTTAAATAAAAAATACATCATAAAAATAAAGTGTAGTACAGTATAGTACATTCATATATTCATTCATTCATATTTATTTATTTCAGTAATTTTTGACCGCCACACAAGGAGCACCATAGGGTTCTTTTTTTAGCGTTCTCATCAGCAAAAATTTTGGAATAAATGCAAAACAGCTAAAAGTGGCATTCATAGATCGGATACTGCTTTCTGTAAGATAAAGAAAGTTAAGTATAGCTGAAAACAACACATTCTTTGTGGTTTCACTCCCATAATTTCATGACCATCATGATAACTAACAGTGAGCTTTGAAGATGGACTATGTATTTCCCATTCATTCAGGGGTGACTATCTGGGAGCTGATGACGTTCGGAGGAAAGCCCTATGATGGGATTTCCACACGTGAGATTCCAGATATCCTGGAGAAGGGCGAGCGTTTGCCCCAGCCGCCCATCTGCACCATAGACGTCTACATGGTGATGGTGAAATGTGAGTCATATTCTTAGACTTTATAATCTGTTTATATAGAATGCTTTCCATTTTATTAACCAATGCTGGATGGAAGATGTGTTTCAAAAACCTGTTGTTATTTTTGAACTTCATTAGGTGCTGTTAGAGGGACAGAAATGACATACTTTAATATGGTTATGTTTTGCACACAAAAAAAAAAGGTACAATGTAAAAAGCTATAGCCAAACCAAATCAAGTCTTGTACTTGCTGTCACTGCTTTATCCAGCTCTCTTTATGCACTCGCACTCAATTTGTTTTAGCACAGTCAATTCCACAAATAAGTGAAAAGAGACGGAGATTAGATCTGTTTGCCGTAATCATATTTGACTGGAAGATGCCGTTTATGATTTGATTCAACATAACAATTATAACACCTCAGAGAGTTTAATATTCCTGCATGAAATCCACTTTTATTGCTTCCCATTTGTGTCAGATTGGAGGGGAAATAAAATGAAATAAAATGAAATTAAGAAATTAGTATCAAGCAAATGCTAAACCCGATATATTGTGAATACATAAAATGCAGAACTGAGAATTTAGTTATATTTGTTATGTGTAAATGTGAACACAATAAAACCACACTGACATACATTCAGACAAGAGTCGGCTATATAATCCAGGCAGATTTGAACTGAAGTCATCTATGTTGCTCTGTGTTGACCTCCAGGCTGGATGATTGATGCTGATAGTCGGCCTCGGTTTAAGGAACTCGCTGCAGAGTTCAGCCGCATGGCACGAGACCCTCAGAGATACCTCGTCATACAGGTGGGGATTGCTTAACCTCTCTCTGTTTGAAATCGAAATGTTTCATGATCCTGAACCTCATTGGATAACACAATATGTTGTCATCTCAGGGGGACGATCGCATGAAGCTGCCCAGCCCCAACCACAGTAAGTTCTTCCAGAGTCTTCTAGATGAGGAGGAGCTGGATGACCTGATGGACGCTGAGGAGTACTTGGTTCCTCATTCCTTAAATGCTCCTACCACGTCGCATATGCCCCGCCCACATGTAGATTCAAATCAAGTAAGCACTAGTGTACCACTTCATATGCGTCACTTCAAAATACAAATAATAAAACATATTGGGTCTTATTTTTTATTTTTTTTATTTCAATTCCTTTGCCCTTTCCTAATGATGACACATGCTTTTATTCCTAGTACATTAATGGACATATTTACATTAAAAAAAAAAATTTTTTAGCCTAGTATATTGTCACACATTATTATGCAATATATACTCTTCAATTATTATTTTGAAAACCTTTCAGTGCATAAATATTGTATTTCCACAGCTATAATCTCAACTGAATAATATACAGTAGTACAACATATATATGTTGTCCAAAAGACTGAGACCACTAGTGAAAATGCATGCTTTGCATTCTTCATATACATAAACTTTGTTTGTTTCCAGGTTTTGCATTAATCATAGATTCAGTCCCAGTGTGGTCTCAGACTTTTGGACCCTACTGTATTTTATTTGTTCATTCGTTCATTCTGATGAGTACTTTGTATTACTGTTCAAAGGTTTGAGGTCGATACGATTTTTAAATGTTTTGAAAGTCTCTAATGCTTACGAAGGCTGTATTTATTTGATCAAAAATACAGTAAAAACAGTAATATTGTGAAATATTATTACCATTTAAAATATCTGTTTTCCCCTTCAGAAATCAGTCAAATGATTTGCTGCTCAATAAATATTTATTCCTATTATCAATTTTGAAAACAATGGTGCTCCTTAATGTTTTTGTGTAAAATAGTTTTTTTTTCAGGATCCTTTGATAATTACAAAGTTCAAAAGAACAGCAGTTATTTGAAAAAGAAATGTGTAACAATGTAAAAAAAAATTACTGTCGCTTTTGTTTTTTAATGCATCCTTGCTAAATGAAATATTACTTTCTTTCTTTAGAACAGTCAACAGTAGTGTATGTTTAGCGGTGTAATTTGCTGACGATCATGACTGTTCAGTTAGAAACACAGACTCACAATGGCTCTGAGAATTACATAGAGCAGTGCCGCTGCACCCAGCTTTCATTATTACTGTTTGAATAGACTCTCTCCATTGCCAAGTTGGTCACAGCATTTAATTTCACCTGAGTAATGAAAAGAACAGGCAAAATGACATCCACTTCCTGCCTCATACAATAATTAAACTTGACCACTTTAAACATGAGCTTTGCTATATCAGAAAGTGTATCTGTCCCAAAGTGCCCAGTCTAAAAATATATGGTCAATACAGTGATGCCGCAAATTCTGAAAATCAAGAAGACCAAAGAAACAAGGATGCTTTCCTACTTTTGCACCCCACCCTATATCTTGTGCTTGTTTTGGATATTTTTCCCATGGCTGTCCTGTCTCTATAGCAACAAAATATCCACTTTTTAATTTATGAATTTAGGTTGGTCTACTCTAGACCTTTTGATGTAATTTATGTCTTACCAATATGGTAGTTCCCGATGCCATATTGCATGACATTTTCAAAATGCATTTTTCATGTTACACTTCTCCAACCTCAGCATCTTATTTCCTCAAGTTAATTTATGTTCCTCCTGTGATCAGAACCAGTTTGGGTATCATGATGGAAGTTTGTGCCCCGAGGAGGGAACAGGGTCCCGACCTCATGTGGCAGTCGCTACAGGAAGTGGCCCCTCTGTCCCAGCAGGATTACAAAGAGCCGGTCTGGACCCGGTAGAGGATCCACACTGTAATGGAAGCTTGAAGAAACAGCCCACAGCTCACTCGGTAGAAGACAGCAGCGGCCAGCGTTACAGTGCAGACCCAACGGTCCTCCTGGGAGAGAAAGGACAGAGGGAAGATACAGATGAGGATGGTTATATGTCCCCTATGAAGGACAAGATCTCCACAAGTATGTTCTCAAGTCATTTATTATAGGAAGTGTAAAAGCTCTATCAAGTCAAGTCACCTTTATATATATAGCACTTTTTACAATACAGATTGTTTCACCATGTCTCTGTCATGGTTTCCTCATCCTGATGTCATTTCAAACCTGTATTAGGCCGTGTGTCCACCAAAGCGTTTTTAGCCAGCTGAAAACGCTATACGCTCTGCTGAAGACGCCTAGCTGTGGGCGCACGAGAGCGTTTTGGCAGTGCAGCGTTTTTTCCGTTGAGACGTTTCGTTGCTATGATACAGAATATCCTCAGCACACTTTACTTGTAACTGATTTCGCAGATAATTTTTTTCATACTAAAAATTTATTTTTCATCCATTTTGTTCGGTTAGCTCTGCTGGTTGATGTCGTTGTACAGAAAGAATGTTGTGACAGTTGGTCGGTGTGGTATTAGCCCCGCCCCTCCTCCACTGTGATTGGATGGCTGGGTAAAAAGTGACAGTGATGAGCGCTGCGTTTTACCCAAAGTTGAACATTTTTCAACTCTCGGCGACCAGTAAAAAACGCCGGGCGCTCGGCGCTTCAGCGGGAAGAAAACGTCCAGCGCCTCGTTACGCTCATGGCGTTTAAAAAACGCGGCGCTCCCATTGAAAACATACGCCAGGCGCGTGGAAAACCGCTTTGGTGGACACACGGCCTTACTTTCTTCTGTGGAACTCAAAATATGACATTCTTGTACTGGTCTTTTTATTTATTTAGTGTTGTCTATTAATATTTACTTTGTTTAATATATGTTATGGTTTTTATATATGTTAAATATTTTAATTTAGTTTTCATTTAAATATTTATTCTTAATTGTTTAGTTCGAAATTATATATTCATTCCTAATTGTTTAGTTTTAGACAATTTTTATTCTTATTTGCTTTTTTTTTTGCTCTATGGACCTACTTCTATTTTCCCCTTGTGAGATTAATTCTTACGTTCTGTTTGACTGAATCTGATTCAGTGACCACTGAGTCTCAACAGAACAGGGGTGCGTTTCCCAAAAGCATCGTTGGCCAACTATGATCACAATTTCCATTGAACTCTATTGGTAACGACGGAACTTGCGACCTATAGTTGGCTTTGGGAAACGCACCCCTGATCAGTTAAGAAGACTTGGAATATAACATTTTTATGATATGCTTTTTTTTTGCTTTTTGGAGCTTGACAGCCCAGTCCTCAATCACTCAATCACATTTGAGTGGTCAAGATATAATTAAGAATTTGCTGCCTCATGTTCCACTGAAGAAATTAATTACATTAGGGTGCATAAATGTTTACATTTTTTAGGTGAAATGTCCCTTTAAAGGTGCACTTAGTAATCATTTCCGCTTATTAAGTTGTATTGTTATTATATTATTGTACTTTATATTATTTTATACCTTAAGACACAAATATGTTTAAAGTTACTTTACTTTTTATCTATAAAATGATTTAACCTTTTTAGCAATTCCACACTTTTTCTTATATGAAGAGCCATGTATAAAATGTGTATTAAAAAGCATAATGTCTACACTGTTTTATCCATGTCATTGTCTGTCACTTTTGTAGATCATCTGAATCCCGTTGAGGAGAATCCTTTTGTAACAAGGCGTAAAAATAAAGACGTTCACGCGCTAGACAACCCAGGTTACCACAGCACCCCTGATGGAAAGCCCAAATGTGAAGATGAATACATCAATGAGCCCCTTTACCTCAACACATTCAACAACACCGGTGACATGAACCAGGAAATGTTAAGGAAAAATGGAGTCTCCGTCCCGTTGCAGGTGACCACAGCGTCCCACACTCCAGGCACCCACGTTCCCCACATCACACAACTGGGCAAACCCCATCATCACAGCCACGGACCGCACGTTCACTTCGCCATACCACCAGTTCAGCTGGTACACCCTGTACCGATGAGCCAAAATGATCAACATACCCATCCAGTCCAGTCGGCCCATGATCACGCCAGCAAATCTGTCTCCCAAGCACCAGCAGGCCAGATCTGTCTTGTGAGCCATCAAGTCCAACCAGGACACCCATGCCAATCGAATCGTTCCCCACAACAGTTTCATTTGGCAAAGTCCTCAGTGGTAGGTAAACTGCCAGGTCACCCGGTGCAACCAGGCAGCCAGATTGGGACCACATTAGTGGACAAGATGTACAAGAATAGCTTTGACAATCCTGAGTATTGGCAGCACAGCCTTCCGCCCAAGGTTACCCCTCAGAACTCCCAAGACTCTTCGGGGGTCTGCAATAACAAGTTCCTTTACAAGCAGAACGGCCGCATACAGCCTGCCGTGGCTGAAAACCCTGAATATCTGTCTGGAATGAAGCCAGGAACAGTCCTGCCTCCTCCTCCGTACCGGCAGAGGAACACTGTGGTCTAACGTCCAGGTCTCCATGCTCTGTAGAGCCTGGTTCTTCTACCAGCACCTTAAATGTCTTTCCTTGATCCTCTGGTGGTCAAAAACGGGACTAGAAATAATACAAGCCACTGAACTGATATCATGCCACATAAAATATGGCATAACAACTTTGGGGAGGAGGTCAACGCAACCCATCCAAACACCATCCATCCCCAAAAAGCTTGTCAGTCACCCAGGAACATGGTTTTTCTCCTCTACAGGTATTTTAAAGCGTTTCATACAGGACTTCACATAGTTAGATCTAGTAACATCATTAACTTGGTGAAATCAAATATTCCAGACACTCTCAAAGGTCCTTAATTTGAGCCTGAAACAGAACATGGATGTTTGAAAGTAAAAAATCATTCTGAATGGAAAGAGAAGTGTATTTAAAAGAATATAGGAGTGAATATGCACTTGAATTTTATATTTTCCTGACTGGAACACTTGCACTTTTTCAGCAAATCCTTCATACCGCCAAAACTGCTGCCCTACTGGAAAGACTACTGTTAGACCTGAGAGGATTGTGAAATCATGAACAGTCGAGTTGATCAGCACAATGAGTTGAATAAAAGGCTGATAAAAGCACTGAGAGGCATTTGTCCATATTGGGAATACAACACAATAATCGTCAGTGAAAGTCACAGGGGTTATTTCCATTTGGTGAGTGGTTAACTCACTTGTTGAGAGATACGGAGACTTAATTATCAGGAAGAACGGCACTGAATGGTTTACAGGGTGTTTACATTCATTTACTTCATCGGTACCTGAATTAAGTGGGAACTTTAAATCTCCTTTGGCGGAATTTGTAACTGTTACTTTTCTCTTATTGGTTGGAAGACATATCCAGACTTGGTCAATATGCTATCAATTCAATAAGGTCAACATGAAATTGATCCCATTTACTTCATTAATGTTCTGGGTGTTCCACGTTTTTTCAATGACAAAATGTTAAAATTTGTTCATCGCAATGTATAACTTGAACTTCCACCACTAAAATAACTTCTAATGTCAAAATTATTTCATCAATAGCCAACTACACTGTAAAAATGATTCTTCAAAGAAAACAAAGATTTCTTACTTTAAAATGTAATGTTAAATTCAATGTTACTTGCCATTTCTTTTTAATTAATTGTGCAGTTTAATAGCAATTTCTGAGTGAAAATTGTTTCTACACCATTTTTTTTTTATTCAGTGTAGCTATTGTGGCATTGTTTATTATAAGCTAATTTGTCATACAGTTATAGCAAAATAATACCAAATAATGATCAATTTGAACAAGTTTTTAAATTCTGAATTTGACCTTCGGCCTCCACATCCCAGTCAGAAAGTCTCCTCAGAAGAAGGTGCCAGTTGCGTTTTAGAAGTTTTGTAATCGACAAACTCGCATTCAGGGCATTTTATGGTGATACATGCCCATTTTCACAATCCAATCATTTCACAGTTGATAAAATGAAGTCTGAATATCCTGTTTAGCATCACATTAAGGAAGTAAACTCTGAAAGCTGTTTTATGTTGACTTTCAATCATATATTTTCAGTGTTTTGTAGGTGATATTTTGCCTTGGTATTCTTTTGTGTGTCTGGACTGCGTACTGTTTCCAACTGAAGTTAGTAAATCAAATGAATACATTTAGTTTTAATCTGCTGGTTAACATATTTACTAGTAACTTTGAGTGTGTACAATTCAGTGCGTCAGTACTGAGCCTGTAATCTGTAATTGGAAAATGGAATTTGGGCACAACAGTTATTTTATTATCATTACTATTTATTCACAATGGCTGCTATGTTTTGATTTTGGGCATTTCATTGTATTTCATAAAACAAATTTTCTAGTTAACACAGCGGGTTTACATGAATTAGGGAGGTTGGGTATGTGATGCTGTGTTACGCATCACAATGTCACATGACTGAGCTGTATTTTGTAAAATTGCAAACACTTAAAAGATTTGAATGTGCCACTTTTCAGCACTAACATAATTAGAAAACAGCCCTCTTTAGTCTCTATCACTGTCCGTGGTCTAAAAGTGTGTGCTTTTATTTTTGTAGTTGTCTGTCTGTGATCTCACACCTAATAAGAAGTGTAGCACAAATACAGTAAGTGTTGCCCCTGTAGTTTCCAATCTACTATCACTCGTAGTTTCTGTGCTTTTAATGATGTATTGTCAGAAGACTAGTTCGTAGGTCAAATGAATCCCATTTTGGTGATATTGTGTCCGATTTGTGGCATATGAACACAAAGACATTAGGGGTGTTGTGTTGCAACAAGATGCTTGAACATTTTAACAGTCTTTAACTGCCAAATATAACAAAGCCTAATCTCGAGGCACCGTTATCATTGTGAACTTTTGATTTAGAAATGCCATTTTTGATAAGAATTAAGCTGTTTTATTTCTTCATTACTGGCCAGTTTGATCTCATTGTTATATCAACGTATTACCGGTAATGTGTTTGTGTACATACGTGTACATTCAGATTCAAGTTAAGAGTATTATAAAGTGTAAACCCTTTCAAATGTGCAACTTTGGTCTAAACTTTAGTCTGGTCAGAATCAGTGAAAGACTTTTGTACATACACTACCGTTCAAAAGTTTGGGGTCGGTACGATTTTAAATACTTTTAAAAGAATTCTCTTCTGCTAACCATGGCTGCGCTTATTTGATTAAAAATACAACAAAAATCAGTTATAGTATTAAATATTATTCCAGTGTAAATCAGCTGTTTTCTGTGTGAATATATAGTGAAGTGTAATTTATTCCTGTGATCAAAGCTGAATTTTCAGCATCACCAGTGTCAGTGTCTTCAGTGTCAAATGATCCTTCACAAATCAGTATAATATGAGGATTTGATGCTCAAGAAACATTTATTATTATTATCAATGTTGAAACAGTTGTTGGTCTGTCAGTTGTACAGTTTTTTTTTTTTTTAGGATTCTTTGATGAATAGGATGTTCAAAAGACTTTTGTAACATTATAAATGTCTTTACTGTCACTTTCGATCAAATTAATTATTACTTGATAAATAAAACGTCTCAGGTTACTACTGTAACCATAGTTCCCTGAGAAAGGGAACGAGACGATGCGTCACTTGACGCTTTGGGAACGCCCCCAGCGTGAATGCGTCTGAGCATCAATGTCAACTAGTCCAATGGAAAGAATGAGCGTCACGGGCGGGTGACGTCATGACCAGGAAGGCATAAGAGCACATCCGGTGAAACGCGGCATTAGCTTCAAAAAGTCGAAGCAAGCCGATCACAGGGATGCAGGAAGTATGGCAGGGTGACGCATCGTCTCGTTCCCTTTCTCAGGGAACTATGGTTACAGTAGTAACCTGAGACGTTCCCTTTCGAGGGAACTCGCGATGCGTCACTTGACGCTTTGGGAACGAGAATACCCAAAACGCCAGAATTTCAAGTACCTGAGTGTCAGTCTGTTGGAACTACGCACTAAGCACCTGAGAACCTGGGGCAGCATCCAGGTCCAAACTGTAAAACCTGACGAATGTGAGCGGTGAAGACCAGCCTGCCGCATCACAAACGTCTTGGAGAGAAACCCCAAATAACAAGGCTTTAGAGGCCGCCATACCCCTCGTTGAGTGAGCTCTGACCACCAAGGGACACGGATGGTCAGAGTACTCGTATGCAAGTGAAATAGCCTCGACTATCCACTTACTAACCGTCTGTTTAGAAGCAGGAAGACCCTTCTTAGGTGATCCAAAGCAAATAAATAACTGGTCGGACTTCCTCATTGAAGATGTCCGATGAACATAAGTATCCAGTGCTCGCACTGGACACAAGAGGTTCAGCCTTTCCTGGTCCGCAGATGTAAAAGGAGGAGGACAGAAAGCCTGCAGCACGATAGGCCTCGGAATCAAGGTCGGCACCTTAGGGACGTATCCCTGTTTCGGATATAAGAATGCCTTGACCATCCCCGGTGCAAACTCAAGGCAAGTGGGGGAAACCGAAAGGGCCTGAAGGTCTCCAACTCTCTTAAGGGACGAAATAGCTAGTAGAAAGATAGTCTTAAGGGTAAGAAATTTTTCTGAAACCGTATCTAAGGGCTCGAATGGAGCCCTAGACAGGCCTTCTAGTACTATTGCCAAATCCCAAGCTGGCACCCTAGTGCGAGTTGCAGGCCTCAGCCTCAATGTGCCACGAAGGAAACGTGTAATCAGGGGGTCTCGACCCAACGATGTACCCCCCACCAGGGCGTGGTAAGCCGCAATGGCCGCCACGTAAACCTTAAGTGTGGAAGGACATAGACCTGACGTAAAGCGCTCCTGCAAGAACTCGAGTACTGTGTTCACAGAACAGTTAACCGGATCCCACTGATGTCGGTGACACCATACAGAAAAAACTTTCCATTTCAGCGCATATAGTTTCCTAGTAGCTGGAGCTCTGGAGCTTAGGATGGTCTCAGCAGCCTCAGCTGAGAGACCACTATCTATGAGTTGGGCCCCCTCAGAGGCCAAACCCACAGGTTCCAAATCTCTGGTCGAGGGTGAAATATTGTGCCCCCGGCCTGAGACAGAAGGTCTCTCCTGATCGGGATCTCCAAGGGAGGACCGTCTAAGAGATGGATCAGGTCCGCAAACCAGATCCGACTCGGCCAGCGTGGTGCTACAAGCAGTAGGCTTATTCCGTACTGGCGGACTCGTTCCAGAACTCCTGGGAGCAGAGCAACAGGGGGAAATGCGTACAGACGTAGCCTCGGCCACGTCTGCACCATAGCATCCAGCCCCAGGGGGGCTGGGTGAGTAAGGGAGAACCAAAGTGGACAGTGCGTCGTATGCTGAGACGCAAACAGATCCACCTCTGCTTGGCCGTAAAATTCCCAAATTTTCTCCACCGCCTCGGGGTGGAGTCTCCAGTCCCCTGGCCTCAGCTCCTGCCTCGACAGGATGTCTGCCCCCATATTCTGGTCCCCAGGAATATACACTGCCCTCAGGGAGAGTACCTTCCCCAGAGACCACAGGAGGATCTGGTGCGCCAGTTTGCAAAGCGGACGCGACCGCAGACCCCCCTGACGGTTCAGATAAGAGACCACTGATGTGTTGTCTGTTCGTACAAGCACATGATGGCCCCTCAGGTCTGGGAGAAACTGTCTCAACGCATTGAAGACAGCCATCATCTCCAGGCAATTGATGTGCCACGAAAGATGATGACTTTTCCACAGACCCTGAACCGAGCGGCCTTCCATTACCGCTCCCCAGCCGGTGAGGGAAGCATCTGTCGAGATCATAACACGATGGCAAAGAGCTCCCAACACCGGACCCTGGGTTAAGAACCAATGTTTCCTCCATATAATTAAGGCACGAAGGCACCGCCGCGTGACCTTGATCATACGAAGTGGGTTTCCCCTCGGGGAGAACCCTCTGGTCCTTAGCCACCACTGTAAAGGTCTCATGTACAGCAGGCCAAAAGGTATCACGTTGGACGCTGCCGCCAAGAGACCCAACAGTCTCTCGAACTGTTTCACAGTGCGTGACTGGCCTAGCTTTAGCTCTTTGGTGGCTGTCAGGATAGCAGCTACACGAACGGGCGATAGAGTGGCCCGCATCGTCACTGAATCCCATACCACACCAAGGAAAGTGGTTCTCTGTACTGGAGAAAGAACACTCTTCTTGGCATTGAGCCTCAACCCCAACATCTGCACATGAGCGAGAACGACACCTCGGTGCCGAACCGCCAACTGCTCTGATTCCGCCAGAATCAGCCAGTCGTCGATGTAGTTCAGAATACGTATGCCCTGAAGCCTGAGAGGGGCTAGAGCTGCATCCACGCATTTCGTGAACGTGCGGGGTGATAAAGCTAGACCGAAAGGAAGAACCCGATATTGGTATTCTTTGCCCCCGAAAGAAAACCTTAGGAACTTCCTGTGCTGAGGGAGGATGGAGATATGGAAGTAGGCGTCTTTCAGATCTATCGTGACAAACCAGTCCTCGGATCTGATTTGAGTCACGATCTGTTTGAGTGTCAGCATCTTGAACATGAGTTTCTGTACTGAACGATTCAACAGACGAAGATCTAAAATGGGACGCAACCCCCCATCCTTTTTTGGAACAATGAAATAACGGCTGTAAAAACCCGACTCTCTGTCGGGTGAGTACACCTGTTCTATAGCTTCCTTTGCTAACAGGGCCTTTACCTCTTGCTCCATTACCAGAGCCTGCTCGGGATGCACCACTGTGGGCAGCACCCCGTTGTAACGAGGAGGACGAGAACCAAACTGGATTCTGTATCCTTTCTCTACAATCTGCAGGACCCACTGAGAAATATTCGGCAGAAGCTTCCACGCTGCCAGAAAATTTACTAAGGGAACCAGCCTCTCGAGGCTGGTCTCTGGTGTTATCGAGACAGCCAATTCCGGAGCCTGAAACATAATGGCAGGAACTACCTGAACTGGCCGCTCTAAAGCCCCCCTCAGAGGGCGCGAAACCGATGCTGTGCCGCAGCATAGCATCAGCGACTCGCTGGAGACCGCTGCGCCCTGAAGCACCGAGGGTGGCAGGGTTGGCAGAACGGGCTCGTGAGGACCCCGAAATGGAACGGGCACCGTATGATGAGGTGTACACCGCTCTATTTCGGTCGGGGCTGTCCTCACAGGCCTGATGCATGAACATCAGGACCTTTTTTTTTTCTGAGCCGAAGTCTTCTTCGCCTGAAGAACGGTCCTCAGATCCGGCTTCGACTTAGAAGACTTCGGCTGAGAGGGCTGCGTCTGTCTCCAGTTTCCACGTGGAGGTGCACGAGACGCAACACTCTCTTTCTGATGCACACGATATGATGAGCTAGACGGCTGGGGCTGCTCACGCCCAGCAGCCCCAGGGGGCTGGACACGGCGAGGGATAAACTTCTTAAAAGCGTCCGCTTGCTTTTTTGATTCCTGAAATCTCTCGACGACCGCATGGACTGCGTCACCAAAGAGACCAGAAGGTTCAAGCGGAGCATCTAACAAAAAAGCACTATCTTTTTCTTTAATCTCCGAAAGATTCAGCCATAAATGTCTCTCAGTAGCTACCAAAGCTGCCATAGACCGCCCAATTGCTCTGGCGGTCTCTTTAGTAGCCCTGAGAGAAAGATCGGTAGCCCGACGAAGTTCACGAATATCGTCATGACTAACTCCCTCGCTATTATCCAGATCCCCCAGCAGGTCAGCTTGATAAGCCTGAAGCACTGCCATGGTATGCAGACATGCTCCAGCTTGACCTGCTGCCGTATAAGCTTTGCCCACTAACACCGACGTGGCTTTGAGCGGTCTAGTGGGCAAAGCCGAGGCTTTCAGAGACGATGCGGGCCCAGGGGAAAGATAGCTAGCTAAATTCGGTTCCGCCTGGGGCATCGCCTCATAACCATACTCTTTCAGCCCTCTAATTTTTTAATAAATATTAACTTGAGGGCTGAAAAGACGTGAAGAGTATGGCTTATTCCATGATTTAGAAATCTCATTGTGAAGATCAGGAAAAAATGGAAGCCCTCGTGGTGGAGATGAAGCAGTAGAAGATAAAAAGCGCTCATCTAATTTACTCTTAGGACGAGCGCCCCTCTTATCAGATGGCCATTCAATCTTTAATTTATCTACAGCCCGCGACATAACATCCACCAGCTCATCATATGCTGGGGAAATAAATTGTGAATCTCTTTCCCTCATGTGTGTGCTTTTACTCTCCAAACTCATCGCATCAACCTCCTCGGAGGAAGAGCAATGAAGTAATGGAGGGCTCTCTCCCCGGGCGGAAGAAACCGCAGAGCGTGCTTCCGACACCGGGGGGAGAGCGCTGGATCTCTCGGGTAAGGAAGGAGAAAGAGCCCTCGGACCCGTCTCCAACCCCTCCGAAAGTTCCTTTTGCGATCCCCAGGAATGCAATCTCCGCGCTGCCTCAGCAGACGCGGGTCCTGATCCCTGCGGATCGCGAGCCTGCCCACTCTCTTTATCAAAGAGTGACAGGCGAGAGCGGAGCATGCGAAGCGGTAACATCTCACAATGCTGGCACTCAGCCCCCTCGAAGGCTGAGACCGCATGCTCCACTCCCAAACAAACGACACAAAGCTCGTGTGTGTCCCCACCCGTTAAATAACGCGGGCAGGGAGAAGCACACTGTTTGTACACTTGTTTAGTTTCCATCCTTTTCCGCAACAGACAACAGTAAATAGACAGAGACAAAATGACACAGATCGCTTGCTGAGACACAGAAGCTAATGCCGCGTTTCACCGGATATGCTCTTATGCCTTCCTGGTCATGACGTCACCCGCCCGTGACGCTCATTCTTTCCACTGGACTAGTTGACATTGATGCTCAGACGCATTCACGCTGGGGGCGTTCCCAAAGCGTCAAGTGACGCATCGCGAGTTCCCTCGAAAGGGAAGTATTGATTTCTTTCCTCCAAAAAATACAAATAAAATTCTCACTGATGTACGTCTGTAAAGTTAATGGCACTACCACTGAAAAAAATTCCGGTCAGTAATATTTTAAACTGATACGAAAGTTCAAAAGAACAGCATTATTTGAAATAGAAAATGTATCCATTTATTGCTGATTAAAAGTCATTTCTTAAAAAACTGTCCCCAAACTCTCTTCCGTTAGTGTAAAAGGGTTTGCAGTTTATATTCTCTATACATTGATATTGTCCTTTATCAGCTACTAATGTATGAAAATAAACGTGCACTTGAACCACACTGTATTTTAAACACGCCTACGAATACTAATGAGATCATGTTGAACTGTCTGGAATGAATTAAATTAACCATATTTGAACCATATTTCATCATTTTACTTGAGATATTAACTTGTAAACTGATGCATGTGGAACCACAGCAGGGAAGCATCTGTTTACACAGATTAAGCAATTTTATGGACTGCCGAGAATCAGCGTATAGGAGTCGCACAATTTGCAGTAATTCACTATTCAGAATGGAGTGGGAAGTACAGATTTTTTTAAACATACGACATTTTGTGTGCAGTAAAATGTACTGTATTTCTGAGCCATGAGGCATTTGGAGTGACTGTAACAGCTGGGTTCTTCTAAAGGAAAGTGAATAGTATTTTTGTATAGTGTTGAAAGATTTATGGGGAAGTGTAAATATATAGAGACTGTTGCATCAAGTTTTTTTTGGTTTTCATTTCTTTGCCATAAAATGTTCAGTTCTGTTTAACATGTGCCGTCTAATGGTCTGACATTGTGTCAGTAATGTTGTATATGTGACGTTTGATTTGATCTCAAGTGATGTTCTGTTTTCCTCAGACCTGTTTCTTTCTGTGTCATGCTCTGTTCTGTGAATTTCTCCTTCTCTTGCTGCTTCTATGGTTAGCTGTGGCCCTTTCCTTCCCTCCATAACTGCCCATTTTCTCTATTCTTTACCTTTATCTTCTTTATCTTAGTTGTAAATATAACTTATTAAGACTCACAGAAAGACGCAACAGAATATTATCTACTTCTGTCAACCTAATTTTAAAACAATACTGGCATATCTAGAGTGAATTATATTTATTATTGACATTTTGTTTTGTATGTCTGCATTTGGTTTGATTGATTTGTATTAGATATGATCATGATGAGAAAATTGCTACAGTTGAAGCACTTGCAGTAAAATGTTTAAAATCACTGGGTGGCTTATGCATTATTACTGATGGTGGTATGTGCTAAGCTAACTAGAAATATGTAAAATAATTTATAATAGCCTAAAAAGTATTTGGACACTTAAGTCACACTTAAAAAAATGAATTTTGGGGCATTCAATAACAAAATATTAAACCAAGTGCAGTGATACTAGAATTTTTCTCAGAATTAGCTTCAAGGGACAGTTAATTCTGTCATTAATTACTCACCCTCATGACGTTACAAAGACTTTCGTTTCTCGATCTTTCGATCCTCAATTTTATGAAGCGACTGAGTGCTTTGTTTGCACACAAAAAAAAAAAAAGAAAAAAAAAAGCTGCGTTCCAGACGAGGTTGTTAAGAATTTATTTGTCCCACTTCAGACCTTGGTGAGTTCCAGCCAATCAGACGTGTTCACATGTTGACCACATCTCCAAGATGAAAAAAAAAAAAACATAAACCATAAAAAACAGCTGACGAAAAGCAAAAACAAAGGTATCATTACATACACTTAATATTTTTACGTTTATGTTCATTGGAAACAGGACTTGGCGACATCTTGGAAGTGACGTGGATGGGTTGATCAAGGTTCCCCACGTTCACGGATCGAATGTCCGACTTTGAGTAACGTTCCAGACGTTACTTCCAAGAACGAGGTGCCAAAAATCCAAATTCCGAGCTGTCTGGAACGCACAACGTCTTCTCTTGCGTCAACACAACACGCATGCGTCGTAGGGCTCTCGTGAACGCGCATTGGAGATTAATATTTTGTAAATAAAGTGGTAAATTATGTTTTTTTCTCAAAAACTCATGTCGCTTCATCAAATTGAGGTTAAAGATTTAAATTTGTCTAACGGGTTTGGAACGACATGAGGGCGAGTAGCTAATTAATGACAGTATTTGCATTCGTTGGTGAACTGACCCTTTCGTTTCTTTGAGCCATTTTTGCAATGGCAGGGTGATTTTAGTAAATGTATGAAGTCAGTTCCTGCCCGTTTCCAACCTGAAAGTGTCAAAATGCTTTTTAATTTGAGCAGAATATTGTTTTATAGTTTAAAAACTAACATTTTTTCTTTTGTGTGTGTGTGTGGTTAAATTCGTTTTTGTTTTTATAACGTGCTTCTGTCATTGTTTTTATTTATTATTATTATTATTATTATTAATAAATCCCTCTTTGTTCAATACTTTGTTATTTTAATGCAGTAATATTCAAAACATGTATAAGTGTGTCCAAAATGTTTGGGGGCCACTGTGTTTTAGAGCTAATTTGTCAGTTTTGTACATTGTTTTAGTTTCAGTTGTATTATAACATTAAAAGTCCCCCCAGACAAAACTACAAAAAAACACACACAAAAAAAAACATTAGGGTCATTAGTTCAAATCATTCCCCTTTCTGTTTCCATTTTAATTGGTAGTGACCACCCTCCACCAAACTGAATGCCAACTGAACTGAAATACTTCATATTTGTTACATGATCCTGTTACAAAGTATATTTTCAATTTAATATGAATAAAGCTAAAATGAATTTGAACAAGAATGTGTGTGGTTTACTACCATAAGAATGCATGCAGTAATGTTTGATAAAACAAATGAAGTCTCTTATACCAGCTTTAAATAAATTGCATTTTTTTTATCTTTCATATTATATAAATTAATCCTATTTGTTTTATCAAAAGGGAAAAGTCGCTCATGTCTTTTATCAATATAGCATCAAACAATATCAAAATCTATATCTGTGACAGTGAATTATGCAGTTTTGGAGCATTAAAAGCGTGCGTTGTTGCTGATGCATTTAATAAATGTTTTTGGCACACCACGGATTCCACCTCAACAAAGTTTTAAAGAATTCATAGGAGTATCAGCAAAGTTATCTTATATTCAACAGAAGTCTTTTGCTGAACTCGAGTCATAAATAAATCACAACTGTCCAATGCTGGGATACCTCTCTGAAGTTTCAGATATTAATACTAATCAGCCAACTGCATGCTGGGTGTTCAACATGTTTATGCAGTGAAACCCAGCTTGTTTTATCAAAAGAAATGCTAGTGTGCATGCTAGTGTGGTTGTCTATTTTGCTGGTCTTTAACATGAAGCTAGGACATTAATCTGGTGTGCGTCTCCCATACAACTTCGTATGTAAATAAAAGCCTAAATTCAATCTGTTCTTCATATAAAGTGATTGTCTCTTCAGAAAATTAGGACTTTACGATCTATTTATAAACTTTTTGAAGCGTTAAAGTGGTAGTTGCGTAGACTGTCAATGGAGGGAAAGAAATCTTCATTTGTGTTCCGAAGATGACCGAAAGTCTTACGGGTTTGGAACGACATGAGGGTGAGTCCATTTTTGGGTGAAATGCTTTAACCACCATATTATGATGTATCAGTGTAAAAAGTTACCAGCTATCACGAGTCATGACTGTTTCCCGAAACCCATTGCACCTCTGTTGTTTGAACCACGTTCGTTTGACAATAGAGTGCTGGGACCTGGAAGACTCTTCCACGTCTGGTTCCTTTTTAGTTTGCTTCTTTTAAAAGTGTCCAAGAGTACTTATAAAAAATCAGTAGCTTCAAGGAATAATGGAATCATTTTAGCAACTTTACTCAAACCCTGCTTTTGCTGAAGCATTTTTCTCTTTTCTGGTATTTTTCTTTTTCATGAGAAGGTGTAAATATCAAAGAGTTGTAGTTTACTGTTGGCTCATATTAAGGACTTGAGGAAACACTGGTTTCCTCAAGATTTTCCTATGGATATTTATCATGTTTATTTAGTTTTTTCAATTTATGAGTAAAATAAGGTCTGTGGTAAATATAACTTGACGACACTTGGACACTTTGATTTACAATGTAGATTACACACACGACACACCTATATCGAAAACGCGAATTTTGAATAATTTTAAGATCAGAACGTTTGGGTGTTTGCAGTTTAAGTTGTAGAGCAAAACGTTCAAGTATCTTCAAGTGATGTTTACCACAGACCTAATCTTACTGACAAATTGAAAACCTCATTATAAAACCCCATAGGAAAATCTTGAGGAAACCTGTCGTCCTACATCCAGAGTGTTGCAGAGATGACATATTTTTCTAGGCCAAAACCCAAAAACCAGTTAGCATTTGAACACTTCTGCGTCCTTGTTAGCGCGCCCACCTCCCATTCCGGAGACCCCGGATCGACTCAGAGAGAGTTACACTTGTGAACAATGCTTTTGCTAGAATAATAATATCACATTTCTCCTCAAGAAGCTGAGCAATTTGAGATATCGCTATCGTATATGAGGAACAACATGAGGAATACTGTAGTAATGATGCCATAGTCTAATGTTAGGCTTGACCAGGGGCAATGGGAGAATGAGTGCACATTGTGAAGAAAATAGGCTTTGAGAAGAAAGAAAATTTGTTTATTTAATTTATGTGCAAAACAACATCTCGTAGAATGAAGTGTCAGCTCACTAAGACAGGCCTGTGTTAGATCTACAGGGCATGCAATTATACAAAATCAGTCTGTATCTACCGCTCTGATGACAGCATTGTTGGACAACAATTGCTATTTAATTGGGGTTGCCACACTGACAGGCATGTTACTTCTTTAACTGTCAGGTGGCTGTGTCATTAAAGCTTTATTGGACATGCTTGTCAAGTCTTAATTATCCCTCAAACATCTTTGCATACTAGCCTGTCCCCTTTTCCCACTTTCATATTTCTCATGCTTTTCTTTTGCAGTGTTACTTTTTAGACTGAAAGCCTTGACTAACACAATATATTGCTCTAATCAGTTCATCCCACCTAGTCTCGTTTGTTACAGACAAGCTTCCTGTCTGAGCTGGATCTGTAGGCTAATAATGCCTCATGTGAAGCATTCGCAACAATTCCCAAAAGACATTTCAAGTACGAAAAACTCACTTTTGAGTTGCACTTTTCTTATTGTCCATAAAAGCTCCCATTTCCAAGATATATCTGCAAGTCTGTCAATTAAATGTCCCCAAAAGACATTCATTTTGAATTCACAATCTTCCACGTCTGGTTCCTTTTTAGTTTGCTTTTTTTTAAAGTGTCCAAGAGTACTTATAAAAAAAATCAGTAGCTTCAAGGAATAATGGAATCATTTTAGCAACTTTACTCAAACCCTGCTTTTGCTGAAGCATTTTTCTCTTTTCTGGTATTTTTCTTTTTCATGAGAAGGTGCAAATATCAAAGAGTTGTAGTTTACTGTTGGCTCAAATAAAGTACAAGTGTACTACATGAAATTGTCTTGGATATGAATGCAAGTTATTTGTCATAAATGAAACTGTCAGATTGGGTTGCCAGTATCCAATCTGTATGTAGAATACCTGCTCTCATGCTCTAGTGCTATTCTCAAGTATTTAGCCCCAGATGGCATGTTTAGACTTTATTTTTTTTCTCTCCAACATCTCACACTAGATAAGAGACAGAGATGGAGAGTTGTAATTTTCACAAAGCCCACCAAGTTATGACACAGCATTCTCTATTTCCTTTGTTATAAAGCCAGTCTCATACAGTCCATACAGATGCACACCAAACACATTTCTTTTCACACACCAGAATTCACTTTATTGGCAGACAATAGTTATTATAATGATGATTATTATTATTATTAAATATTGCAAAGCTAGAAAACAATTCGCATCTTATTAAATGCAATTGATTGGGGTGATTTAAAAAACAAACAACAACTGGTTGGTCTTGACCCAAAAATGATCCACAGTTCTCATTTAATACATTTGCATACAGCATGGGAAAACTGTGTTAAATGCAAATATTAAACCATATAGTTGTTTATTGTTAAATAAATAGGCTTACACTTCTCTATCTTGGTGGCAGAAATGTATTTATTTAAAAAAATGGGTTGTAACAGAATCCAATGTAAAATCGGGGTCCTGAAACAAAACCATGTATTAAATATATTTTAGAGCAGTGTAAGAGTTTAAAATCTGCTGAAGATGTGCTTCTTTATGAACTCATTTGTATCCTTTTTCCTGTATAAAGTCTGCAAGTGCTACAGAAGTGGCGATAAGCAAAATGTGATGTGATCTCTTTAATACATTTATGCATTAATTAATTAGCTCATTAATTAAACATTAAATGTAGTCCCTCAGTCTGCAGGGCATAATGTTTCCACAGTGTAGTGATTATAGGGTAAGATTGGATGACCATTAAAGGAGGTAAATGTGTGTGTTCGCAAACTTTCAGTTGCAGGGAATAGCAATTAATAAGTCCCCTGGTAACTATGGTTCTCTCTTGTCTCTTATTCCTCAGTATCTCAGTGTGAGATCCCATTAATACCATCACAGTCCATACCTCGCTGGCATTATCCACATGGGGAACACTTACCCGAGCACCATCCGAACCCTTGGATCCCAAAAAAAAACACTATACAGTATTTTTTCTTGAACCCTCTCTGTTTTGCATTCATTTGACACCCACAGCAAGCCTTTCCTCACAAATGTTACTGATGGAGCTGTCCGTGGTGCTACTACCTTTGTTTGTTTTGCCATAGCGCTGTCCGTGGTGCTGATAACCCACTGTATATGTATGCCATGCAGGCGTCCCTGAGCATTTAAAATTCAAAGGGCCATAAATTAATGAGTTCTTATCTGTGCACCCCTGGCCCTGGTTTCCGGCTCCAGGCCCTGTTATGTCTAATAATGGTGGAATGAGCAGAGGTTGCACGGGAGGTGAGCGAGGGACTCTTTGTGACTGTCACCGTGGGTCCTTGGCTCTATCTCTCAGCTGCAGACAGACAGATAGGAAGCATCACTATGCAGCATGGCGGAGCTGTTTGTCTGGGGTGGTTGTGACACCCTCCGCTTGGGGGTATTTTAATGAGCTCCCCTGGGACGAGCATTAGTCATTTAACATCCTGAGGAGAGCTGGGGCATCCAAACACACACCTACCTGTACTGTCCAAAACTCTGAGCGGACACACATACTCATATACACAAAACAAGCATATGAATTCCAGAGAGTGGGCAACAGGTTCCAAAAGTACTGCTAGTGTGCAGCCTGTTTTGACTGTGGAGATAGGAATATAAATGGAGTTAAAGGGTTAGTTCACCCAAAAATGAAAATTATGTCAGTAATTACTCACCCTCATGTTGTTCCAACCCAGTAAGACTTTCGTTCATCTTCATAACACAAATTAAGATATTTTTGATTAAATCTGAGAGCTGTCTCACTCCTCCATAGGCTTCTTAAGGGATTGAAACTGGCCGGCCCAAAAGTTATTAAAGACTTCGTTAAAATAGTCCGAGTGACTACAGTGGCTCAACCTTAAGTTTATCAAGCGACGAGAATACTTTTTGTGCGCAAAAAAACAAACAAAAATAACGACTTTATTCAACTAATCATTTCCTTCTCTGTACGGCCGTGAGATTTCACGTAGTGATATTGTGCAAAGCTTCTAGGTTGTACGTCACATACAGGCTCACTATTGGCCGACGCTGGTCATGTGATGCGTGACGTACAACCTAGAAGCTTTGCGTAGTTTCACTACGTGAAATATCGCGGCCGAACAGAGAAGGACATGAATAGTTGAAATAAAGTCGTTATTTTTGTTTGTTTTTTGCGCACAAAAAGTATTCTCGTCGCTTGATAAACTTAAGGTTAAGCCACTGTAGTCACTCGGACTATTTTAACGATGTCTTTCATAACTTTTGGGCCGGCCAGTTTCGATCCCTTAAGAAGCCTATGGAGGAGTGATCCAGCTCTCAGATTTAATCAAAAATATCTTAATTTGTGTTCCGAAGATGAACGAAAGTCTTACGGGGTTGGAACAACATGAGGGTGAGTAATTACTGACAGAATTTTCATTTTTGGGTGAACTAACCCTTTAAAGTATTAATGCGGGGAAGTGTTGTCAAAAAGATGAATCTAAAACACAATTAACATTTAACTATAAAATAAAATGGGGGAAATGTGTATATGTATATATTATATTATTATTACTATCCAACCCCCCCCCCCCCCCCCCCCCCCCTAAAATTTCATTACCATGATGCAGACAGTCATTTTGCTTTAAAACATGGGTCATATTTCACTCTAAAATGAAAAGGAAAAAAGTATGGATGGATAGATAGATAGATAGATAGATAGATAGATAGATAGATAGATAGATAGATAGATAGATAGATAGATAGATAGATAGATAGATAGATAGATAGATAGATAGATAGATAGATAGATAGATAGATAGATAGATAGATAGATAGATAGATAGATAGATAGATAGATAGATAGATAGATAGATCATTTTGATTTTTGGTGTGAAATATGACATTTACTTGTCAGGTTTCTCGAGATTTATCCATGTATCTATCCATGCATTTTTTTTTATTTTTTTTTTATTTTTTATAAACCAGCCAGCAATACAAATAAAGATTCCTATTAGTATTGTTGACTGTCATTTCTGACATGACCAATAATGCACCACAACTATCAGCCATGCAATATGCAGTAGTTCACCGCATAAACAGACAATAGATCTCACCAAGCTGCTCAATTCTGCATAGAGGATTCTGTCTACAAAATGCCTTGTTTTGTTTCCAATCACAAATGTACAATTAAACGTGCGTTTTTCGAGATGCCTGCACCCAACCTGTGATAGGTTAAATGGCTAGTAGGAGAACAACAAGGCCGATCTGATTTTGTTTATCTTGGACAAGCTAATTAAAGTGTCACAATTCATTATACAGGCCGTGCCCCACCTTGTCAGATGGAAAATAGGAATATCAATCATTTCGCGCTCCGGCTCAACCTTTTCCCTTAGCGGATCTTATTGGTTGCTGCCGTGTCAGTCCTGTTTGAGACATCAATGAGGAATGGGTTTCCCCCAAACACATGTCAATTTTCTTTCACTTCTTCGCCTTTGTCAGAACGCTGTCATGCAAGCGTGACCTCCCTTACCTCAGAGAGCACGTTGTGTGTGCACTATTGAAGGGTCCTTTACCCTTGTGTTGACATCATGACGAGTGACAGTTGATTTCCCTGTCTTTATTTTACCTCTTCTTTTTTTCTTTTGATGCATTTTTCAACAAAAGATATTTTGCATATCCTATACAAACACAAAAGCAAACAGCTTAATTGATAGCATATGTGCCCAAAGCAGCTGCGTATAGTTTCATTTTACATGTAAATACTTATTTGGTGTCAGACAAATGTGCAGACAAATGGCCAACTGACAGCTCTGACAAGCTATTACTGTCCACTACAGGTTATGGAGATGTGTTTTGCTGTATACTATTTTTGGAAGCAGAGACTTCCAAACAGGTATTGTTTTGAGAATGATAATGTAAGAAATTCATGGGATAATCTACCTAACAATTATGTCTTTTGGAGAATTTGAAAGATTTTAGATCTTTAAAATACTGTGTGAAATATCAAAAAAAGAGGTCCTATTACATTTTCAACTTTCTGAAAATGTTGCTGTTTGAGCATGGAAAAAAAGGTCTAAAAAGTTACAAAGCACAAAGTCTCTCCAATGGTAGTTATACACAATACACTGATCCAGCCGGCCAATCGGAGCATCTTGCACTTTTTGGAAGGAGGGACTTCAATGAGACAGGAACTAAACAGGGGTGCGTTTCCAAAATGGAGTTCAATGGAAATTGCGATCATAGTTGGCCAACGATGCTTTTGGGAAACGCCCCCCTAGAGTGTTTCAGACAGACTGGGAAAAGAGGTGCTGCAACAGTGTCCAGTGTCAATGTGTGAAAAAATTGTGTGTTTTTTTAACAAACAAATGTCAAGCCTTTGAAAGAGGGCATAATTTCCTTTCAGGTTGTGTTAATGTGTCAAAATCAGAATTTTATTGCTGAGAAAGATCAAACAAATATTCTATTTTTCATTGTATACAATACTGTATAAAAGTCATAATCAGCCTTTGAATATGAAAAATAGTTACTTACACTAGTCAACTTCGATTATTAAAGTGGAACTTTTTTTCTGTCATCCGGGCACCGAAAGATTGATGTTTTTACAGCAGCCATATCAATATCAGACTGAACTATACTCCCAACCACCGTTATACTGTAAATCACACAAATATCTGCAGAACAAGCACTGACGAAGCACATCCTTGTTTTATTATCCTTCTCTTTTGGCATGTTTTGCATGCATTGCATTGTTCAGGGGTAAAATACATCTTCAGGCAAAGTGGAGTGGAGTGATAAGTAGTGTGAAAGTCACATAATTATCATAGTAATCATTTTCAAAAAGAGACGGTTTATTTATGTGCTATTTACTGAATCAATTGTCAGGTATGAGTAAAAGACAGAAAAGTAGAAATAGAAATAAAACTCTGACCATACCTGAGAAAGTTTTGTGAAACCTTAAAAAGAAATATGCTGACACTTTCCTATAAAACTAAAGCCAGGTGTAAGAAATAGGGTCATAAATTGTTTTCATTGATTCTGTCATTGCAATCTTGTAAAACACACGATTTCATAATGGAATTCTTGTACGTAATCCTTGCTCTTTATGTCTGTTGTCTGAAATAGAGAGATGTCCTTTGAGACTTGATAAAAGTACAAGATCAAAAAGCTCAGAAACAAATAATACTCACACTCTTAAAAATAAAGGTTCTTTATTGGCATCTATGAAGACCTTTAACATCCATGAAACCTTTCCATTGCGTAAAAGGATTTTTATTGTGGAAAATGGTGCTTTAAATTATGAAAATGTTCTTCACACTAAGAAAAAAGTTATTTTGAGTGTTCTTTGGAACCTAAAATGGTTCTTCTATGACATCACTGAGAAAACCCTCTTTTGGAACCTTTAGTGTTAAGAGTGCATGATCCAATGAATGTACTGCCACATAAAATATCTTCTCAATGAGAAGAGTTTAAGTGCAGGTTACATACAGAAATGTGTTTTTTTCCTCGTGATTGTAAAACTTATTTTGTATTTTTATAAGGTTAATGCTTAAATTCTTGAAATTGTTGTACACTAATATACATTGTGCCAACATAATCATTTCTTACTTTTTGGTTTTTATTTCATGAACTTTTATTAGGTTCAAATGTATATGCATGTATAAGGAAAGTGTATATTTTAGAAGCTGTGAATGGTCACTTTTTCATCATAATCACCCTTTGCCGCCTTTGGTTTATTAAAATGGTCTTGCGGCGTGCCATTTTTTATAAAGCATCTCAATTAATAGTCATAAATCAGCATGAAAATTTCACAAAATGTTGTTTAAAATAATCAAGTTTAGCATGTCACCCTGCAGGTGAATGTGAACATCCTTTATATCGAAATATATTTTAAATATAAACTTACGGATGTGAGTTAAAGAAGAAAAGTTTAACGATTTGGATGATTAATCCTCTGCTTGTGCAAGTGCATAAATAAGTGTCTAATCAGTTCATGTTCAGATAAATTTTCATTATCGGAGAAATTCATTAACATATTTGATAGCTCTGCTCTCTGAGACACTGCAAGTACCACTTGTACTCAAAATAATTATTTTATTATGATGAGAATTCTCATAAGAGCATATCAGTTTAGAGAAGATCATGAATCAATAATAGATAGAAACTTGCAGCAAGTAGCCTATACTTAGCATATAGGTGAAATTGAATCTAAATTTGCTGTTTTCCCAAGTACAGTATGTATCTGTCTTATATCTTTCAACCTTGGTGGACTTCACTAACCAAATTTCAAGCTCTCGCCTCTTTGGCTTCTCACAGTTGTCCTAAATTCATTATTTGGTGTGGGCTGGTTCACTTTTTCACACTAATACGCCAAAAAAACAGCTCCTAGACGTCTCTGTTCCCCTCCTTCATGGAACGGGGTTACATTAGTAACCTAGACGTTACTTGCTGCTTCTTTGGAATTGATTGTGAAATTTACTAGCAATTTCTGCGTGAAAAATTATTCTACATTAAAGTTTTTATGTGTAACAGAACACAACAGAAATGCGTGAAAGAAAATATGAAAAAGAGACATGTAAACATTTAGATATTTAAGTCAAATTAGTTATATCAACTGACTTATTAGCTGGGTGAATCAGAATGTAAACACATTAAATTATAAAATAAAAGCTTTGTTGCCTTTGTATAGCAAGTCTTTTCACATTTAAAACTTTGTATTTAATATGGACATTTAGTTTTATTTTTTACTTCTGGGCTACTTGTTTTTCTCCCTGCTCTTTTTTGATAAAAAATAAAATGTTCTCTGATCAAACCTAGGTGTGCTAGTGGTTAGAAAATAGCTGAAGCCTCAAAAACAAGCAATAAGAACAGATATGAATACTCTTGTTTGCATTTATACCGAATGAATAAATGGAAAATAGCAATGTTCCTGCTCTGAGAGCTCTACTGATGTCTAACATCAATGCCTGATGTTTGAATGAGTCTTCATGAATACCCTGCTCTTCTAAAAGCCCGGAAGATCATCAAGGGCGCAATTAATTATGTTCACAGTATCCTGAACAGATACTTTGATTAAACTGGTGCAATCACATATCTCGCCATCAGTGAAACATGCGAGTCGTCTCACACCTCACACTGAGAATGCACCATAGGCTAAAAGAATCATTACTGAAGCGATACTGATCCCACTTACCCCTCAGGTCTCTGTAAAGACGCGCCGCCAACCTGCGCAGAACATTTGCTCATCGGATAAGAGGCTCTGATTCATTTTTGCTGACCTTAGGGGGTCTAATAAAGGATTCCACTGCATTTCAAATACGTTTTTGTCAGTCCTTTGTTGCTGATTAATCATTGTTTTACAGAATTCACGTAAATAGGCCAGTGTTGAAATCGTATGTAGTTGTGTGTGACTGAGCGTTGACGCAAACGATCTTCAAATCTATGGTCTCCAAGGTGGTTGGGCAATTACCAAGTCAAAAGACTATAATATGACTCGTCTCCTTTAAGGTGAGTCTATGGGATTTTTTAAACCCTTTGATTTTACCCCAGACTTTTGATCAAATAAATAAATAAATAGCACACCTGTCCTCAATAATCTGCCTGATATGAGGTATCATTAGAGACAAGATGGTTGATTAGTTTGAAAACACTTTACAATAGGTCCCATTAGTAATAGTTAGATAATGCATTAACTAACAATGAGCAATACATTCGTTTAATACTTAGAGTTTAGAGACTTTTAAGCAAGTTTACATTTTTATTTAAAGGTGTGTTCATGCTTGGCAGGTTTGGTTCAATTATATAGATATCTGGTGCGATTGCTCTGTTTGTGTGGTTCATTTGATTAAGTGTGAAAGCTGCCATCCGAACCTTGGTGCTCATCAAATTAGAGGACCCTAGAGGGTGGGACTCTGTCCCCGTCCCAACAAACTCCTGTGCAGTCTAACTGAAATATGAACGCAACATGGAACAAAGACACAAAATGCGATCCTTAAAAGGAGAGAGGGTGAATTCCAAGCGGCGAAGAAGAAGGGGACGAGATTTGTAGGGTCGTTCTAAACCAAAGTGACCAACCGAATCCCTTTACAATGGGCCATTCCACACATCTGTTAGCAAAGGGTACATGCCATGGTCACTTTAAGGAAGAAATTGTATTGTTTATGGCCATATGGCCCAGGGAGAAGAATCCTCACAATTCATTTTAAAGCTAAATGGCGGGAGAGTTCGAGTTTTATTGTTTTGTTTGTGATAAATTCCACACATTTTTGTCATAAATTTCATACGAAGTTTAAATAAGTTTCAGAAAATAAATGCATTGCTGCAATGGAATGCATCACAGCATTGTTTTGGATGTTCAGTAGGTTCCATCGCAAAATTTACATTGTATAAGCCATTTTCTGTTTGTTTGTTTGTTTGTTTGTTTGTATGTAAGGGTTTTTTAGTTTTTAAATTATTTTGTATCTACAGGATCAGTGTTAAAAATGACAGTGTGAAGCGAAACCAGGACTAAATGTATTATTCCCTTTCAATATTGGTCTCTCAACGTTACGTCATCGATGATGCTAGGGGAAGCCTTTCTCCTGGAATACTGAAGCCTGATTGGCATAACGACAATGCGCCACAATGTCCAATGACGATCAAGTGCGCAAATTATGGAGAGAATCCCTCAGAATCTTTCTCCTTCATACAAGACTGTGATTGTCATTTTCGCCATCGAGTCATCGCTGAAAAGTGGATTTTATGATTACAAGTATGGTTTGAAATGAACACCCGCCGACCCGCCAAATGCGGGTAAAAATCAACTGTGGCGGGTAACGCTGTCAAATCACTAGCCAATTTGACGTGTTACTTATTGTTTACTCACTTTGCTGGGGAAGTTCGTCCAAGCCAAATCTGTGCAGATTTAGCGCAAATACTAAACTCGTGAGTCATCGTGATATAGTAAATACAGCGTATTGCGCAGAATGTGCAAATATCTGGCTTATTGAACATGCATGTTACTACAAAAACAAACCTCACGCTTGTTCATTTGCATTGAAGCAAAAGTGAAGATTAAAATGCATTTGGTTAACAGAAAAGACATTGCTATTTTCCAACATACTACTCTTTTTTATTTTCTTTGTACTGTATTGATCTGTTAAAATACCTTTTTGGTGAAAAGGATGAGGATCAAAAAGAGGAAGAGAGGAGATGGCTGGATGACTGGATTATATTTGAATAAGAAATGCATAAGGAATAAATGAAATCAAATATTATCAAATATATATATAAGATGTGAGGTAGTTAATCTGGTTTATTTCTTCTTCTTTTTTTCTTTTCTTTTCTTTTTGGCTAGTAGAATTTCTGAATGGCCGGTGACCTAAAAAATTTGGCCGGTGAGTAAAAAAGTTTCTTTCAAACCCTGATTGCAAGGATACGTTCCGGCGACCAATAATATCTTGGAAGCCTTGTTCAGTCTGCACAGGACCTATTGAGCTTCCCAATGGAGACGAGATGTATGTCTTTTGAGTCCCGTCAGTGTTTATTGGTGAGCTCACGCCTGCTCAGCGCCCGCATACCTCCTCCACCGATCCATCCATGAGTGTGTGGACTCCCTACCTTCGGATAGCCCTCTTCATAAGTGAAATGAAAATGATATCAATGAAAATTAAATCAATGAAATTTTTTGAATGAATGAAACATTTTTACTTGATTTAAACAAATGCATCCAGCTAAACTGCATATTGTGCATATCCATGTGTGCTAGCTCAGCATGAAGGGTAGATGAAGGTCCATATACTCTTACAGGGAAGCCCTGGAAGGAAATCCTGCATCAGTTCCACTCCGATTAGCCGTCAACCATGTAGAAGAACGGCCACTGTCACACAGAAGCCAAGGTAATTCGCTTTAATAGCGAGACAACCCTTGGTCTGTTTGGAGTAATGAATACACAGAGTGTGCCAGAGGCCAGCGAGCGTGAACAGCCTAGGAAACAGGCCAGAAGGACCCGTGAAGTCAAGCTTGTAAATACAGACTAGCATCTTCTTCCTATTCTGGAGCGTTCTTTGAAGGTTACAAAGAGGTTTTGCATTTAAAAATGAAATGAGATTCAGCAAAAAAGACATCATAGCATCAGTAAAAAAAAAGAAACTCTCAGTTTGTTTGTTTTGTTTCCTGAAGTCTAAGTTACATTTTCCATAATCTAACCTCCTTGGTAACTTTATTATATCTGCTGTTTTGCTTTCTTTGTCTGAATATGAATGTAATAACTTCAGATTTGAGTCCAAAAGAAATAAAGAATTCATGCAAACCTGAGCAAATTGGTTATGTAAATATTGTGGCACCAAAACGAATTTTGACACTGAAGCCACACTTAAACAAATGAATTCCATTGCATTAGATGAGAAAATATCAAAGCACTGAGGAATCTGCAAACTGATTTTCTCACTGACATCTTCAATTTTCTGGGCACCTTTTTTTTTACATTGGTTGTGTGTGAGCTGTGACAAACAGCTATGAATGTGTATTAATCGCCATGCAAGTGTGTTTATTCATTTGGCAGACACTTTAATCTAAAGCAACAGTGCATTCAAGCTATACATTTTATCAGGCCTGCATGAGTTCAATTGGAATCAAAACCCGACCTTGTCATTGGTAGTGGCATGCAACAGTTAAGTTGCAACATGGTCAAAATGCAGTACAAAGCAACATAGCATAAAAACGTAATATATTTCAATTTATGTGTTTGGGCCACTATCTGAGAGTTTGTTGGTACTGGATGATGATTATGTTAATGCAGTCTCAGCAAGCCGTTCACAGCCTTCAGCAAGGAAATTACAGCGCAATGAAATAATTAAAAGGAATCTTTCTTCAACACCAGTATTGGTCTCACAAATTATACATGAAACATCAAGCTTGAAAAATGCTGCTTCAATAGATTTTAAGGTACAAGCCAACATAGCAATGGTATAACTTCAGCACAAGTTTTTAGAAGATTATTAAAATGGTGCAGACCTCTGTGAAATTGTAAGTACCGGTAAATCTGTTTCTTGAGTTGGTGCATTATGTTTTTAGCTTTTTGCATGCAATTATTTATAAATAAAAATTATGATTAATATTTAATTTAATTTAATTTGTTAGCCCTAAAAAAAATAATTGTATGAAATACATGTAAAATACAAAAAGTTATTATGATGAAATTATAAAAATATAGAAAAAAAGTTAAATAAATCAAACAAAATTGTGTGTGTATTGTTGTTTATATTTGTTTTTGTTTTACTTTAATTATTCATTTAAATGCATTATTTATTTATTTCATCAGACAACATGACTTTTGAATGTAAATCAATAGATGCTTTTTTTTTGCTCACATAATGGTCAGGGCATCTATCAGCAAGAGCTAACTGGACCAAACCAAACCCAGACAGCCAAAATGTGGGCCAATGTGGATGTTTAATGACTAATTTTGTACTGAAAACAGGCTTTTAGGACATCCTTTGTCATATTAATTACATTGTTAATCCATTAAAACATTGCATTATACAATGGGAGAACTGCCATCCGTACCCCGCCGTTGCTGATCAATACCTCTCCACTCAGCGTTTTATGAGGGAGATATTGTGGTAGATGAGCCATTCCCGAGAGCTAGATCACTGGAGATGCAAGGCAGCGTTCCTATTACAAACCACTGAAGCAACTCAGCCTCTATATCCTGAGCCAGCTGACAACCACCTTATATATGGCAGTCACCCCCAACCGCACAGGCAAGCATTTAATTATAGTCTTAGTCAGGTCAGCAGAGTTGAACGCCGCTGGTAAAGGCATGTCATGTAGACATACGGTGGTGGCATCCTACGTCCGGCCTGTAAGACAAGTAGCATAGCGTTCGTGATTGTGGATAAGGATAGATGGGGATTTCAGAGATCTGGAAAACGTGGATGGAATCGTGGAATCCAGTCATAAATGTGGAATTTACAGTAGGCTTATAACACGGTATATCGCGGAGTTTGGCAGATTTTGGAGGAATAAATCAAAAGAAGGGCTTTACACTTACATTATTGTCTGTGAATATTAAAGCGCAATGGGGATGGAATTTTGAAAAAAAAAATTAAACGGATTTCATTGGGCCCTAAAAATCCCCAAAAAAAATTGTTATTAAAGGCCCACTGAAGTGCCTAGAAACGCGCAGCATTTTTCGGTGTGTTGACAGAATATACACTGAAACAGGAAGACAGGGCAGGACATATTAAACAGTTCCTCCCCTTTTTTTAAATAGCCAACAGAGTTTTGTTTATATCACAGCTCGGCCAGAGCCATTGAGCTTGATAAAGCCACAGTATCCTCCTAATCTCTAATCGTTTCTCCTCCTATCTCCTCCATGTTGCTTTAAAATACAGCATGTATATACATATACATGTGTCCGATATGTTGGTCTGTGCCGCTCTGTGCATGCTGCGGTGGTTAATGTGACAATGTACACAATGTTAATGTAGATTCTAGAGAGCATTTGATTGGACAGAAAATCTGATGAGAAGATGAAGTGTAAAGTGATGTTATAAAAAATCATTGATCCATATTGGTGGAAGAAGCAAGAGACTGTAGGTTTTGAATGCCTATTATCTTCTAAATGTGAATTTTGTCATTGTTTTGGACCACACTGCTTATAGATAACAGTAAGGCTAACATATTCAAGTCAAAAACTTTGATTCCATGGAGACTTTAAATTCTATTAGTTTAATACTTTTTGATTACTAACATTTTATTTAACCGTAAAATGGAATCCAAAATACGAGAAAAAAAAACACAATTTGGGAAAAAATTAAAAAAAAGATTTCATAGGGTTCTACACACGTGCGTTGTGATGGCATGCTAAGTCTCGGGCATTGTTAAATGCCAGGTCTCTTAAGCTTTGAATGATTGGAAAAAGATATGAAGTCACATTTTAATATCTGAATTGCACCACAGAACAATTCACATAGCCACGCAGTCAGAAAATGACAAGTGCGGTAGCTTATTACTTCAAAAGCTTGCATAAAGGTTACCAACAATTGTTTTGGAGAGGAAAAAGCAGTCTGTGTTTTGGTATTCAGGCTATATCTGTTGACAACATCTATTGGGAAAAAATTCTCTCTATTAGCATGCAAGCGGTGGATGGCTGCCTCATCTGCCAGGCCCTCAGAGGTGTCCCTAGGGCATGCTCATGGTCAACATCCCCTCACAGGTGGAGGGGAAGCTGACACTCACGGCAGAACGGGCCAAAGCCCCCTCGGCTGTTCAACACATTCTGCAGCACTTATGCAGATTGGCTCTGAGATGTAGTTCAGGAAGGGTCTGCATGAGAATTGTTCATTAGTCGCCTACGCACACAAGTCCAAAGTTTGATAGTGAAATTATACCTTTCTCTACTGGTGAGAAACATGTCAATTAATACATTAACTAATGTTAACAAATGAGAACTTGTGTTTTTACTTAAAGATATAAATCCCCTAAGGAATAATATGGACAGAGATAAAAGTGAATCAGAAATGACACAGCAGTTTAAGTATACAATTTTCATTAAAAGTGAAATATTTTCACTGCCTCTTGATCATCTTTCAAGTCAACAGAGCTCTTGGACTGTTTGCTGGCTTGCATGCTACATTATGCAAATGCAAAATGATTAATTATCAATGTTTTTTGTAGAAATACACTGTTCATAGGCGAATAACACCCATGATTGACCGCAATAACCACTATGATTTCACAAACTGGGTGTTTGTGAGTTGATGAAGTAAGGAATCATTGACGACAGGCTGTTGAATTATTAGATTATAATGCACACCAGAGAAAGAAAGAATACCTGAGTCTGTGTGTCTCTACAGTTTTCGGCAGAAGTGTCTTTACTATTAGCAAAACTGTAAGTTTATCTGCTTCAAAAACAGTGCCGTCATTACTTCGCTAGTGGAAATGCCATGTTGTTAAACTATTTTACTGATAAATTCGTAGGAGTAGCGCTGACAAAACGTTTCTGTGCGAGTGTGTCCGTACTGTATGTGTGTGCATTTGAGTGGGAGAGAGAGAGGGGGGAGTATGTGCTCTCTGTACATAATAAAATGTAATTTTGTGACAAAAAAAATAACAAATTTGTGGCAAATGAAAATAATTTGTCGTTTTTATCCTAAAATTCACTATATTTATTTGCTTGGTCAGTGTTGTTGTGGTTTCTTTTGCGGTTGTAGTCTGTAAGGACCTGAAATCATTTGGCGAAGTGATATGGACATATAATGCGGTCAAGACCTGCCTGGAACTACTTTAGCCGTGCTTTTCCCTGAAAATAATTGCACACCTTCATTCTTCAACCAATCAGATTCAAGCATTCAGCAGCCATGTATAATAAAATGAATCAAAAACCTGTACATTTAGCATAATAAAAACAAAAACGATTTTTTTTTTAAATAAAAACAAATAAAATAAAACACTAAAGAAAGATACAATATTTTGTATTTTGTTTACCTGCATGTCATTTGACCACATTAGACAACTGGGAACATGCAAGTGTGTTTTTAAAATATTAAAATACTAACTTAAATTCTCAAGTAAATATTATACTTCAAGTAGAAATATTTATAGGCCAAAGTTTGGGAATCCCTGATCAACACCTCAAATATCACTGGAGCCTTCATCTCAAGTGAGTGTGCATCATTGTAAAGGGAAACGTTCTGAAAAGGTTATCTCAAAATTATGAACACACATTATTCCATTAACATTAATCGAACGTTCGTTCAAAGTTATCTGGTCTTTAATATTGTTTTCAAAACTTCAGCACAAAAATGTTACTTATACAATGTTCATGACACTTTTTTCCCTGAAATGTTTTAGTTGGATGTTCATCTTACATTTTTTTTAAATGTTACTTGTTTCAGAATTTTTAGAGAACATTTAAAAGTAACAATGTTATCATTGTTAAAAAAGACTTTTTTCAACATTTAATGGGAACATTTTTAGAACATATTTTTGTTCGCTGGGAAACTTCTTTAGAGTGCACCTTTAAAATGTCTTACTCCCTTCCTGAACCCAGAGCTAAAATCAAAGGGAGAAGAGAAAGGGAGTCTGAAGTTGATTGTGAGCAATGGCTGGAACACTTAGGAGTTAGACAGCAGCCATGCTGGTTTGCGTCTCGCTTCTCTTCATCTCACCTCCTGTTGTGTTCCACCACCATAATGCTCATCATGACGGGACCTCTTGACTGGGCACGAAAGACCAGCAGGAGAGTGAGGAACACTGCTGAGACCTCGGCTTTGAGTTCTGTCCATAACAACAGCATCCACAGGGGTGGCTTCAAGCTACAATGCTGAGAGTAAACTGAAGAGTGGGACAAAGATTAAGGAACTAAACATAACTGAGAGCCAGTGCTTGCTTGTTATCATCTGACCAATCAGCGGTGCGTCCTTCATGCCAGCGAGTTCTTGTGGACTTGGTTTGACTGAAAAGGACTATAGCAGCGGTGTTGGGTCTTGTGGACGTTCCACGTGGAGCTCGACCCTCGCTGTGAGCTGAGGTTCGTAATCAAGAGTGTCTGGCTTTTCGGCCATCATCAGCCCTCATCCGCCCTTATCCTGCTGTTTTACTGATTATTAGCAGACACATCAATAGAGAAGGTCTGATCAATCAAAATCAGGCTGACGACAGAAGACCAATTTTACCATAGCGACAGTCGCAATTAGTCCAGAACAATCAATAAGGGAATATTAAAATTCTATTAAAATATTAATAATATTTCTTTACATAAAGTGGATATGCAGTTTAAGCAATGTTTTTCAACGGTTTGGGGATGGTAAGATTTTTTAATATCTTTGAAAGAAGTCTCTTATGCTCACCAAGGCTGCATTTATATGTTCAAAAATACAGTGAAAACAGTGATATTGTGAAATATTATTACAGTTTAAAATAGGCATAACTTCTTTCTATTTTGATATATTTTAAAAGCTTATTTATTCCTGTGATGCAAAGCTGAAATTTTAGCATTATTACTCCAGACTTCAGTGTCACGTGATCCTTCGGAAATCATTCTAGTATGCTGATTTGCTGCTCATTTCTGTAACACTTTATTTTACAGATTAATAACTATAAATTATGCATAATTGCATGATTAACCCTAAACCAAACCATAAGCCTTACCCTATATGGTAAGTACATGAGGTTAATAATTATTATTCAATACTTCAATATAATTACACTGTAACGTGGACACCTTAAAATAAAGTGTAACCAAATATTTCTTATTATCATGACACAGTTGTGATGCTTGTAGTGAAAACCATTGTAAAAAAAAAAACAGCCTTTTTTAACATAAATCTTTTGTAAAATTATAAAAGCTATTACTGTCACTTTTAAGCAATTTAATGCATTCATGCTGAATAAAAGTATTAATTTCTTTCATAAATATGACTAGCCCCAAACTTTTAAAGTATAGGTCAGGACTAGATATGGCTTCTGTAAATATTTCCTCTTACAGTGTAATTGTGGCGAGGGGGGCGTGGTTCAGCGAGGTCTGCTACAGGAGAGAGAGTGGTGTGTAGGTCAAGTGCACATGACAAACACCTGTGTCTTGTTTCAGTAATTGGCATGGAGAGACAGGATAAAAGCCAGCCGTAAATGGATACAGAGGAAGAGAGAGACTGGACTGGGACTTCATGTGTGTCTGAGAACTGAGGACTGGAAACCCAAGTGCTGCAGTGAAAGAGTTGATTTATTGTTTTTTTGCGCAGACCGCAACCTTTTGTTTGTGATTTCTTGGAATTACTTTAATAAAACGCACGAGTCTCAGTCAGCTGACCCCGTCTTCATCCTTCCTCACACTGAAATCATCACAGTAATCCAATAGGATTATTAAAATGTATTTATGTATTCATTTATTTTTCCATGTCAAATCACTTAAAAGTAACATCATGACTCAATTTTTACAATTTAAAGTATCATTCATGTCTGCAGCACAAACGTTTCAGCCACGTTTAATATATTAGAAAATGACATCTAAAATATAATTTCAGGGTTAAGAAGTATTTCTGCATTTTCCTGAATATTAAACGTGTTCACCCTTGGCTTTTAAACATGCATTCCTGATCTTAAGAGAAAAATGAAAAGCTGCAGCTGCGGCTATATTTGTATATCTGCCCGAAGAAACTAAAGTGTTAGAGTTCAGGGTTTGCTCTTATGTTGATGCACTCTTTGTAACTCGAACAGCTTCAGAGTGTTTCAAATAAGACCTGAATTGTACCTTTTATAAAGACATTTCTTATCTCTCAGCCAGCCCACAGAATAACCAGTAGAGTATGAAAGAAAGGTCCAATCAAGCAGGTTCTTAAACAGTGAAAAAGCATTGGTTTTAACGAAAAGGTGATAGATTGCTTTAATTCTTTAAAGTTTGGTTGAGTGAGTAAATAGAAGCAAAATAATGTTGAAAAACAACTGGTTGTACAATGTTGACTTGGTATCAGCTACATGCACTGAGTCAAAGGAGCGCACGTGATGTATTTAAAAAATGTGAGCTTACCTTTCTTTACTTGAGTCCTTTAAAGAGGACCTATTATGCCCCTTTACAATGTGTAATAATATGTAATACCCCGGAATGTGTCTGTGAAGTTTCAGCCCAAAATACCCTCCAGTTCTAGCCTGGTTAAAACCAGCCCGTTCTCATCCTTTGGCGTCATACATGTGACGCTTTGGACATTTCGTTGAAATCTTACGCACATGGCATCCTTTAGCATCAATATGAGACGCAGAACCCAAGGCGTCATACAGGTGACGCTCGTCTAAATCCAGCGCACATGGCATCGTTTAGCGTGAATATGAGACGCAGATCCCAAGGCGTCATAACCGTACCCTACCCCAGACCTAAACCTACCCATAACAGTGCGTGTTATATTGACGCTAAAGGATGCCATGTGCGTAAGATTTAGACGAAATGTCATATGGCGTCACCTATATCACGCCAAAGGATGAGAATGCGTTGTTAAAACCAGACCATTCTCAGTTGTAACTGAGTTATGGTCTGGCAAAGCGTCATAGACAAATCATTTCCAGAGGCGCGTCACCAACAGACGTCGCGGATAAACCTAAAACCAATCAGAGCGATGAAGGAGAAACATCTCCGAGTGTTGTTCTTTGCTCGGTTTTTAACAAAAAGGAAACGTTCAAATCGCTTAAAACAGACGCGATAGCTGATTCGAACGAGTGATGTTCGACGGCGGCATCCATCTTTGTAATGTAGGCTACAAAATCTGCTTCAAAATCCCAGCGCTGTCGTCATCGTGTAAAGCCCGCCCCAACGTTTCTGATTGGTGCCTCGATTTCGACGGATTGGAAATGGGCTTGAATGAGCTCTTTACCAGACTAACTTTCAGAGCAAATCTAAATTTGCCGGAAGTTGTCTGGGTTTTCCCAGGCTACTCCAGTTCATTTATTAGGCCTATACCATGTTGTTTTGAGTAGAAGCAAAAACACGCTGTTTTCGTGCATGTATCTTTAAATGCAAATGAGTTGCTGCTCCGCCCCCTATCATGAAAAGGGCGGAGCCTTTACAGCTCGTGCCTCGGGTACTCTGCCAAAAACTAAAACATCTGTTTGGTTTTGATCATCATCTCTTTTGCAGCCGTGCTCACGTGAGATTGCAGTTCTTCATCATCATGAAAGTTATTATTTGAATGCGTTTTAAAGCCATATCAGTCTAAACTTCGGATATATGATTTTCTGAGCGCACACATCCGAAGCGCGAGCACACATCGCGAGCACACGCACTGTCAGACAGTGTGTCACGTGAGTATTAAAGTTTTCTTTCACTCTTATTGCACTTAAACTGTCAAATACACACACAAGGTTATGTCAAAAACACAAAAAGTTCACAAACACAGTTGATCTGTGAAAGTAAACAGCAGGGAAAGAAATCATATATTAGATCTGTGAAAGCAGTGTAATATACAGTACCTATTGCTGTATATGTTAATATGAATCAAACAACAAAAGAAAAAACAGAAAATCACTCACTTAAATGAAAAACTAGTAATAAGAATAAATTTTTTATTTAAATGCTGCTGTTAAATGATCTGGCGAGGAGGTAAACGTGGACTGTGTACAGCTCACTCAGGGGAGGAGCTATGCTAATAGGGCAGTCGTGGGCGGGACCTGTGTAATGTGACGTCACATTGGAGCAAGTCCCTGAACGGCTCAATTTGAGACTGTATCAGATTTATGGCGAAAATAGCAGAGTGGATGGATTTTTACCACAATAGGGTGGTTGTGTGTGCACACCACACACTACAGACACATAAGTATGTTCAAAAACAATACAAAAGTGAATTTTGCATAATAGCTCTCCTCTAACCAACGCTACCTCCGAATATGCCTATTTCCGTAGTAGGTGAAAAACATGTGAGCTGAGTATAGTGTGTCCGAATTCACGGGAGCGGATTTGTGAATGGAAGTGAAGTGACGCAACTGACGCCGTAGGTCACATGACAGTGTAGCGGATCTAATAGAACATACTTTTTTAAAGTTTCAAACCAAATGTACCTACTTTCCAGCATGCAATTTCGGAGGCAGCACATGTCATGCTGTGTAGAGCGGTATCAACCCAGAATCACGGATCCAAGATGTCTAAAGCAGAACAATCAAATTACATGAGCCTGATGGAAAGAGAAAGATCCTGCTGAGAGATTTAGGGTCTAAATGTTCAGTGCTCTCTCAACTACAGACAGATAAACAGTCAATGCACAAGTGCCCGTTCAACCCAACATGCAGGGCAAAATGTTCAGGTTTAATAAAGCCCACCACCAGTGCTATGGACATTAATCTGGGACTGTAGCTGAAAACACAGAGAGGCTCAGGCTCCTAATAGGAGTTTAAAGCAGTGTGTAAAGTACCTGCAGCCAATAAAAGTTGTAACAGTCATCTTTCACTGTGCGTTAGATCCTCTCAGCCTCGTGTTTTATTTGGCCAAGTCACATTAGCCTGAGTTCACAAGGAAATAATGCTATTCTATGTGTCTTGTGATTGTATTGAGATTATCTATTATCAAATTGTTGCATAACATCTACAACAATTCAAGAATATGAATGCAATATTTTTTTATTATTATTATTATTTTAGTCATAGTCTGATAATTTATTTTATTTAGTTTAGTAAGATTTTTTTATGTTTTTCCAAAGACGTCTCTTATGCTCACAGGGAATGCATGTATTTGAGCAATAATAATAATAATGTTAAAAATAACAGTTTTGTATTTTAAATTTATTTTTAAAAATCTAAATCATGTCACATGATTCATTCTAATTTGCTGATTTGCTGCTCAAGAAAGAAACATTTCTTCTTATTATCAATGTTAAAATGTTGCTTAATATTTGTGTGGAAACTATGATTTATTTCAGGATTCTTTGATAAAAGTTCAAAAGAACAGCCTTTATTTGAAATATAAATCTTTTGCAACGTTATAAAGGTTTTTACTGTCACTTTTGATCAATTTAATGCATCCACGCTGAATGAAAATATTAATTCCTTAAAAAAAAATAATGTAACTGACCCCAAACTTTTTATCTCTAGTGTATATAAGAATAATAAATGTGGTCAACGACTGGTTACATGCATACGAATATTCTTATTTTTATCAGAATTTGGTCATATTGCAAATTGTGATCATATCTTGTAAACATCAACTTGATTAAACCAGCATTGCAGTTTTTAGAAGCCCTAACAAGGCAGGTCAAATGAGCCATAAATGTATCTGTTAATGTCTAAAAAGTATGTCTGCTTTGTGTTATAGGCAGCAATGAATGTTATAACACTTTGTTTTAATTGTCCTTTAGACATTCTATTAACGATAAGTAACTTTGCAACTATGTCATTTAGCAGTCACTAGAGTATTAGTCTGCTACACTTTATTTATAGTATGTCTAAAGTGGACCGTTAGAATAAAGTGTAACTACGAATTAGTACGATTTTTGCTAAAACGTACATATTTGACGAGTTGCCCAATTCGTATGAATTCGTACGAATGACCTACCCCTGACCCCGCCCCTAAACCTACCCATCACGTGGGTTTAGACAAATCGTACAAATTCGTACGAATTAGCCATCTTTTAATCACTCGTCAAATTCGGACGAATTGGTCGTGAGATATCAAGTCCAAATCCATTGCCTTTCATAGCCCAGATGACTGAAAACCTTAACATGTATTTTGTAAGAGAGTGTCAAACCGATAAGAGTGCTTGAAACAAAAAAACATTTGAGGACAACTTGTCGTGCTGAAAGTTTTCAATTACAGCAGAGGTTCAGATAACTGTGTGACTGAAGTGTTTCCCCTCGAAGACAGACGATGACTAATTTTACACGCACAAAGGAGATTTGGGAGTTTTAGTATGCAGGCTGTGATGTAACACATCAAAACGCTGTTCAGAGCTGACGCCACTGATTCAGTGTTTGAACTAGTCTGACTTTCTTTAGAGCAAGGGGAAAGTTGGACTAGTTCAAGAGTCACTTCTTCCCCCAGGATAAAGCAAACCTCATCACCTTGTGTTCAGTGCCATATTCCAAAGTAATGTGTCCTCATGAATGCATGCATGAATTCCATATAATGACTACAAGAAATGTAAGCATAGGCGTAGATCTTATTTCATTTTAACGAAGGGATCTTTAGACTGCTTTTACATTTTTTTTTCTCCTGAGAAAAAGGCCTTAATCTCACATTTGTCTCCTCTAGAGTTTCAGAACAGATCTTAAATGTCACGAACAGATCTCAGATTTGTCAAGATGAAAGAGCGAGTTCTGAGCGGGAAAGTTTTCCTTGGGGTAAGTACATTCCGTACAAATTTATCCTATGAATTTTTAAATGTGTCGGGATACCTGATACATAAACATTTGCACAGTACTGTCTCTCCTGTTACTTTATAATCAAAATGAACTGACAACTGATGTTTTATTGCATTTATTGTGACGCTACATGTACTGATCTACAATCAAAGTTGCTTTAGTTACAATCAAAATTGACTACTGACAAATATATGAATTAAAATAGAATGCATGTGGATCTATCAATGTTCTGTCAGTGTTTCAGATCAACTCCAGAGCCATAAAACATGACAGTATTAGAGAAGTGAGATAGAGAAGTGCTTAGCTTTCACAAAGTAGGATTCATAATAGTCTTCTATACTTCTATACCGAGCCCATATTGAGCGCTTGTGACACATGAAACCGCCAGGCCATGAAGAGAAATAACTACTGTCAGCTTTCATCCAAGCTTCAGAAGATTTAAACCCCAGTGGAGAGATCGGACGAGCACTGCAGAAGCGGAGCAGAGATCCCGTTTACATGTGGTGGGCCACTTAAAATCATTGTTTTATCAATTCCAGGTTACATGGAGAAGCTACAGAGCTGGCAACTACAAGTTGTAAGTTTAATCATTTAAAAAAAATGTATTTAATTCTATTTCCTTATGTATGTGCATAATTAATAGTATTTGACAAGTATATGTTTTTTTTATATAAATATATATAGTTTTTAGACAAATATGAAATACTCTATTTTACTGTAAAAAATTGTATCAAGTTTATGGTTCTATGCATATAGGCCTATGCTAATATGTGAAAACTATTTTCAGAGTTTTAGATATTTTTCCATAAAAAAAATATTATATATAATTAAAATACTTACAAATTTATTTATTTATTTCAATTAATATGTGAAATACATTTTTATTATAATAATTCTGCATCTAAATATTTATTTTTTCAAAATAAATTCAATATTTATATATTTATTTAAAATAAATGCAACATTTTTGCAACATGTGCTTAAATAGTTTTAAGTATATTTAATCTTTTTTATATATATTTTTATATATATATATTTTAAATGCATTGAAATATGTATTTATTTATTTTACCATCTGTTGTATTATAGGTATTAAGCAAAATAATTTGTATTCTATTAATTCTGCATCTAAATATTTATGTTTGTTTATTTGTTTGTTTGTGTGTTTGTTTGTTTGTTTGTTTGTTTATTCAAAATAAATACAATAACTATTTTTTTCAAAAATTAAAATATTTAAATGCATTAGGATATGTATTTATTTATGTAATGCAAAATACAAAAACAAATCTTCTACATCTAAATATTTATTTACTCATTCATTCAATCATGTTTTCAAAATAATTATATTTTTGCAACATATATGCTAAAATATTACAATTAATTTCAGAGTTTTACATATTCTTAATAAAAAAATATTATTTTATGAATTTTATGAAAATATTTAAATGCACTAAAATATGTAACAGATTTACATTTTATTTTAAATCTATTTTAAATATTCTCTACCCTATTTTCTAAGCTTCGGAATTATGTGTTGAAAAATGAAACCCTCTATGACGTTATTTTCTAAGGGGAAAAGGTACATTGCACCTCGCAATGTTTCCATAATTAATTTCTAATTGATTTTCATTTTCCATCATGTGTGCAGCAGTCTGTGTCTATATTTTCACAGGGAAGTTTCTGGATAAGTTAGAGCTCTTTGTTTTCTCTCTCTCTCTCTCTCTCTCTCTCTCTCTCTCTCTCTCTCTCTCTCTCTCTCTCTCTCTCTCTCTCTCTCTCTCTCTCTCTCTCTCTTCTCTGACTGACACTGTCCTTTGCTCACATCATCTCTCACTCTCCTTCCTTGCGGCTCCCATCACTTCTTTTCTTTAGCCTATTTTCTCTCTCTCTCTCTCTCTCTCTCTCTCTCTCTCTCTCTCTCTCTCTCTCTCTCTCTCTCTCTCTCTCTCTCTCTCTCTCTCTCTCTCTCTCTCTCTCTCTCTCTCTCTCACGGGTTGCTACTGCCAGTGCCACCCTAACAAAAAAAAAACACTGTCACCCCATCTGATCTGCCACCCCAGATTTATCCCTGTATAAAATATAAATGTAAGCATTGTTTTCTGTATCGCATTTTAGCAGCTGCGCTTTAATGTGATGAAATAAAAAAGATGTACGGTGAAAAAATGTCAAGAAAGCACGTCTGCACGTCTGCTCACAGTGTGTAGTCATCTTCATTAAAAGACTATGACTCTTGTGAACCGGTTCTTTTTGGTGAGTCAAAAACACAGCACAGCCAGTGTAGCCCATTTCACAAACAAATGGACTGTTTTTCCATTATTTAGCCTATTATTTTCCATAATGCTTCTCATTGTTTATTTTGAACTGCGTCATGTACCATAACTATTTCTGGCATGCAAATTCTCCTACTGCCCAGTGCCCACTCCACCTTCATCATGGATATATTTGACATCCGACATAATAAAATGAAACCCATTAGAAGATCCGGATCATGGAAACTAATTTCAGAGGTAATAGTCAGTGGATTGGTCCCCTGGAAATTGATATTTTGTTATTAGAGGTCCAAACATCAAAGGTGAATGCTATTGCTGATGCTAACTGGAAATTCTAAAGTATCAGCCATTTTAACTGAAAGATGAAGTCTGTAATATTAATGTTGCCCACTAGAGGGAGCCACAGGATAAGGAATATTTTAAGCCTATTGTTTTCATGAATGGAAATAAATAGATTGATCTAGGTAATTTGTATACCTATTGTGTACCGACAGCATAGTTTAATGAAGATTAGTGTTCATAGAAATCTATAAAATGCTTATATCATTAAATGTTAATGGACTTTTATAGACCCTAGGCCTAATAAAACATGTTTTTCAAGTTGCCAGCCAGGAATAACTGCTATCCATGAATGAAGATATGAAAATGAAGATAACATTTTATTACTCTTTTTCAATATAATAGACATTATAAAATGTTTACACTTATTGCGGTATGAATAATAAAACAAACACTAAAACCACAAGCTACATTATAGAAATAAATGATAAAATGAAAAAGATAAATGCTTCAGATAAAGTTTTGTGCTGTAAATGATATTTTCAATTTGAAAAAGACCTGACATACAATGAATCAAAATTTTAATGTTGAATATGAGTCCATACTTACACACCACATATATTATGATCGATTTCTTTTGAAAGTCAGTTGCCCTTTTTGGCACCTGTTGCTAACCTGATTCATCAAACCCTAACGTTATGTGAGGATTCAAGCTGGACTTTTCTGTTAAAACCACATCATACGATTCATTTCAGTTGGATCGCTAATCATCCAAAATGGCCCATAGGTGCTTGGACCCTGATAATTGCCGCTTGCAACTCTTTTGTTTTTAATTATGCTACAGATGTTGTATGATATAAGTAGCCTATGTGATTGAATGCTTGTGCCAGCCCATAAATAGATCCGTCCCTTCTCTCTGTGCTTTCAGATTCAGGTGTCTGGTATGGAACAATAAGTATGGCTTTACCCCTGATTAAGAGTTCTCCCACTGGGGCCCTAAGACGGGGAGCCACAGACCCCCATGCAATTAAATCAAGTTCTTTTTTAATGAGGAGTGTGTTTATTAAGTCCATTCAGGGACTTGTCCACAGAGGCTGTTAGCATTGCTCTCTGATTAGGAAGGCTAAGCAGTCTCAAGAGCTGCTAGCGAGAAAGCAGCAAACAGAAGTTGTTAATATGGGAGGTATGGTAAACAATCTATTTTCTAACAGTTAGCGCATCGGCTAGGGCCAGATTGACGGGGAGAGAGAGCGTAAAGACACTTCAAAAGGGAGGGTGGACACCAGTCTGGAAAATGAGAAAGCAAACTGTCTGGTTTAGGGGTGTGTGGCTCACTGATATCACAGGTGTAGTTTCAGAGAGGGAGACACTTTGTTGGGTGGAGACAAAGAAAATGAGTGAGGTAGGAGTCAGGCCAAATATACCTTGTTCCGTGGTGTAATAGGTTTCGGATACGATGCTTATGACAATACTGCCACCTATAGGCCTGCTCCGATCCAGCATCCTGGGATCTGAACACTGAATGTGCTTTAGAACGTGTTAAAAGAATAGTTGAGAAGAAGTTGGTCATGTCACGATGGTAAGCCTGCAAAGCTGTCGCGAGATAAGTCTACTGACATTTTTCACTGAACAAAGGTTATCATGAAGAGATTTCAATTTATCCAGTTTTTTTTTACTTATAAATGGAAAAAAAAAAAAATCTGCCCAGCAGAATATATATATATATATATATATATATATATATATATATATATATATATATATATATATATATATATATATATATATATATATATATATATATATATATATATATATATATATATATATATTAGCCTATTATTAATATAATATTATAGTTGTTATAGTTATAGTTTTAATATGTATTAATATTTTAAATTAGGTTGTAAATATTTTTATATTTTCAGTCATCATTTTATTTTTAATTAAAATTGTATTTATTTATTTATTTTTAGTTAAAACATTATTTTGCTTATTATTTTATTAAGTGATTTTGTCGTTTTTATTAGTTTTAGTTTTGTAATATTTCTATGTATCTTTAATTTATGATTATTATAGTTTTAGTCATTTTCTACTTAAACTTAAACCTGTTTTAATCCAAGTTTCCAAGGCATTACGTTTCATTTAAGTAAAAATTTTCATCTAATATTTTATTTCGCATTTATTTAATTTACCAATATCAATCAGTTATCAAAAATGACCTCAGTATATTGTATTTATTGTTTTGCAATGCATTTTTTTCTTAGCAGAAGCTATAATATACATACCAAAAATGATTAAAATTGAGAATTAAAATTAAAACATGATAAAAGTTTGTCTGTACATTATTCATTTACATAATCATCTTAGATAGGCCTCCACAAAAACATCCAAGTGGACATACACATGAGAATATGTGTAATGTAATTCCTAAAGGGACACACGCTTAGGGCTCAATATTAATCTCCAAGTGCATCTATTGGATATTTAAAACTTTCCTGAGAGGTGAGAGACAGGGATTATATACCTGTGCAATTACCTCTTAGATCTAGCCATTGTTCCCAAACTGCACAGTAATTATACAGGTGATTGCCACCAGAGAAAAGCCATTATTCAGACTACAAATTCCGTACACTGTCGTCATTCACAGTGCTAAGTTAGCCAATGACACCAACAGTAATCATCCTGTACATATTCAAACATAATGACCACCCACACGCTCAAACCCATTCTTGGCATGCACCGTAATCACAAACATAACGGAACTATTCTTTGTTAAACCGTGTTCCATGCTGTAGGTCGTTCCGCACAAAGAACGGCGCTGAACTTTGTCCTTTGAGGGTTAGCGTGAGAGCGGTGAAGAATAGAGAGGAGATCAGTATTCAGGCTGAGTTCTGTCGTGCTTCTATTAAGTAGGAGAGTGGCAGTCTGATTATCCACTTTGTTGGCAGTGGTGGGAGTGGACTGTACTGGGCCATTTTTGCATTAACGTTCTGATCAAATTTTCATAACTCAATTTGGCGGAGGTTTGCATGTGGAGGATTGAGAGCATCTGTAAAGCTCTCTGCTCATGCAATGCACCTTCCCCATGACATTGACAGTCCCTTGACAATATTGTGAGGCTGATTGTGCTTATACTGCTTACATTTCATCTATGATTGCCCAGAGGTACATTCTGTTGCTCAGAGGTTGCACTTTAAAATGAATATAAATATCAGTCGTCAGTACCTCTATATCTTCTAATATGATCTTTTATTAACTCTTTGTTGCCAGCTAGCCAGCATCCGGATCGCATTTAGAACGATGATTAAAACATAGATGTGGTATCGAGTCCATCGACACCCCCAAAGCTTTACAGTCTTATTTGTGATTTATGCTGTTTAATGTTTGATTATGTGACGATGAACCAGGTCAATGACATCATCATAGAGTGCCAGCCTAGTGCTATTTTGAATTTACTTCATTTTAAGGAATTTAATTCTGTCATTAAAGCTATTTCCCCTACTCTGATTAATCTTATCAAAAGTCATATTCAACTTAACCCCACATTAATGATAAATCCTAAATTAATATTAAAGGGCATTGAATTGATTGATAAAAAATGCAATAATAAACATATTTGTACAATATTTCAAATACAAAATAAAATAGCACCTAGAGGAATTTTTTTTTTGGAACTCTATTATTGATAATATTAATTGGAAGACTGCTTGGTTAATCCCCTTTAAATATTGCATTAATATGTATTTAAAATGAAAATTATAATATATTTTAATATTGTGCATACCATTTACCCTGTTAAATCATTAATTGTGAGATACTCTGATATTGACAATTTATGTTCTTTTTGTAAAAGTGGGAAAGAGGTGTTGACGCATTTGTTTTTTGAATGCAAGATTATCCCAAAAAAATTGGAAGGAATTGGCAGAATTTATCTTTAATTTAGTAACAAATTAAATACTATTTTACTTTAAAGGGTATTATTGTGTATTATGAAAACAAAGGTCTTGAATACATTGTTAATTTATTTATACTGTTGGCAAAATATTATATCCATAAGCAAAAATATTTAAATTCATCCCCAATATTTAAGTTGTTTAAATTAGAATTTGATTGCTTCATATCTTCTCTGAAATTGTTAAAAAACAAAAAGTCAATTTGTTTAAAATATTTTTATATTATTTTTGGATCCCCTGCTAATGCATGTTTTTCCTTGTTTTGTAATATTGTATGCTATGTTGGTTACTTGTACTATCTGCAAAAAAATAATAATAATATATATATATATATATATATATATATATATATATATATTGAATTTACTTGGTGTGCTAATTGCAGGAATAGTTTAGTATTTTATATGTTGACAATGTATATGTGGATGGACAATTCTACATTAAGTGTTCAACGTGTTATTGTTTTGACTGATGATAGAGAGCCATTGTTTGTTTTAAATGATTTCTTTATTGTATTAGCAGATTATACATGTTAGATCTTACCTGTCCGAGGCAGTGTTTTGAAGGTGGGTTCTGGTAGTGCCATAGCCAGAACGTACCATGTTTCACGATGGAGAGTCATGAGTGCTATGAGGTGTTACATTTTTGAATTTGTGGTTGTATGTTATGCATGTTTGTATTATGATTATTGCATGTCAGAAATGGGTTCTTGCACATAGTTATATTTATGTGCCAATGTTTTGCTGTGGAATTCAGTGAGTGTTACGGGGAAAGGTTCCACCCCGTGACAATGGTTTGTCCCACTAGTGTTTGGCGGGAAACTTGGGTATTTAAAGGAGAACTCCGGCGCAAAATGAACCTTTGGTCTAATTACACATTGGTACCTAGTCAACCGTTATCTGAGATTTGTTTTCATGATTATCGAATGTAAATAGTTTTATCTCTAAAAACAGTTTAGCCTATAAAGCTAGTATAACGCTACTATATTGGGCATAGATCAATGACAAATAAAAATCGCTTGTTAATACCACTAACAAGGCTCAAAATAGCCCCACACTAACACGGTAGCATAATGAGGGTCCCTACCTTCAAACCGAAGCATTGAGAACTTTGTCAGTGTCCAGACAGTTTAATAAGAAGATATTTAATACATACAGTCAACTTCGCGTATACAGGCAGAAGCCATCTTTGAAATACAGTCTCTACCAGTCGATCTACGAACGCCGATCCAAGCCTGCTGTTCGCGCTCACCTTATCACAACTTAGCCTATAGCTCGTTCACATCTCACCAGCGCACGTGGATCGGCGTTCGTAGATCGACTGGTAGAGACTGTATTTCAAAGATGGCTTCTGCCTGTATACGCGAAGTTGACTGTATGTATTAAATATCTTCTTATTAAACTGTCTGGACACTGACAAAGTTCTCAATGCTTCGGTTTGAAGGTAGGGACCCTCATTATGCTACCGTGTTAGTGTGGGGCTATTTTGAGCCTTGTTAGTGGTATTAACAAGCGATTTTTATTTGTCATTGATCTATGCCCAATATACTAGCGTTATACTAGCTTTATAGGCTAAACTGTTTTTAGAGATAAAACTATTTACATTCGATAATCATGAAAACAAATCTCAGATAACGGTTGACTAGGTACCAATGTGTAATTAGACCAAAGGTTCATTTTGCGCCGGAGTTCTCCTTTAAACCATTGTCTGATCAGGTTTGAGGGGAATGTTGCATCCTGAATATGCTGTGCAAATGATTGAACATGTCTGAGGGGAGACATGCTGATAACTTTGAGGATGTGCCACTATAGGTATTTTTTAGCCGGAGGGGAGGGGAGGGGTGGGGGGTTGTACTTCATGTGGACTGCACCTTGTGAGCTGCCACTTCTAAAATAAACCACAACTAGCATTTTGAAAACCATCCCATTGTACTGAGCCTTCCTAACCTTCTCCCAGGCCTCTTGAGTACACATACATGACATTATAATATATCGCATTATTTTACATGTGCATAAGCAATGCTTCCATTGCTTGTTTGTGCTTCTTCTTTGCCTGTGTTTTGATCCAGAGATTATGTACTGTTTGAGAAGTATAACAGTGTTCAGTGTTCATTTTGAAATTTTACTAACAGTATACAACCAACACATTTTTTTCGTTGGGATTAAGGAGACAATAGAATACAGAGCAAAAACGTGAAACATCTCATTTGATCTTGTGAAAATTTGTTGAGAAATCTCTGTCTTGTGATCCCAGCGATCTTGGCAAATCTGAGCCATGAAAACTGAACTGAAACTGAGGAGATACACGAGGAAACATAAGTAAATCTCTCTTTTTTTCTCTCCTTTTGCCGTCTCAGAGAAACAACTGATATATAGTACAATTGACTCACTTGTGCTTTTTCTTTCCTGCAGGCGGATTAAGAAAAGGTGTGGATTGCATTTCCAGTGTTGGGGGAAACATTACAAGTAACGCGAGTTAAGTAATCACATTTCTTTTTTCAAGTAACTAGTAAAGAAACGCATTACTTTTTAAATTTACAACAAAATATATAATATCTGAGTTACTTTTTCAAATAAGCAAGTTACTTTCTTGACTGACAGCTCTCCTGTCCCCATGTTGGAAGTAATCGTGAGTAAATGCAGAGGCGTTGTGCGCTCTGTAAACATGATGCTTATTGTCACGTCTAAATGCAAGCAGGAATTTACTCATCTCACTTGCACAAAAACAGATTCAGTATTCATCAAAATGAATAAAAGCAGTGAAATGCAAACTCAGAATATTATGCAAACCTGCAAAAATTAAATAACAAAATTATACTTTATGTATTTAATCTCACTTTATTAACCAATGTCTTTGCTGTTGACCTTCGATTATCCAATTCAATACCAATAAGCAACAACCTTTTTCCACTATACTAAGCTCTTAATGTGGCCTATGTACTCTTTTTGTGAAGATAAAGTACATACTTTTGAGTGTGTAGCAGAATAAGCTTTGGGACATTATGGGACATCAGTGGGTTAGTTAGAATGTTTTGAAGCATCGAAAATGCATTTTGGTCCAAAAATAACAAAAACTACGACTTTATTCAGCATTGTATTGTCTTTCGGTTCTGTTGTCAAGCCGCGTTCAGTGACGCTGCTGACGTAAGACGCTGCTGACGTGTATCTGGTGCGCCCGAGCTTCGTTCACAGTCTGAGGGAGACGCACGCTGTAAACAAAACAATCTTCGCAAACATAAGGATTTCCACACAGAGGAAGACTTGCATTTTTTTGCCCAGCCATATTTATTTGAACCCGAATACACGGACGCACCAGATACACGTCAGCAGCGGCACTGATAGTCCAAACATATGTCATTTGTGCATTAATGGCTGTTATGTTAAATAAAAGGAACTAATTAAAGGGAGGCAAGTTATTTGACCTTTTAGAAGCGTTGTTGACTCATCTTCCCTCAGACACAATGCTTTCATGGCAAAACGCCCAAAAGATTGGTGAATCCGATGTTACAAAACCGATACCCGGTTATGGGAAAATGCTTAAATAATTCAAAATGATTATTGGTTGATCTCTATAATAATAGATGCATAAATACCACAGAGATTTTAAAATACATCAAAGGGCTTTTATTGTCAGCTCTATTCATGCATCTCCATCATTTGATGACCAAGTGATACAAGTATACAGAAAAATATTCCACACGTTATAGGTAGGGATGCACCGATGCATCGGCTGAACATCGGTAACGGCCGATATTTGCCTCGTTAACTGCCATCGGCCATCGGGAAATAAAAATGACATTCGCCGATGATTATTATGTGTCATGAACGCTGTGCTCAGGAGAAACTTTTTCCCTCTTTTTATTTGGGCGCGGGGAGATGCCGAGACGGAAGAGGGCGCCCGCGCACTCTCCGTCCTCAGTAACTTAGATTAAACAAAGAAGATGGCGGTCGTGCGGCAATATTTTACAGTCATTGGACATTTGAGAAGCAGGCACGAGGCGGTGTACGGCGATTACCTGCAAGCTGACCAACAACGGAAAAATGAAGCCGCCAAGAAAGCGCAAACCAAGAGAAAGCCAAACAGCTGCCTTCCGACAGCGCCAAAGCGAAACAAATAACAAACAAGGTGATGGAGTTCATCGCTTTAGATGACCAGCCTTTTATTGGAGAAATAACCACCTGCGTTTTCCAGAACTCGCACAAATGGCACGCAAATACCTTAGTGCGCCATGCACTAGCACAGAGAGTGAGCGGTTATTCAGCTCTGTGTCTCATGTCTTGGATGAAAAGAGAAATAGGCTTTGCTGTGACAAGGCAGAGATGCTTATCTTTGTAAAGAAAAACATGCATCTTATTAAGAAGTAGGCCAGAGATACAGCAGGTGACTTATGTCATTAATGATCAGAAGTGGAGGTACTGTTTTTGTTTTATAAGATGCCCCATGTTCCAGCCTGTGAGTTCTGAAACACTGTAATGTTTTATTCTGTATGAGAAATACACAAGGTGAAAGATAGCCCTATTTATGTTTGTATTTATGAATAACAATTTATTTATTTGAATAACATAATTTATTTATTTCACTTGTTTTTGCATTTACACTTGATGTTTTTTATTTTATTTATCAGAAAAATATTTTTTATTGGGCCATGAAAATAATCTCATTGAGTAAGTTTTTGTTTATCAGGCTAAAACCACTCAAATAATTTTGTTGGGCAATGTACTGAAACAATCTTTTCATTGATTAGAGTTAGCAGTCAAAGGTTTTTGAATGTTATTTTTCAGAAAAGAACTTGTCATAAATAAGGTTATAATGTCAACCAGAAAGGTCAACCAGAAAGGACATTAAAGGTTGTTTTTGTTTCAGAAATTGGTCTGATTGAATTTGTGCTCATTCTAGGATAGTGTGATCAAGAGCCGAAAGACTTGTATGTTTCCGTGGCATAAAAGAAGGAATAAATAACAAAAAGAAAAAACATCGGCATCGGCCATCGGCCAAGTTGTTATGTTAAACATCGGTATCGGTATCGGCCCAGAATTTCCCAATCGGTGCATCCCTAGTTATAGGCACTTCTTAAACTGAAAGATAATGCATGGTTCCTATGGGATAGTGATTTTTCAGGTCTGGAAAAGTCTAAAATTTATAATAATTTGATGAAAAATGAAACTATTTTTTCTTTTCAACTTAAGTTTCTTTCAAAACTGAGGATTTGTTTTGAGTGTGTTGCCTTATCTGAGACATTCAAACACTAACAATTGTTTGATCTATTAAATGACTTTTAAAAATCACGAAGAAGGTCAGGGTAATGTTGGATAACATGGAACATGCATATGCGCATGTCTTCTTGATGCATGCTGAACATCAGCCTATCAGATCAGAGCTCCATCGCCATGGCATGATCACAGTGATTCAGGATCCATCATATCATTCAGTCCCTCATGAATTATTTAAGTTATGATTAGACTCTGCAAGGATGTTAGAGCAAATCAGATAATACATATTCAAATTCATTTTATATTCTTCAAATAATTAAGCATATAAATGATTGTATACAAATGTCTACTTTACTATTATTTTTAATACCTTCTTGATTGAGAAGCGAGAAACTGTAGCTATATATATATATATATATATATATATATATATATATGCGCACATAATCGAATGTGGCATTCTAGTTTCAATGATTGATTATCTAGGTTGTTACTTTTACATATTTGCACTGAATTACAATAATAGAAGCAATGCTTCTTAAATTTCTTATTGAGGATCGCAGTTTAGGCTACATAACATTTTGAAAGTGTAACTTTGGCTTTACTACCTAATGCAATGAAAATCTCAAAATATAAATAAAAAGTTATTTCCTATATTTAATCTCACTTTGTGGCCTCAGCTAAATAGTGTAGTAAACCTCCTGAACACCAGATGGCTGCAGGGAGTCATATAAGCAGAGCTTCCTGTCTGTCCTGACTCGAGCAGCGCACGCATGCTCGGTTTCATCAGTTCGCGCTCATCAGTTCTCTCTGCACAGCACATCTCAGTTCACTATACTGTTGGAGTCACATATAGTGGTTTATTTCGAGTCGGAGTGATTGTTAGGCACGACCGAAAGTGAGTAACTTCAGTAACTTGTGAATCAGTGCTTACTCGAGACTCGAGCCGTTTTGAACGGTTCACTCCGATTTCGTGAACTAGTTCGACCAGTTCACTAAAAAGAACCGGTTCAAAAGAACCATTTGTTCAAGAACCGGACGTCGTTAGTGATCAGACGTGAAGAATTCTACAGCGCACTCATTCACGGTATGTTCGCTGTTATGGAAAAAACGTTGTTTTTGAAGTTATTTTGTTAGACCGCATTTGATTAACAAATGTATAACCTGCATATATATTTTTTCTGTGCTTTTGCTACTATTAGCCTCGTATCGCTCGAGAGTGAAGAAGGGTTCGTGTATTTCTAGACCTCAGTTTTATTTCATAAATAATTATTCACAAATAAATTATTGCAGTTTTATTAAGCGGATAATTAAGCAAAGATGGAATAATCTCCATCTTGCTATTGTGTAACGGGCCTGTGCGTATTCATGCGAAAGGCCTTGAAGCCTGTTTCACGCCGCACGCGTAAGCAGCACGTATTTCTTTTGGCCAATGTCACACTTCCGGGTTTTAACTTCCGGATTGGCCCACGCAGGATAAACTTTTTTTCCGTTAACAGCGATGGCTGAGCCGAACAAAAACCATTTCGGAAATCAATGTCTTTGTACGGTATCATGAAAATGTTTGACCTGTCTTGGTGATTTATCAGTAAGACTACAAAGCTCGAATTAAGAGCTAAATGTAGAATTAAATCGAAATGACTCCGCTTATAACTTGGTTATATTGGCGCGACTGTTCATTACCACACTTTATGTAAAAACAATGTTTTTCGCTACGTATTTGGGAAGTAATCGGCTGGCATCTCTCTTCTTGCTTCTCCGAATGTTTGATATCGTGGAAAGTCGGCTTTAGCTCATTTAAATTCACTGTAAACCACTGCTTCACGGGGCATATATTGCTTTTATAAAACGGTTTGTCCATAATAAAAAAAAAAATTTTTATTAAACACGCAGCAACAAAAAAACATCATATTGATAACAAATTGCATCTTCCTTCAAGCAATGTAGTTCTTCAGAAACAATTCAAAAGACGCAGTGGCGCAGTAATATTGATGTAATGAGGTCACGGTGTATGTTTTTATTTTATGCTGCCGTCGTAACGGTAGCTTCAAACACAGCTCAGCCAATCAGAATCAAGGACCAGAACTATCTGTTTTAGACAGTGCATCTATCCTCTATATCTATTGATGTTTTTAATCTGTGCTTTTTTCCCAGATCACTCCAAAATGTCTGAACCACGGGCCTTAAAGAATCCCTACCTAGATTACACTGGGCCTGGATGTGCACAAGACCTGTTTGACATGCAGGGAAATGTAAGTGATTCCAAAAAGCGGCACAGTACTACTGAATCTTACAAATACTATGGTAATCTTAAAAAGAATTGCTATACCGTAGTATATATGAATGTTAATCATTCATAGCCTTCCCTGAATTACAGTAATACACTGCTAAGCTTACCCTCTTGTCTTGCCTGTATTCATTATCATATCTGATTTATAAATCTTATTTTTCCTCTGTGCAGTTGACCCAGCATTTTGCTAGCTGTGTAAGCAGTAAGATTGGTGAGCTTATGGCAATCATGGAGAATGGACTGAAGACCGCTGACCCCAGAGACTGTACTGGCTACACTGGCTGGGCAGGTGAGAACACACTTGCAGATGTATTACAAAAAGAATTATTAATGCATGTTTAGTGAAATTGTATATGGTTTAATATCATTGGAATCAGCCTCTATAGATGGGGCTGCTTAAAGGGATAGTTCACCCCAAAAATGAAAATGCAGTCATTATTACCTCAACCACTTTAGACATTCAACAATATAGGGATGCACCAATATAAATATAATACTCCGCTCGTGTACTCAAACTCATTAAAATGCTTTGATACCAACATCCGATACCATGCAGTGTGTACAGTACAATGCTTTTGACAAAGAATCACTGACAACAGAGCCGAATGGATTTATCAGAGAAGGATGTCTGAAGTAAATGTATCGAATTAATAGAATGTGAAACAAATTAAATATTTCTGCCTATATAGCTGCTGTGCGTGAGCTAATAAGTTAAATATGCGGAGTGGATTGAGTGCTCCACGACACAGCTTGTCGATGTGCAAGCTTATCGAGTGCACATCCATTTTTCACACATCTCTGGAAAGTTTGTAGTTTGGTCGGATATGTCAATAACAAAGAAGGTAAAACGAGTAACTTATTACTAACGTTAACTGACTGTATAGAGAGAGAGAGTGTGCGGTCTTCTGTTGCATGCTCTTGATTGCTCACACTGCACACATACATGTATATTTATTCAAAATAAGTACCTTTTCGGACGCAGTTTGTCTGGGCCGCTGCAGTGACGCAATGACTTTATCAGTCAACGATTGGTTCTTTTATTCTGAAGGCGGAATTTCAACCATATTGCACTTTCTCCCATTCATAAGTAACACGAGTGCATCGTCTTTGTATATCTTAATCTTTGCTAGAAGTAGCTTTGCAAGTACACGTCAACTTATTCTACAAACCCTGTTGCAAAGTTGCTTATAAGTAGTAGAATGCATTTGTTTCTTCTGCTGAACACAAGGAAGGTATTTTGAAGAATGTTGGTAACTAAACAGTTTCAGTTCTAGTTAACTTCCATTGTTAGAACAAAAAATGCCAAATTCAAAATACCATCTTTTGTGTTCAGCAGAAGAAAAGTCATTCATGTTTGGAACGACATGAGGCTGAAAAAATTGACTATTTTTGGGTGGACTATCCCTTTAAGGCATGTGCTGGTATAACTTTGTCCAATATATTGAAATCTGATTGTATTATAGAATTTGTTTTAAATGCTTTATTGTAGTTCACTACTCTTGTTTATGGTTTTATATCATGAAACTACGTGGCCCGCATTGCTAAGTCCCCCTCCCCCAACTGCAGGCATTGCCCTGCTTTACCTGCATCTCCACAGTGTCTATGGAGATCCCTCTTACCTCCAGAGGGCCCTGGACTATGTCAACCACAGTCTGAGGAGTTTAACCCAGCGCTGGGTGACCTTCTTGTGCGGGGATGCAGGGCCGCTGGCTATAGCGGCGGTGGTCTATCATCGCCTCCAGAAACCCCATGAGGCTGAGGAGTGTGTGAACAGGTCTGACCCTGCTCTACCTCCATCTTTGTGTATGTGTTGGGTCGGTGACATTACTCTCCAAATTAGAATTACACATCTAAATAATCGCATTAAAAATGAATTATATACTATTTTTGTCTGCTTTTCAAAAATGTATGAAAAATGTAATTCTTAGTATTTCTGAATTTAAATTTATTTTGATAGTTTTTGTGTATTCAACTAAATAATCAGTTGGCTTAAAGAACTGAATTTCTTAAAAAAGGAAAAGATTAGCAGAGGCACTTTAGCCAACTCAATCGTTAGAGGATTTCTCTCGGACATCCTTTGTCACTGACCCATGTAAACTTGATATTTAAATAAATTAGTAGAGTTAAATATAATTTACTTTAGTATATTGTCTAGTATATATATGATATATTGAAGGAATAACTATCAAAATGTATTGTTTGTTGTCTGCTGTCCACATTGAGTCTTAATGTATTGTGTTGTATGTAGGGCTGGGCGGTATATTGAGTTTGTACGATATTCCATATCGTTTAAAAAAATATATATCGATATGAGGAAATACCGTTTATATCGAGACAGTAGTTTGATACGAGCACATCTGAAAAATAGCCGAGGATGCAGTGTGAGCTGCTGCAGTGACAGTACATAGTACAATTTGTCCTAAACATGACACAAACTTATATTAAGGTGTTCAAAATAACTGGTAAGATATAGTTGACTAGTTTAGAGCAGCTTGCTCTGACAGATACTGATAAATACTTGTGCTGTTTAATGCATTTGAGATGTAGTGCTTTCCTCAGTGCTTAACTTACATTTCACAGGTATATTCTCCATCTGTAAATGTTAAAACAAATATGTCCATTTCACTGTCGGGAGAGGACGAGCTTCTGCAAGTGAATCTCCGCTTAAATTCAAGCTTCCGTGAACGAGCCCCAAATTGCCGGAGCCCAATAGAATAGTAGCGCAATAATTCTGACTAAAATACATATTGCACATTTATTGTCTATTGCAAATATTTTAGCAATATGTAGAATTTTAAACGTACAAGTATATTTTTTTATGAAAGTGACCATTATAATGGGATAATCAAATGCATGCTAATATAATTAGTTTGCGCTTTTTTTTTCTTCTAATTTTTAGTTTAGCCTTTTAGTCAATTTAAAAACAAAAGCATTATTTTTGTTTTTAGATTGTAATGTTACAATGTAATGTGATTTTAACCACATTTTTGCACATAATATATTGTATAGCCTACCTTACATTCACTATATTTGTTTCAATATCAACATTGTTTGTAGGATATCATTGGGCAGGATGTGAAATAACATTTTTTTTTAAATAAATACAGATTTTCTTATCCAAATAGAAAAACGTAGAAAGTACCGAGATGTATATCGCCATTTATCCAATAAATAACGAGATATGATTTTTTTGGCCATATCGCCCAGCCTTAGTTGTATGCTTTGGATTGTTGGCTTGTTTATAGCTTAATACTACTTTAATATAATTGCCCTGGGATAACTCCCAAGAGCTTGTGTTCATTAAAAATCTCATACTAGGATTCCAGGATGAGGGTGAAATGTGGAGGATTTTTTTGGTCTATAGGGCAGCTCAGCTCTTTTTGTGTCCTGTGTCTTGACAGGGTTTCATTCCCAGAGGATCTTATTGTGATCTATTTGCTCGAATGTTTCCAGGCTGCTGCAGTTGTACCAGTCTGTAGTGCAGGGGAAGGGCAGTCTTCCTGATGAGCTGCTTTATGGGAGAATGGGCTACCTTTACTCCCTTATGTTCATTAACCAGCAATTTCAGCAGGAGAAGATCCCCATTCAATACATTCAACAGGTCAGTCACATTTATTTGGGCTCAAACCTGAACAAAAGCGCATGAAATCATATTTTAACACAGGATGCATGGCTAATATGAGTTATGCATGAAAGAAAACGAGTTATACTCAACATGACCAAAATGTACCATTTTTATTGCATCAATAAATGCCTCTGGTCTTATTGAGAAAAGTCATAGTTTTAAGTAAAATGTAATGCATTTCTCAGTCTATACAATTACTTCATTGATTGACTTTTGTCATCTGTTGATGTAACCATGAACATGCAGGCAGTGAAAAATAATATATCAAAAATGTCTGTTCATATTCAATATCAAAAGTTGATTTGCAGCCTAACATTCATAATCCAATCAAACCCGAATGGATAAAACCACGCCTACATGATTTCTTGTTTAAAGGATATAGTGTTCAATGGCTGGTAATAAATGTAGAAAGTAGGGCAGATGACCAGTGTATACATGTCTGTTCAAATGTTTGGATTCAGTAATATTTTTGATATAAATAATCTTTCTATAATGTAATGATTCTGAAATTCAGCTTTGCGTCACAGGAATAAATTACTTTATTGCTTTTGAATTTTATTTTGAAAAAAATATTGTAAAATACAATTAAGTCTTGCTATATATTTTGGAACTGAAAATTAACATTCAACTTGTGAATGGCTGACAATCTCAAAATATTTTCAGGTTAACAAGACTCAATATTAAAACAGAAAAATGTTGTGAAAGTGTGTATGTTGTCTTGAACATGCGTGTGCATTTATTTCAGATCTGTGATGCTGTAATGGCTTCAGGGCAGACCCAGTCTCAGAGGAACAAGATCCAGGAACAAAGCCCTCTAATGTATGAGTGGTATCAGGAGGAGTATGTGGGTGCCGCCCATGGCCTGTCAGGGATCTACTACTACCTGATGCAGGTTAGCACACTCACAATACAATTGGCAACAACCAATTGTTGGGGGAAAAAACTATAATTTTGGTCATTCAAACAAACTAATTGTCTCCCTCTCTTTAGCCTGGGTTTGTTGCAGAGGACAGGCTTTCGTATCTAGTCAAACCCAGTGTGAACTATGTGTGTCAGCTGAAGTTTCAATCAGGCAATTACCCACCATGTGTCGGTGATTCTCGGGATCTTCTGGTGCACTGGTGTCACGGCTCTCCAGGAGTTATCTACATGTTGATACAGGCTTTTAAGGTACAGATCTCCACGTCAGTGAATTATTTTGAAGTTTTAAGTCATCTGTAGTTTCAAACTGTCAATCTTTAAAAGTGCAGAATTATATGTGTGTTCACGATGTGTGTGTGTGTATATATGAAGACCTCAGATGCCAAAACCTCCAAGTCCGTCTACCTAGGGATGGGTATGGAGTTCGATACTTTTAGCACCGACCGAATTGCCCGTTACCATCGAGTATTAGGGCTGGGATGATACATCTCCCGATTCGATACTATCACGATACTTGGGTGCCGATGCAATGTGGTTTTTAATTATTTATTTTTTTAAGAATTGCGATTCGATATTGCAATTGTTTTTAACACTAGACCATTGGGAAAAGTTAAATCATACACTTATACAGACTGTACATGATGTATAAGATGAGTCCTATTTACAAAAAAAAATCATCACATCTTTCTTACTTTTTTTATTTCAGAAGCATCATACAATAGGCCTACTACATTCTCTTAAATAAATGATTCAATAACACATACATTTTGTCACTTGTCGCCACTTAGTGGCGAAACAATGTAATCGATAAATGCGTTATTTTAAGCACCAAGTTTCTATCAAAAGCTGATTTTGATTGCTATGGTAGACATCATTGTTCATATATGAACTTTAAACTTTTATCCAAGTACTTCTATGATAATTTTAACTATTGCATCACAGAAATAATGATACTATGAGGTTGAAAAGAGCAGCTGTTTCATGACAACTCTCTCTGGGTCAGCAGCAACACAGCGTTGAATGTTGCGATATTTTTTCAAAGTTTAATAGAAAGACAAATTGAAAGATCGCGTGGGTGTTTGATTCGAGATCAGTCTTTTAAAAATGAATCGTGCAGCTCTATTGTCTTATCTCAGCATATGCGCGAGGGCTTTTCAGTGCTTTCAGTCTCGCGTCTCTTCCACGCGTCCACTTGGGATATTACTTCGCTCAACACTCATAGATAACTGCACATTTCATCCTCTTATGGAATGAAAGTGGCTAACTTCTGTCAACCTCATCTACAAGCAAGGACAAAAATAAAGCAATTGAATTTGAATTAATATCGATTCTGGATTTTAAAAAAATTATTTTAGAATTGTAAAAGAAAAAAACTAAAATCGCGATAGTTAGGTGAATCTTTTTTTTTTCTCCCAGCCCTATCGAGTATCAAAAAATGTCTTGTCGTTCGGTACCAAATTTCGATACCTAAGGGGTTAATCTCATCAAGATCAGTGAGTTAATAAGCATGCAGCATGATTGGCTGCGGCGAGGCATCAAGGAAAAACACTAGTTTACGCCGGTTACGCCCAGAGACGTGGCTCACATGTGAGGCTGTAGTGTGTAACCATCCCAACCCCTATAGATGAAAAGATGTGGAAAAGATCAGAAGTGGCTACATTTCCCCAGGCTCGATGCCAACAGCGCGCAATGCCCTAAAATTTGCATAGAAAAAAGCTTCGTTCAGGAACCGGAATCGATACCAATCCCTACGTCTGACATTTTTTCGTTGAAATTAGCATTTTTATCAGTCAGTTATGGAAATGCCTTATTTTCAAAAATGTCACTTTAGTCAATTCTTTTGTATTTTACAGATTAGTTGCTTTTTCAAATGCTCGTTATAAGTTCAGATGGAGCGGCGTTTACAGAGCCGTACATCAATGACGAGCTGCGCGTAAAAGATAATCGCAGCCTTTGCGATTTCAAAATCGCGATAAGCCATCTCGATTTAAGTGCGATTACATGTAAATTTCGATTAATCGTGCAGCCCTAGATTTGGTTGTCTTTTCCTGCAAAACCAGTCCATGTGTGCTTTTTTTTGTTTTGAAAAAACAAAAAAAAACAAGTCCTTCGTTTCGCTTTATCATGGATTGAATAGAGCTTTTCTTTAATGTAGGTTATGTCCTATTCTGTCACAGTTACATCAGCACAGGAAACACTGTTGTGTTCACAAGCTACTCGTGAAATCCTGTCATTGCCACTGTAATGCTTTTCTTAAACCTTAGAAAGGGCAGAATTATGAAGTTGACAATGTTTCCTTTCACTAGTGAGTGAAAAGTGAGTTTTCTTTATTTTTGAGTTCAGCATAAGCCCTAGTTTTTAACTGTTTGTATTACAGTGCCATCAAGTGTGAGTAAACCACATTACACAGAAGCCTCTAAGTATTTGGACTCGGAAGAATTTGAGATTTTAGAGATTTATTTAAGATCATACTTGTGAATAATTTTCTGCCGAATGCATTGTTTGGAAACGCATGGAAGCGTCATATTGGTGTCCAGAACAGAAGTCTGTATAAGCCGTGTCCCTCCTCAGGTGTTTGGTGTGAGGCAGTATTTGGAGGACGCTCTGCAGTGTGGAGAGGTGATCTGGCAGAGGGGTTTGGTGAAGAAGGGCTACGGTCTCTGTCACGGAGCTGCTGGAAACGCGTATGGCTTCTTGGCCCTTTACAAGGTCACGCAGGATCTCAAACACCTCTACAGAGCCTGCATGGTGAGTCTGACCCCTCTCAAGCTTAGAATGTGTCATGTTAGTTGTCTTGAACTTTTCTAATAAAAGTTTTTTAAAAAGTCAGTTTATTTTAAAAGCCTTTCAAGCAATACATTTTCATGAAGTACTCATTTATGAAATAGGAAATTATATTTTTGATTCACGAGACCTTGACTAGCATTATAAGTGAACTCCAGGGAAAGCTACAATATTTTTTTTAAAGCGCAAATCCCTATATGAAGCAAGACTTTTCTTCACATGTGAAGTCAGTCACATTTTTTCAGTAAGTACTTCAGTAAAATAACTTTGTCATGGAGTTAATTCATAAGCATATGCTTAAGCATATTCTGCGATGATAAATCATTGTGCTGTCTGGAGGGGACCTGTCATTGGCTGTTGTGTGTACAGAGGCATGATGGGATTTGATGTCTTCTCATCTGCAGTTCGGAGACTGGTGCATGAATTATGGAAGACATGGCTGCCGGACTCCAGATACACCATTCTCATTGTTTGAAGGTAGAGTAAACATTATACATGTATATTTACATTAACGTTCAAAAGTTTGGGGTCGGTAAGGTCGTTGTTTTTTTTAGGTCTCTTATGCTCACCAAGGTTGCATTAATAAAAACAGCAATATTGCAAAATATTTGTGTGTATATATTTATTATATTCAGGATTGTTTGATAAAAAAAAATAAAAATCAACAGCATTTATTTAAATACTGACCCCAAATGTTAAATGATTTTTTAAAATCATATCTTTATATTTATGAGAAGTGAGGTTTTTATGTTTGTGTATGTTTTGTGTTTGTGAATGTTTTGTTCAAATTCTGAATAGTGAGGATGACAAACATTTTATTTTACACTGGTTTAATTAATAACTAAACACTATTTATCATATTGTCTCATGAAGGAATGGCAGGAACAATTTATTTCCTGGTTGACTTGCTGCAGCCAACTAAAGCCAAGTTCCCTGCTTTTGAGTTGTAAAGGTAACTACACCTCTGATTTGAAACATTCGACTATCCAGGCATTCATTATGCAAATGAAACCCTTGCTAACTTCAAAGTGCCTCTTTCCAGACTGTTCCGGATCACTGAGGTTTTTTCGCTTGAGCTTCCTAGAGCTGGAAGAACGCATCCTCTGATGGTGGAATAGTACTGTCTCACTCTGCTTGTGCGTCTGCATGCTTTGGATGGAATCTAGGCTTTATAGATGAGGGTTCTTTGGAACTATAATGGGAAGCTTTTTAAATATGCTTAACAGATTGAACTTATTTTGTTTTTGTGAATTTTTGATGTTATGGGTATATGTTTGTTAGTATTATTTGTATTACTAAGACTCATTGAAAATGACTTATTTTGATGTGTTTGTTAGAATATATATCGATATGACAGCAAGGTAAAGTTTAACATCTCTTTAAATTTGTGAACTAATTGCACAAAAATGACTGCTTCAAGATAACACTAAAATACAGTGTCAATATGCTTTCAGTTAGCTTAAAGGAATAGTTAACCCAAAAATGTAAATACTGTTATTTACTCGCTCTCAAGCCATCCTAGGTGTATATGACTTTCTTCATTCAGCCAAACACAAACCGAATTATATTAAAAAAAAAATCCTGGCTTTTCCCAGTTTTGTAATGCCATTGAATAGTGCCTGAGTTTAAGCTCCAAAAAGCACATACATCATAAAAGTAATCCCAACATGTGACGTTGCACCTCTTCTCTTATATCGTAATCTTAATTTTTATACTTCTAATTCGTGACTTCTCTGCGCTTCTGCTTTCATCAATTCTCTCCTACGCTTATGCTACGCCTATATCATATGTCAGGTCAAAGGTCACTCTTCCGCCGAAACTCAACTCTCGCGTGTATGGCCGGAAGCCATGAATTATAGTTTATAAAGTTTTAAATATGGATCTTTTTCTTAAAAAATCCGTCACTTCGCTTCAGAAGTCATTTATTACCTCCCTGGAGCCATATGGATTGCTTTGATGATGGATGGATGAGCTTCAAAAACTCAGGCACTATTCACTCATTATAAAGCTTGGAAGAGCCAGGGTATTTTTTAATATAAGTCTGATTGTGTTTGGCTGAAAGAGGAAATGCATACACACCTAGGATGGCTTGAGAGTGAGTTAATCATGGGATCATTAAAAATTGAGTGAACTATTCCTTCAATGCTTTGCTTTCTGTATTAGTAATGTCTTTTTTATTTCTTGATAATACTAGTAGTGATATCAGAGGATGTGCTGCAAAAATGATTTTTTTTTTTTTTTTTTTAATGGTGGAACAATCTGTTAATATTTTCATCTGCACAGCAATAAAAATAAGAAAAAGAGTATTTTTATCTTTGTTGTCATTCTCGCATCACATTAAAGGTGCGGTAATAGCGATTTCTGAGAAACGCTGTTGAAAGTGGATCGGACCGAGCTGCAGAACTCACTTGTAGCCAATCAGCAGTAGGGGGCGTGTCCACTCATGATGGGGGAGGAGAGAGGGATATTTGAAGAAAGACAAAAGAGAGCTGGCTGTGAACATTACAATAGAGAAAAGGTCAGGGGAGTATTGCTGGAAAAAGAAGGGTTAGGATCAGGCTAGCTTTAGGACCCTTGGTAATATTAGAAAGGCTTTCCAGCGCTGGCGAGACCGAAGCGGGAAGGCCTGAAAACAGACGTCGATGTTTCCGCTAGGGATGTACACGAATTTTCTAATATTCGATCTGTAATTATTATTGGAAAAATAAAATACTATTCGAATTTTACTACGTTGCTTTGCTGGCCGTAAATGCAGTGAATCCATGATAAATCCCAAGCACTAACTCGCATTTATAATTAAATGCACTGGGTGGCGCTGTGGAGTGTTAACAAGTTGTGTGTATTTGATCACATAATGTTGTCGTCTGCCTCGCGAAGTTTGGAATTACTTGAAAATGATCTTACTAAATGGAATTAGTTTTGATCAAATTAATTAATTAATCTGAGTTATAATATCAACACAATGAGAAATCACATGAAATCCAAACAGTCGAATGAGGAAAGACTGCTGTCCAGTGTCCAACACTGCATTCACGACTGCAGGTAAGCGCAGCTGGACCCCGCGTGATCCGAAATGATAACTTATCTTATAGCAAAATGATTGAGACATATACTTCCTTTAGGTTTCATTGAGGGAGACCGGTTTAAGAACAGAAAATGCAAAGTGCTGTTAGAAACTTAGAACACCGTTATCTTTGTGTCTCTGAAGCGTCTGTCAGCGAAGCGCCTTTTCTCACTCGAGCATAAATTGCTGGCGGCGCCCCTGCATGTGGATATTGTTTTTCTCAATAAAAACGTGAAACAATATAAACACGATAATCATATGCTGACTCGAGTGTGTGTGTACGTGCTGTACGATATCTGGCGCAATCTGCTTTATTAGGCTTTTTTTTTTTTCGTTCGCGCTGCTTAAGCATGCTTTTATTAATGCTTTTGTTTTTTATATTTTTTGTTTACACATAGGCCTACTGTTTAATGTTTTCAACTAAAAGAAAACTTTAACATATTGTAAGCTTGTTGTGTATATTGCCTAATTGTAAGCTTGTTCAGAAATGGTGACAAAAACGTGAAAAAAAAAATTAACTTAAAAAATAACGTCTTTTTCGTTAAACGTCATTTAAATAAACGAATATTCGAATGCAATATTTTTGAAAAATGCCCATCCCTAGTTTCCGCTCCATATGTGAGTAACATTAGTTTTGCTATGCTTTACAAAACAAAGATATGCTGCTGTTGTAGTTACAGGACAGTTTTGAGTGTCACTGAAGATAAAGAGACATCCACTCTTGCATTGTGTGTTTGTGCATTTTGGGGGCAAACCAATGAAGGGAGGGGTATTTTTCTTTAAGCTGATTTCAAATATCAACAGTGTCCAGAAATCGCTTACTGCACCTTTAACAATGTCAAGGCTTCTAGAAGTGAATGACACAACCATTTGTCTCCACTGGATGGAGCTATACAACTCTGCAAGTTAATGATTTAGTACAAATCTTTTGAAAGTCTGTTTTTTTTGTGTGTTTTTTTTTATCTGTACTTCCTTTATCCATGGGTGCCTTATTTTATTTCAAACCAGTCAATGAAAGAAAATTCAATTCACTGACCAATATATAGACTAACACGATTCAGTTCTCAATCCAGAGGTCTTTGTGTATTCACCAACATGACTTTTTTTTTGTGTGTGTGTGGGTTTGCAAATTAAGCAGTTCGATCAGTGGGTAGCAACTTAAAATTTTCACTCTTTTAAAATTCCAGAAGTGTAACCTCAGGTCTTGATTCTGGGAGACATTTGTATACCATTTGTATAAATGTTATATACCAGTATATAACATTTATATACTCAGCCTCACTAATCAAAGTAATGACATATTCATAATGTCATATGTTTCACGTTTTAAGTATTAACGGATGCTGTACACCAAGGAAATTAAGTATTAAATCAATCAGTGCTTTGTTTTTAAAAATATTAACACTTAAGATGACAAGCTTTTCATAAACTGGCTTTGTTGCAGTTTTGTTTAATGTATGTCATTCAAATGTTTGGAGTCAGTAAGGTTTTTTGTTGGGTTTTTTTTAAGGAAATTAATACTTTCATTCTGCAAGGATGCATTAAATTGACAACAGTAAAGCAAGAATAGCAAGAAATGTTTCTTGAGCAGCAAATCAGCATATTAGAATGATTTCTGAAGGATCATGTGACTGAAGACTGGAGTAATGATGCTAAAAATTCAGCTTTGGTCAGGAATAAATTACATTTTATATATTTTTATATATATATATATATATATATAATTCACATAATTACTGTTTTTATTAAATCCTATTTTTGATCAAATAAATGCAGGTGAAACTACTTTTTAATTCATTCTAAGTCACACGCAAAGGAAGAGAGTCGAGAAGGAATTAAATTATTCCCAAATGGTTTAATATATAAATGGTGTAATTACAAAAAAAAAAATCAAAATGCAATCAAAATCAGATTGCATAAATCAAAACAAGCTTTTTCACTAGCGCTCTCAGTCTTCTGGACCCCTCTATGTATTTCACATATAAAGATCAGTGAGTTGACGGGTCATTTTCTCTCACTTGAAACCCTCTGGCAAATCCAAATAAGGCTCATACTTTCTCAAGGGCTGATGGACAATGCTTGGCCCATACGACAGCTTTTTTTAAACGCTGGACTCCTCAGTGTTCCTTCCAGCTGATCCGAGGTCAGTCTTGCTCTATGTGGAGTGTAATTGCACCTGCAATCCCAGAGATTTGAGGAACTGAACCCGTGTCAGAACAGAGCCGCGTAACCTGAGCGGCAGCTTTGCTCGCTTAGTTGGGCATGGGGGTGTAAGGGGCTGAGACGTGTCAACCACCCTTGAGGTGCGACCGTCCCTCTCAGAGAAACTCTACACCCCCTAAAAGAATGGCTAAATATAGAGCTCATCTGCCCAGGGGCGAGGTCTGCAGATCCATGGCTTCTGCAGCGTTCAGAGAGAAGCTTCGATGTCTCAGGGCGGGAATGGAATGTCTCTTGCATTGTAGAAACTAAAATCTAATTGACTTGAGCATGAAACAGCAGAGATCAAATGATATTTGGCAAAGCCCTGCTGTGCCACCGCAGACCCCCTTTTGGAGACCCCAGGCGTAGATTAAAGTTTTGTATTTCTCTTAAACTTTTATTTTCAGTGTAGTATTTCCAAAAAGGTGATATTGGGACCTGGAAATGCATATTAATGATTTACCTTTGGAAAAAAAACAAAGGCAGGCTCATCGATTCACGGGGAAAAAAAAGAAGAAAAAAAACCCTCTGGTCAAAACCCTTTGGTTTGAAAACAAATAAATATATTTTATCCCTCATGTTGATTAAACTCGTGGATAATGAGTTATTTTGCAGAACGTCCAAGCTTTAAGCTCCAAACAGAACAAAAAGTATCACAAATGTAGTTCTGAAGTACTGTGGTACACAACACTCGAGTTATTGTAAAGTGTGTGACATCAGAGCATAAACTCATATCACATGAGAATGAAATGTAGTATATAAAACTCTTAAAGGGATAGTTCACCCAAAAATGAAAAATCTGTCATCATTTACTCACCCTTATGTTTGTTCCAAACATGTATGAGTTTCTATGTTGAACACAAAAGAAGATATTTTGAAGAATGTTGGTAACCAGACGGTAGCCATCGACTTCCATACAATATGTTTTCCTATATGGAAGTCAATGGCTATCAACGGTCTAGTTACCAACATTCTTCAAAATATCTTCTTTTGTGTTCAACAGAAGAAAGAAACTCATGCAGGTTTGGAACAAACATAAGGGTGAGTAAATGATGACAGAATTTTTTTTTTTTTTTTTTGGAGAACTATCCCTTTTAATAAAAAAGCAATGACATTACCATAAGAAAGCCAGAACACCCTAATGATTGAGCTTCTAAATGTATGACGTGTTTTAGCTATTTGATGTTTTAACCCTTGTGTTATGTTGCGGGTCAATGACCCGTTTCGATTTTCTAGTTGTTGGAAATACTGGTTAACCGTTGTTTTTTTTCTTGATATTTTGAGACTTTTTCTCATTTATCATGATGAACATGCATGCAAAGTATGTTTTGACATATACAAGCAAAATTACTATTACGTTCGTGATGTTTGCGGGTCAATTTGACCCTCATGGGCAGCCATTCGAGCAACTGTACAGACACAAAATAAAAACATGTATTTTCTGCATGTAAGGGCACTTCAACTCCAGTTCTAACGTGCAAGTGTATCTAAAAGTGCTCTAACCCTAACCAAACACACTTGAAAAAGCTAAAATCACAGTGTTTAGAATTATTTGCAAATTACAGATGAAAATCTTTGTCAGATACAGATAATAAGCTCTCATTTCAATATTCAAGATATCTAAAATACCTAGCTTTTGACCAAAACTTTTATGTAGGATTTTCAAAGGCAGCTTCACAGAGCCAAAAAATAAATAAATAGCATTTATTTGATGTATGATTTTGTTATGTTTGGTTTCTCACTTCCCTGTGAGTGAATAATGAAACTAGGGAACTAGGTCTTAGGAAACTAGGGAAAGTTAACTTAGGAAAATTAAAAAATTTCATTATACAGCAAAATGTTATTGTTCAGTTACGATGTTCAAAGCATAAAAAGTAAAAAAGTAAAAAAAAAATGTATATGCAAAAAAAAGTCAGTATACTGTTTAGTTTCCAATTTGGTCAAAAATTGTTTTAAAAAATGGTTTAAAAACATTTTTATAAATCATATTTTTAGATATAATGTTTTTGTAATGTTTGACAAATGTTGATATTAAAAGTTTACAGTTTGTATCTAAATCTTTGTTGTTTTTCATAGTGTGATTTTTGAGGAATTGTATTGAATCCAATTAGTGTCAATTTGACCCGCTCCATAAAGGGTGTACACAGAATTCGAACAGTGCACAAGGGTTAATAGTAAACAACGGATTTGACATCCATAGGAGGCATTTAAATTGAAAGCATGTATAGTGGACACAAGCCATGTTTTCGCTTCATATAGGTGACAGAATATTAAACCAAGTGGCTAGAACTAACTTCACTTTTCTGAGCCATTTTTGCAATGACTTAATCAACTGGTGTCATGGTAGTTTAGTAGTGGATGAAGTGAGTTCTCAAGTTCACACAGGTGTAACCATAGACGTAAATTCATCACATTAATTGTTAACGTGATCCACTAATGTTTGACAACTACAAAGTTTACAGGTTTTAACCACTGTTCACATACTATTTTAAAATATTACAGTATACAGAATAAAGTGGGTGCAGTTAGCAGTACCTTTCTGAATATTGATTTTGACAAGTAAAACTTTCCTGCATCAACATATTTTGTTGATCCTGGAACAACAGTCCTGTCTGAAAATTCAGTCCTAACCCTATCCCTACCCCTAAACCTAACCCTACCCATAACTCATCCCTAAAATCAGAGGGGAATAGGTGGGTTGTAAGCCTTAAACTTGACATTAACAGTAAACGTGTCCCTCAAATCTGATTGGTTGTTTGGAATGTTGATCCAGGAACATGTTGTACTTGGTGAAATCACGGTCACCTTCTGAACAAAACCAGGGATTACCTTGAAAGTTGGTTTCACTTTCAAGTATTGTAGCTGGTAGCTCTCAAACAACACCCAAAACATTACATAACGTTAAATGAACTGCTCACATTATTCATAATCACATTATAAAAATAATTCATTTGATTTCTACTACAAGACAAATTTCAGTTACTGTTTTTAAGATGAATGATTTATTATATTTTGAGAGAGGATTGTGGCCCAAGTGCAAGTTCATTCATGCTGTGGTAACAGTCTTTGAGGAGTGTTTTTACTGGCTTCGCCATATAACCATAAGTGGCCGAGACCACCATATGCAAGTTATAAATATCAACAGTGTAATCAAAAGCCTTCCTGAGTTGCCTTCCGTTCATGCACAGAGCCCATATCAGGTGACATCAGGATCATCCCTGACCAGGGATACAAAATATGCAGAAATACCATGTAAATAAAGACATAATGCATGAAATTAAAATGCTGACCAAAGCCAAAGGGTCTTACAAGCAGCCTGGAGCATAATCTAAAAATACCACCGCACATGTACACTGGAGAAAGCAGCAACCTTCCGTCCAGCTTGACCTAAGAAAGTTAAAGAAGTTCCACGGCGTCACAAGATACGCCCCTTGACATCATTAGCATAGCATAAATAAGAAGGAGCTGGTCCATTGCTCAGGACCACTTTCCTGGGACTCCGGCTTCTGGACTTCTGCCCCTCTGCTCCTGCACCACAAAACTACATCATGGTGTGTACTTGGATTACGCTTGCTATTTTATCCTACCTTTTTCATGTTCGTCTGGCTCAAAAACTGTCAATAAGCCCATTGAAAGGAAGTAGGACACCTTTCTTCGATTTTCAAATTGACTTTGGTGGGGCATGACCCCCAATCCCAATCTGTTTGTCACTGCCAAAGAGAAAATCACGCAGCTAATGTATTCTCTTGCTGGATATATGTGCGCTTTTGAAGCAGTTATTTTGCTGATGTCCAAAGAGAGCTTATGTTTCCAAATGTATTTTAAAATAACTAATTATTTAGACTAGACTAGTGTGTGTATTGTGAGATGTTGGCAGGTTTGCCAATGGGACTGATGCATTGTTGTCTTTCTGGCAGGCTACGGAATTCTCTGCTGACCAGATTGAGGGTGAGTCTTCACACATTGGAGTTTCTTATGATGGGAAAATGGCTTTATGACTATAATTGACCAACAAAGTACAACTTTCTCTTCTCTTTGTTATAAATATAATGGGGATGTCCGAAATGTGTAATGTCGTGAATTAAGGATGAAAGACAATTCTTTCTCATTAAAGTAAATAATTACTTTGGGAAGCTCTTGAATATATAAGGCACTTTTTAAATAACACTATACTAAAAAATTGGTAGCACTTTACAATAAGGTTTCATTTGTTAACAGTTAACAACATAAGATAAGATGAATTAAGCATAAAGCATTTATTAATCTAAATCTCAACATTTACTGATACATGGTTCAAATCAAAGTTGCATCTGGTAACATTAGATAATGAACCTGACTAACATGAACTAACAAAGAACAGTCACACTTTAGATTAGGGTACAATTCTCACTATTAATTAACTACTAACTATGACTTTTGCCTCACATTACTGCTTATGTATGGTTAGTAAGGTAGTTGTTAAGTTCAGGTATTGGGTGGATTAAGGGATGTAGAATATGGTCATCCAGATTAAGACATCAATATGTGCTTTATAAGTACTAATAAACAGCCAATATCCTAGTAATATGAATTAACTAGTTGCTTATTAGCAACTAACTAAGATTACAATTCTTCTAATTTATTCAAATTCATTTTTATTGCATTTTAAAATGTAGACTGTATAGCCTTTACAGCTTTCCCCACACCCCCCAGTGCTGAGTATTCAAGGTAAATTAATCGATTAATGTTAAATCAAAATATTGGACGAATCTCTATTCTGATATCCCAGCTAGACTGTAAAAAGTGGTAACTTGCTATTGTTACCTTAAAGAGCCATTTTTACCTGATTTAACTCATAAAATTATTTTTGCTAGTATAAATTAATATATTTAGGTTGATTCAGTTATGCTAATATGTCAGTGATGCCATCAAATCTGCTTAATTTAAGCAAAAAGCAGGATGACTGATAAATTGAGTAATCCGAATGGAAATTATTTGCCATACCCTGTTGCAAAAAAGTCTGATCAAAAGCATAAATTTACTTAAGAATTCAGTTACCCATCCTCTCAGGCATGCGGTTCACAGCCTGGTGTTACTCATTTAGGTGCAGAAAGTATGTGGTTGGTTGTTGGGTGTATGTTACGCTGCTGTCAGCATTCTTGCTTTTGACTTGGGTCAGTCGAAGAGTGCCATATCCATTTATGGCAAGGGCTGCTTTCTCTGAGGGTATCGCCTGTCACGTCACGCATTGAGTGCCGCCTTCATCCAACAGCTGCTGGAGCTCAGAAGTCGTAGGATGCTATTTGTCTTTCAACTTAGTCTCCCTCACAGCCCATGGAAACGAAGTTGCTAAGCTCTTTTTAATTCTGCTTCCTTCCCCCTCCGCTTCATGTGCAGTTGGCAAAGGAGGGATGTGTAGGAGGCAATGTTAGGACACAAAGTTTCCTTGACCATGCCTGTTTTGAAAGCAATAATGTCCCTAAATTGTAAAATAAATTAGATAGATATGCAGATGGATAGATGGACGAATAGATAGATAGATGGATGAATAGATAAGATGGATAGATAGATAGATAGATGGATGAATAGATAAGATGGATAGATAGATGGATGAATAGATAGACGGATAGATAGATAGATAGATAGATAGATAGATAGATAGATAGATAGATAGATAGATAGATAGATAGATAGATAGATAGATAGATAGATAGATAGATAGATAGATAGATAGATAGATAGATAGATAGATAGATAGATAGATAGACATTTCTAAAAACAGATTTTAACTTTTAAATAAATATATATTAAATTCAAATACATTTTAATATAAAAGCTTTGAATTTAGTAATAAGTATAAATATTGACTATTATAAATCTGTATGATAACGTATACATTCAAAAAAATGAATGTGCATACAAACAGACGATAGACAGACAGACAGACAGACAGACAGACAGACAGACAGACAGACAGACAGACAGATAGATAGATAGATAGATAGATAGATAGATAGATAGATAGATAGATAGATATATAGATAGATAGATAGATAGATAGATAGATAGATAGATAGATAGATAGATAGATAGATAGATAGATAGATAGATAGATAGACAGACAGACAGACGGACGGACGGACGGACGGACGGACGGACGGACGGACGGATGGATATAGATAGACAGACAGACAGACAGATAGATAGATAGATAGATAGATAGATAGATAGATAGATAGATAGATAGATAGATAGATAGATAGATAGATAGATAGATAGATAGATAGATAGATAGATAGATAGATAGATGGATGGATGGATGGATGGATGGATGGATGGATATAGATAGACAGATAGATAGACAGATAGACAGATAGATAGATAGATAGATAGATAGATAGATAGATAGATAGATAGATAGATAGATAGATAGATAGATAGATAGATAGATAGATAGATAGATAGATAGATAGATAGATAGATAGATAGATGGATGGATGGATGGATATAGATAGACAGACAGACAGACAGACAGATAGATAGATAGACAGATTGACAGATTGACATATAGACATATAGACATATAGACAGCTAGACAGCTAGACTAGATAGATAGATAGATAGATAGATAGATAGATAGATAGATAGATAGATAGATAGATAGATAGTCCTATTTTGTACATTAGTCCAAATTTTGAGATTAAAATCCACCTTAAAAATGTCTATACTTCCAGATAACTGAAAGGGTCCCTTGTGTCCCTCTGTTACAGACTTCAAAGAGGCTTTTGGTCTCTTCGACAGAGTTGGTGACAGCAAGGTTGCCTACAACCAGGTTGCCGACATCATGCGCGCCCTGGGACAGAACCCCACCAACAAGGACGTAAAGCACATCCTGGGTGACCCCACCCCTGACGGTAAGACTTTTACTTTATATAATGCTGGCTTAAAACGAACGGACACAACTTATTTGAAATGCTTTACAAACCCTCACTAATTTGTGATGTGTGTGTGTAACTGTGCGCACACAGATTATGCCAACAAAAGAATTGACTTTGAAGGTTTCCTGCCAATGCTGAAGACCGTTGACGCCATCCAGAAGGGCACCCTTGATGACTACGTTGAGGGTCTGCGCGTCTTCGACAAGGAAGGCAACGGCACAGTGATGGGCGCTGAGCTGCGTATTGTGCTGTCAACACTGGGTGAGTACAAATGAAATGATTATGTAATTAACACCATGCATGTAAAAAAAATGACATCAGGTCAAGAAATCACCACAGGCAGCACAGTGATCAGAAAATATGTATTTTGACATATACACTACTTTTCAAAAGTTTGTTTGGAGTCAGTAAGACTTTTTATTATTTTTAAAATAAGTCTCCTATGCTCACCAAGGCTGCGTTTATATGATCAAAAATACAGTAAAAATTTTGAAATATTGTAATAATTCAAAATATGTTGTTATTTTAAAATGTAATTATATCCTGTGATGACTTCTCCAGTCTTCATTGTCACATTATCCTTCAGAATTCATTCTAATTTGCTAAATTGTGTCTCTAGAAACATTTCTTATAATTTATTGTAATATTTATTTATCTTTGTGGAAACTGTGATGCATTTTTTTTAGGATTATTTGATGATTTCCAAAAAATAGCATGGTACTGCCAGTTTTCTATTGATTGGTTGATTGATGAGACAAATTAATATGGCTATGAATTATATTAATTTGATTAAGAGTACTGAATAAGTACCATATTTAGATACACTGTAAAAAATGCTGGGTTGTATCAACCCTTGTTTGGGTCAAATATGGACAAACTTAACCGTTGGGTTTCAAATTTTCCCAACGGTTGGACTTGTCCATATTCGACCCAAACATGGGTTGAAACAACCCAGCATTTTTTAAAGTGTACCATTGTAATCTTAGGTACTCTTGCGTTACCATGTCCAAAAACCATAATAATACCATGGATACTTTTTAATATATGTTAAAGATTTGTCTTAACTAATACCTTTCATGGCACCGACAGGTGAGAAGATGACCGAGCCCGAGATTGAGTCTCTCATGCAGGGACAGGAGGATGAGAACGGCAGCATCCACTATGAGGGTATGTGTTTGGAAAACCCCTTCTGATTTAACCCTTCACTCTTAAAAATGAAGCTTCTTTATTGGAATCTATGGCTCCATGAAGAACCTTTAACATCCATGGAGCCTTTCCATTACCCAAAAAAGGTTCGCTAGATTTTTAAAATACATAAAAAAAACATGGTTCTTTTAAGAACAATTCAATGAAAGGTTCTTTGTGGAGCCAAAAAATGGTTGACTGCGAAAACCTCTTTTTGGAACCTACACTCTAAAAAATGCTGGGTTGTTTCAACCCAACTTTGGGTCAAATATGGACAAACTCAGCCGTTGGGTTAAATTTTTAAATTACATTTTTAACCCAACATTTGGGTTTGACCATATTTGACCCAAAATTGGGTTAAAACAACCGAGCATTTTTTAGAGTGTATATTTTTAAGAGTGTAACTTGTTTTAGGACACACTGCACAACAGTGACTGTACTGGCCGTCTTTTCTGCACTGATTGGAATGATATCACAAGCTCACCTGTCACTGTATCATTACGACCATTATTTTTAGAAGCCACCTCAGGCCTTGTATGGCGAGCCAGTAGGGATGATCTTTCCTTATGCATGTCGTCTTCTCCTCTTACAGCTTTCGTCAAGCACATCTTGTCCGTGTAAGAGGCCCTCGGTTGAGGGAGTGGTGAAGAAGGCTGAAATATATCTGCAGACCCCATGGTGTCAAGACATCCATTCTGTTTCGAAGACCAATCAATAAAAATGACTATGGGATGTCACTTCTAAACCATTCTGGTTTTTTTCCCCCTTTATTTGTTTTCTCCCCTCTCGCCCACCTTTTTGGAAGTTACACCGTCATGCAGTTGACCCTCCTTGCCTTCTTGTTCCGCCCGGGGCGGCTGTCCACAGTGGGATGGAGACCGGGGAAGAAGGAAAAGGCCACTCACGAAGTGAGGGTTGGTTTCCTCTTTCTCCACCCATCCAGGGTTACAACAGCACCGCCAGCTGTGTGTTAAAGGCACATGACATTGCTGTGGCCAGGCTGCCAATATTCCCCCATCCCAATTTTCACACAGTCATTTCACAATAAACCTTTTTCCAAAAGTACATCGAGTTCTTCCTTTTTATGCTAACCGATTTGGTCACAATGTGAAGCACATGTTCAAATTCTAGATAAGAGATGCCTGTATATATATGGGTGATGCCAATTTGAATTTGGCTTGCATCTTTTGCAGATCCAAAATAAACATAAAAATGCTGATGCATGTGTATCTTTAAAAAGAATTAAGCATAGTTTATGTTGGAGGTGAAAATCATCCATGCGGGATATACAGTCTTTCTGAAACTACAACAAAATATCTGAATTACTTTTACAAATAAGTAACGCGTCACTTTGTTTTCCATTTCTTGACTGACTGCTCTCTTGTCCTCATGTTGAGAGTAATCGGGAGTGAGTGCAGAGGCATTGTGTGCGTGGTGTTAACATGATGCTTATTGTAGTTCTAGACCAATGTGAGCATGTATTTACTCATCTCACTTGCACAAAAACAGATTCAATATTCATCAAAATAAATAAAAACAGTGAAATGCCAACTCAGAATATTATGCAAACCTCTGCGGGGTTTGTTTGAGCTGTGCCCTCCACTGTACAGATGTGAATTTGCATTTCCTTAAGCCCTGGGGCTTATTCATTCCACTTTTGGTGTGAAAGGGCCTTTACATTTGCCAAAAATATAACTTTTTTAATTAAGAAACAATTAAAGCCCAGCCAAGAAGAGAAGAGAAAAAGTAACACAACACATTACTTTCCTCAACACTGTGCAAGGAAAAGCAACACATAGAGGAAATGAAGCTATATAGAGAATTCAAGTCTCGGTATTCATAAGCAACAAGGTCCCATCCAAAAGCCAAAACGTATGGTAATGGTTTTTAATGCCTGTTTTCATATGAAATATCTACATGGTTCTCAGAGAAATTCAATATTTCAGGTGACTTTTATCAAACTGTATCTAAGCTGCATGCTCATATTAGTGTTTCCCTCATGTATTTACTTCATCTGGGCTCCATTTTCAGAAAGCATGCATCATTTCACTGCTATGCAGATGATTCCCACATTTATTTACCCCTGAAACGCAACAAACATGCTGCTCTGAAATATCTTTTTGCATGAAGTGAAAATGTGGTTTTCTCAAAATGTCTTATTTCTGAATAATCTAAAACCGAGGTTATAGTCTTTGGCCCCCGTGAAAACTTTAAGAGTAAAATTGACCCGGATTACCTTGCTCCTTTTACTTCATCCTGTATTAGGAACTTAGGTGTTTTCTGGGATCAGAACCTCAAATTTGAAAAACAAATAAATGCGATGATTAGTTCTTGTTTTTTCCAGCTACGTCTTCTCTCTAAGATTAAATCCTCTCTCTCTGAGAAAACCTTAGAGATTGCTATCCATGCGCTCATTAAATCTCGTTTGGATTATTGCAACTCTCTTTACTGGCATGTCCAACTACTCTATTGCTCGTCTCCAATTAGTACAAAATGCTGCTGCAAAGTTCCCCAAAAGAAAACGTAAATTTGATCACATTTCTCCAGTTTTGAAATCGCTGCATTGGCTACCTGTGCATTTTAGAATTGAGTTTAAAATTCTTCCCTTTGTTTTAAATCATTAAATAATCTGGCACCGAGCTATTTGTCTGAGCCACTCTGTCCAATCCCACACGGAATCTGAGGTCTGGTGATTTGAGACTTCAATCTGTCCCCAGATCACGATTAAAGCATAGAGGAGAGCCTTTGCTATTGCCGGCCCTGGGCTGTGGAACAGCCTTCCGGTTTACATCAGATCGGCTGTTTTTAAATCTTCTCTTTTTCTTTAGCTTTTAATTCATTGTGAGCTTCTGTCATGAATGTGTGGTTTGCCCTTGTCGCTTTATCTTGTGTTTTGGTCAGCACTTTGGTCAGCCATGTTTGCTGGTTTTAAATGTGCTATATAAATAAAAACAAACTTGAAACTTGAAACTAAGAAAACATATTTAGACTTTACAATAAGGTTCCATTTGTTAAAATTAGTTTACTATTAGTTAATATGAACAAACAATGAAAAATACTTCCAAAGCAATATTAGGCCTAATCTTAGTTAATGTTAATTTCAGCATTTACTAATAGGCCTACATAATTAACAACAAAAGCTGTGTCTGTTAATATTATTTAATGGACCTTAACATAAATTAACAATGAACAGCAGTAGGCCTAACTTTAACAAAGATGAATAAATATTGTAACAAATTTGTTAGTTGAAGGTAATGAAGCCTATACTGTTACCAAAATGTATTTAATTACTAGGGGCAGCTAATGGTTATCGAGTCAGACTGGTAACCCAAAGGTTGCTGGTTCGATTCCAGTACCGGTAGGAAATGACTGAGGTGCCCTTGAGCAACTGTGTCACGGTTTGCAGTGTGTGTGTGTGTGTGTGTTCACTATTCACTACTCTGCTCCTAATGTGTGTGCACAAACTTGGATGGGTTAAATGCAGAGGACAATTCCGAGTATGGGTTATCATACTTGGCCTTAACATGTCAACTTATAGGCCTAGGCAAACTTTTCATTGGAAACAAAGTCAAAAAAAATGTTTTCTCTTAGAAAACATTTAGTAAAGATATAAAATGGAATACAAATGATCTACTTTAATATGGAAATATTTGATTGATGACAGGAAAAATAAATAAATAAAACTTGACAACACTAATAATAGCCACATGCAAAATGCTGAGCAAAAATCTTTAAAGAAATTTAGACTGCCTATACACAGTATATAATATTTTTGTTTTAATGATGTTTACAGTGCCGTTGTTATCCATATTTAATAGAACACTACAGAAATATATATATATATATATATATATATATATATATATATATATATATATATATATACATATATATATATATATATATATATATATATATATATATATATATATATATATATTTTTTTTTTAAAAGCAGCAGTCAGAGTTAGTTCTCAGACAGATAGTTCAAAGAGTCATTAAAAAAGTAGGCCAAAAGCAAGGTATTTTGGACATGATACCATCCATGGTAACTCTATAGTTTCTATGAATTACCTTGAATATTATCTAAATACCATGGAATATGAATATGGTAACATTTCTCACTTGGCACATGTGCTTCTGTCACTTCATTTCCAGGATTTGGTCATATACCCCGTATCGATTATTATACGGGGTCGTTGGCTCACTCTGTACGCTAGATGGCGATGTTTATCAGTGGAAGAGCAGGAGCAGTACAAAGGAGGGTTTTTTTATTTTCTTGTTGCGACTGCAGAGGTATTTTGTCCTATCCGGGAGCCGTACTTGCTCAAAGCAGATTCATACGATGGCGAATGTGAAGTGCTGCAGCGAAGGCCCCTCTAAAGAAGGAGGTGAAACTGTCAAAACTGTTTTAATTTTGCAATTAATTGACTCTTAAAAGTCTTCGGGAATATTTGTAGTACTTGTATTTTTGAATGTAGTTAAAAAATAAAGTTATAGCCATAGATTTGGACTTTTTTGTTAACTAAATTGAGCAAGCTAGCTAAGTTAGCTGGTAACGAGCTGTTTTCTGTTCCGTGCTGTGGTTTCAGATGCGTAATATTTAACACTACTATCTAATGTACCATAACAACACCAAATGCATAAGAATGTTGCATTTTGCCCAGCTGAATTTTGATCGGTGGATCTTTGATCCATTCACAAACACAAGCTCAAAATAAGTACCATGAGTTTTTGGATTTGTAACTTACCATAATTCATTCGTGGAAGTTCATTTGAGTACCATGGTACATGAATTTTAGTAACTTGTTATTTATGTATTTACCGTCTTATACTGTCATTGAGGTATTCTTAGAAATGCATTTACGTAACGTTACATATATGGTAATAAAATGGCGTAGTGATTCTATCATAGAGTACCATGTAAATACCATAGGTTGTATGGTAATAATCCATATGGTAAATATCAAAGTACTATGGTATTACTGTGTTTGATGATATCATATCTGTTCCATGATTCTGCCATAGTACTTTGATATTTACACCATATGGATTATTATTACCATACAACCTATGGTATTTACACGGTACTCTATGATAGAATCACTACGCCATTGTATTACCATAGCTATATGTAACGTTACGTAAATGCATTTCTAAGAATACCTCAATGATAGTATAAGACGGTAAGTACATAAATAAGTTACTAAAATTCATATACCATGGTACTCAAATAAATTATTACCATGACCCCTATGGTAATTATATGGTGTAGTGATTCTACCATAAAGTATCATGTAAATACTATAGGTGGTATCATATGGTAATAATTCATATGGGACATAGTATGGTTGAAGTGTTTAAATGTGCTATTGTCTACAGTTACAAACATTACTGTGACAGAACCATGTTACACATATGGAATCATCAGACAGTAATACCATAGGAATTATTACCATATCTGTACCATGGTTCTGCGATATTGTAATGTTTGTAACTAGACAATAGCACATTTTAACTTCAAATTCCAGTGTTTTGCTGAAAGCAGCCAGTTCCATTTGATTTGGTATTACTGTTGTATCTGACAATTAGTTCTAATCAAATGAATCAAGCTAATCAATTAGATTTTAGGCTCAACAGCTTCTCTCTGAGCAGGTCCTCCTGGCGTCCCTCATCTTTCAGGTAACTAGCTCACCTTTGGTCTCCAAGGCAACAGTCGCTCACCTTGGTAAGTTGTTTCGCCTCCAGCAGGACCAGAAGAGAAGGGAAGCAGTGTGAAAACTAAGACTGTCTCTTCCAGCACGGCATCAGGGGACAGTCTGCGAAAGCGGCCTGCTCATGAGATCGATCCAGAAGATGAGGCTAAAAGCAAGCCAGCCCCCCCTAAAATGTTTAAATCGGGGTTTAGCATGACTGCGAAGAAGCCTACGTCCATCTCTATCAAGCTTGGAGCAAGTGTATGTCTATGTTGTTCTGCGTACATACATCTATATTGATTTTTTTTAACCAAATAATGCTTCTTTGAGTTTAATTTTTAACATTTAAAAAATGGTGTTTTGTTCCTCTTATTTTAGAAACCTAAAGAACCCGCACCTGCCTTACCTGCCAAGAAAGCTGGACTTGCATCTGTTTTTAACGAGGATGATGATGTATGTGTCATTCATTAATATAATAATGCTGTATGTGTGAAGTCATGTAATAATTGATTATGTGCTGTGCTTGTTACATTTGTTTCTTACATATTTACCGTATTGACAAAGTACTAATGTTTAATTTTAATATAATACAGTGCGTGCATAATTATTAGACATGTTAGATATTCATAGATCATCTTTTTTTTTTTAGCAAATTTGACCAATTCCAAACCGCATCAATCTTAACTATTAATTTTGTATATGATTTAGTTTGTATATAAAAGTTTTTGCAGTTAATATATTTTCTTCCCAACCTGTTTTTGTGACCCTGCTGTCCCAATGAGCATTTGCTGTCCAATGGTCTTGTCTTAATTGTGAATTTTCTGTAGTATTGCATCCTTCTCATAGGTATTTAATAATTTTTGACTTTTCACTGTGAGTTAAATCTCTTTTTTTTTTTTTTTTTTTGTGGCCCTTTTTACCTGTAAAAGAACCCGTTATTAATTATGCACATCTGAATATAAGGAGTTTTTCACTTCCATCCCTCGTTAACAATTATATCACTTATACATGATTATATATGATATATATAAGTTGAGATTGATGTGGTTTGGAATTGGCCAAATGCAAAAGAATATGATTTGAATATCGATTTACCTAATAATTTTGAATGCACTATGTTAAAATACCAGTTTCGTAACCTTTTTTTTTTAATCTTATGTTTCAGAGCGAGCCTGAAGAAATGCCACCTGAAGCAAAGATGAGGATGAAGAATATTGGCAGGTTGGATTTAATTTTAATTCAATTTAACTTTGAATTTTAATTGTAAGTTATAGTACTGTACTGTATAATACAGTACTGTTGACAACCTTTTGATTTTCAGAGAAACGCCCACATCAGCTGGACCCAATTCCTTCAACAAAGGAAAGCAGGGATTCTCAGACCATCAGAAACTTTGGGAGAGGAAGCTCAAATCCCACACAGACAAGTAGTGTCTGGCTTCTTCCAATAGCTTGCTTTTTGGCACAGAGATATTTGTCCTATCTGTCTTTGTTTGACAAACATTGTACAAATGTAAATATGTAATGAATGTTTATGCTATCAAGCATCTTTTTATTGTAGCTATTTAGTTGTATTATTTAACCATGCTGTGGTTAAAAATGCCTTCCTGTGTAAGGTGCAAATCACAACAGAGAAAATGAGCATAATCGTTATTGCTGTACAATGGTATGTGCCGCACCGCCCCCTGTTATCATTTGCCTATAGTTTAGTTGTTCTCCAGAGAAGGAATGTAGTGGTCCAGTCATTTAGGTTTAAGTTTCATTCATAGTAATGAAAGAAGACTGTAGTTTATTAAGTCACTAATAAAGGAGAGATGTAGTGTGACTTTGTGCGTCTGAAGAACTTTTTTTTCTGTTTTGTAATCAGCTAATCCAGTTTTGAGCGCAGAATTAACCTTGGTTAATTAAATTAAACTTCTCAATCATTTATGATTTGCGTCCATTTCAAACAGAGGACAACAATCTAAAACAAAATTTTATTGAAATTAAATGACAGACATAAATGCATAGCATTTTGTCAATGACTCAAAACTGTATTAACAGTCTTCAATGAGCCCAAGAGGCAGACCGATGAAGCCTGGGAAATGCTGAAAGCAGGAGATGAAGTGATGGTAAAATGAGCAAAGTTTATTTAATAATCTTAATTGCGTCTGTTTCAATGCTCAGTAAAACTTAATCTGACCAGCACAAATGCAATAAGTGTTATTATACAATCAGTAGCAATGGAGAGTCTGCTTCACAACATTGTGATGTTAAAAACCGTGAAAGAGACATTCTCTTGTCTTTAACTCGCGAAGACAACACAGCTCACAACATAAGACTACGGTTAAACAGTAATGGAAAAATAGTATAAAATAACTGATCAGTGTAATGAGTATATAAATGGTTACATGATTAAATGGAATAATAAAATGATGAATAAAAATGATTACATGATTAAATAGAATAATAAAATGATGAATGAATATTAAAGGAAATAAAACAGACGAATATATGGTTGCTCTCTTGAAGCTGCACACATGCAGGTTGCTACAATAAAATCCTTAGATACCTCACTTTTCTTCAATAAGGACTCATAATAATATAATATAAAATAACTGATGAATGAATTGGTGTAATGAGTATATGATTAAATGGAATAATAAATTGATTAAAATGATTATAGATGAATGAATAATAAAGGAAATAAAACAACACAAATGTATGGTTGGTTGCTGCAAATAATTCTTAGATCCTTCGTGTTTCTTAACAAAAAGCTCAATTGCAATGTCCAAAATAAAACAACAAAAACATCATGCAAGTTTACATGTTTGTTCCCCATGTTGAATATTTCAAGCTATGCCCTATTGAGAGTAGATTTTATTATTATTATTATTTGTTGCATCAAAATTGTTGGAACCAGCTATATGAAGTGAATTCTAATAGGTAACCAAGAGGCTGCGTGCTTTCTTCAGACGTTTCTGGCGACTCAGTAAGCTCTCCCGCTTTTGGCCAATGTCAAAGTCTTCTTTAAGCAGGTTGTCCACACCATCTTTATCATGCAGCAACTGCAACATGCTCCTTTGCAGCTCCAAAGCTGCTTCCTGGAGCAACATATAGCGGATCACCATTGGGATCTGGTCGGCTAGACGCTTGCTTGCAATCTAAGAAAGATAAGAGCATCATATATACATTGCAAATTGAGCTGACAGCACAGAAAGCTTTAGTTAGCACAATTACCGTATAGTAGGCCTCAAGGTGCAACTTCATCTCATGCAATGTGGCATGATTGTCTGTACTAAAGCCTACACTGCTGCAATTAACCATTTCTTTAGTTTCTTCATCCTCTTCCAGCTTTTCCTTTGCATCTCTCAGGCTCCAGCTGTATGTGCCATCTTGACTGTAAACAATGAGCTCCATCTTGAATTGGGTCCTCAGCATGGATTCTGCTAGGGATTCTTTATCCTGTTTGATGGCTTCGATCTTAGTCTTAGAAAGTATTAAAAAATAAATGATAAAACAACAACAAAAAATCTTTTAAATCTGATGATTTAAATGCAGAGTAATGTGATTTATTTGTATGAAATTTAATAGCATTATCTACTATAATCAATTTGTCAAACTCTGAACTTGAAAGTTTGAGAAAGCCAAGTGAAAGTAGTTTGATATGAACACTTTGAATTCATGTATTACCAGAATCATTAGCAAAAAATACCTACCTTTGCTACTTTCAGAAGATTAGGGAAGCCACTGAAGCTGTACTGGGCCAGTTTGATGAACTTCTTTGAAACAACATCTATGTAAACATAAACACAGCGTTAATACTTCTTTAGCAAAAGTTCATCTTGCCAGCTCAATTATTCAGTGAACAGTGTTGGTACGTTATTCAAAAAAGGAATTAATTACTAGCTAATTACATTTGCAACCGTGTAATTAGATAACTGTACTAATTACTCTCTCTAAGAAGTTTCATTATTACTAATAATTTTCTAAATTCCAGACATGAAACTGCTCTTTTAATTCTTTTATAAAAAATGATATAAAATTGCATAAATTGTTCTCACCAAAGTATTTAAAGGGAGAAGGTTACATAAAACAACATGCATTTTAAAATTAGACTTTAAATTTTTATGTTAAATCCACTGTAAATTGTTATAGAATTGTTCTATAGTCTATACAGTATTTAATGCAATTACAGAAAATAAATGAGGAATCTCTTACTTTTCTTTTTGAAGTGAAAATTCAATTTCAGTAATTCATTATTTAGTAATTAGTTACACCCAACACTGCCAGTGTATCCAGGTGTCATAAGAAACGATACTCGGTTACTAACGTAACCTCGGTTCTCTCTAGAAGAGGGAACGAGTATTGCGTAAGCTAGCTTACGTTACGGGTAAAGTCATCTTTTCTCGAGATATGAAGCCAAAAAATTATCCTTAATTTTGTATTTATTGTCAACGCAGTGCAGCAGCTAGCAGACCTTGAGCAGGCTGTCTAGCGTGCTCATTGGCTGCCCTGCGGCAACTGCTGCAGCCTACCAGTAAGCCTGGCGTGACGTCATGCCCAATGAGGGCGCGTGCGCCCTCCACGCGTCAGAGCCCGCCGAAATGGGCGTGGCTTAGCGTATAAAAGAACGGCTCGGAGGCTGCTTCACTGGTTTTTCGTTGACTGAAGCGAAAGTCGAACGTGGCGCAAACACGGCAGGTTACGCAATACTCGTTCCCTTTTGTAGAGAGAACCGAGGTTACGTTAGTAATAGGGTTGGGTACCGAAACTCGGTGCCAATAGGGAACCGGTTCCGACGTAAACGGTAGTAACCAGACCGAATAAGAACGACAATTTCGGTGCCTGATTTCGGTGCCTGACTTAATTAGGCACACACACGCACAGTCTCTTCTGTCTCGCATGCGCGCTCTTGCTCGCAAGGTTTGGCTGCATTTCACGTGTAAAATTACGCGTCAGAACGCCCTCTGGGTGTGCCGATAGTCTGAATCCATATAGAATCAAGCCAATACATTGGCTGATGGCGCGGGCGCCGCCTCGACGCACTTACGTCGTCATATTATGTTGGCGCGCGCGCGCCATTTGCTCCTCAGATTTCTTTGCCGAAAAAGGAAGCTGGTCGGCAGCACGAGGAGCTTGGCAGCGTCTCGTTCCCTATTGAGAGAACATAGGTTACACCAGTAACCAGAGATGTTCTCTTTCATAGGTTCACTCAACGCTGCGTAGCTAAGAAGCAGTGGATTTGTATTTGTAGGCTGCTGTATCACGTGCCGTTTGAACTGACGCGCTACAGCGATCTGTCACATTTCAAAGAGCCAAAACATTATTTATTGTGTGAATCTCGTAAAAATATTGACAGAATCTGACAGCTGTGGATTTGTTCCATATCAAAAGTAACCTTTGTCAGTGTCCTCTTTGTCCGCGATTTTTCTCTGCGTGAGAAAATGGATGTGTGGCGTGCGTGAGAGCATGTGAAAAGGGTCAATTGCGTGAGTCTCACGGTCAATGCGTGAGAGTTGGCAGCTCTGCCTGCTAGTAATCTCTATTAATCTCCAGTATTACATTGTTTGATACAACATTGTTTTATTTGATATTATGTAAATGTGAATTTTTGTTTTATATTGGTTTTATTATTATTTGTATTTATATTGTTTAAAGATTTAAGTTAATATTGTGTCCAGTTTGGCCCTGTAACTAAAAGGGTATTATTTTTTGATAAAGTGTGTGCGGTTTCGTTTTCTTAAGTACCGTTTCAAGAACCGTTTAGGCACCAGAACCGTTTAAAAAATACCGAGTAGGTACTGGTATCGGATAAAACCCAACCGATACCCAACCCTAGTTAGTAACCAACTATCGTTCTCTTACGAGAGGTTCTCTCGTTTTGCGTAAGCTAGCTTACGCTACGGGAACCCCTTGTCAACGCCGTGTGCGCCAGCATCCACTCCATGAGTCCCCAGCCGTGCCGGAGAACAAAGATAAGTGGAAAAATTAGGCGGCCAGCATAGCGGGCCGACACCAGTATACAAGCACTCAATGGGAAATGCAGAGCAGCGCAGCCGGTCTGACATAACGGCCCATAACAGTGCAGCTCAACCAGGAAAGCTTTAATGACGTGATATTTAGTCTGCGCGCTGACAAGCGGGCAGAACATAAACATTATCAAACCGCCAGTCTAGCCTGCAGGGCGGGGACTTCAAGGTTATAAAACCTTACAAATGTCGACGGGGAGGCCCAGCCTGCCGCCGTACAAATGTCATGAATGGAAATCCCGCTGGACCATGCCCACGACGAGGCCACGCCCCTAGTGGAATGCGCCCTGATGCCCAAAGGGCATTGCAGACTTTTTGACGCATAAGCCGCAGCAATAGCGTCCACTATCCATCTGGACATGCTCTGTTTCGAGGTGGCGAGACCCTTAGTGCGGCCACCGAACGAAACGAAAAGATGCTCCGTAAGCCTGAAAGGGGCGGAGATCGCAATGTAAATCCTTAACGCGGTCGACGGCCTTCGTAAGGAGGCGCACCAGCTCCGCGTCCACTCCGGCACGAGTCCTCCCGGACTCCTGGACAGACGGGGAAGAAGAGTATAGAGACCAGTCCTCACTCCTCACAGGCCTCGTCCCCTGATGCAACGGCAGTGAAGGCCGAAGCCGGCAGCTGCGCGTCGGGAAGGGGGGGGCGGGGAAGGCGAGAGAGACACTCGAGGGTTCCTGACCGGCGAGTGCTTCAAAGCCGCGACGATCTCCGGCATCCGCTGTGCACGGCGCTTCTTCTTGCGCGGCGCCACGGGGGGTGGAGTCTCAGCTTGCACGTTGAAAGCCTCGAGTCGAGCCCGCAGGGTCGACAACGGAAGCTCTTCGCACAGCACGCAGCCCCCGGACCCGAGGGCGAGTGCGGCTTAGTCCTGGCCCATGCAGGCAGAGAGCGCAGATAGCTAGCTTACGCAATACGAGAGAACCTCTCGTAAGAGAACTGTACTGTACTAAGCTACCTTTATCCAAAGCGAGATAACAATCTACCTTTCAGCAATCTAAGGTTATACATGCCTTATTCTATAGGACCAAAGGAGTTGTTCATGAGTTGTCTCTCTTTGATATTTATTCACTTGGCAGCAAAACTCTGTATCTACAAATGCACTACATAAACCTGAATGTTCAGTGTGGCTAAAATGGATATAGATGGTTCTTGGTATTCTTGACAATTTCACCCTTATTCAAAGATTCCACCTTTAAAACAACCGTTCTAGAAAATGGCCCTATCTATCTTTAGAATAGCAAAGGATCTGTGCACAAAGTGAATTCCATATGAAAAAATTCAACACATTATTAAATTATTAAAAACGGTAAAAATGGAGTGGGTGGGATTTAAAAATATTATTGAAAAAAAAAACACAAACCGGAGATGGTCTTCAGCATCATTAAGGTAGGTTCTTCCAACAGCTTGATCTGTTCACCAACAGTATTTTCAAAGGTACTGTAATTGATGAATCCTGGAAGCTCTCTTCCCCGATATTTGGCTTCATATGTATAAACTTCGTCCTTAATCTCATTTATGGCTGCAAAGGATTTATAAATGATGTCAGAAGATGCTCTCACGTTTACATTACCACAGAATATATTTTTCAAAGATCTGTCAAGGGTGCTTCAACTCAAACAGCGTTTGACAATAATGTTTATAATAATGTTGAATAAACGGGGGCTAAAACGTTTTGAGCTGTCCACTTTCGACCACTTTCAGAGGTAGTCAAAAAAGCATTCAACCCGATTGTGTGTAAACGTTCATGTAGTCAAATGCGTTTAAATAACCACAAAAGACAGCCTATCTGCCAAATTACCTCATGCGTATGCATTAGCCTGACAGTTCGCTGAAGACAAAAACGCACCAAGCACAATGTTCTCTCACTGTTCCTGAATTCTAACACACACTCACAGCATTCACCGTGGTCTTGCGGTTATCAGAGCAAAATTTACTTAGATTAAGTTAAAAAAAAAACATACAAAAATAAACAGTACACTTAGGAGGTACCAACTATATGCTTCACTTACATGATTTTCCAGAGTCAACCAAGAAGCCATTCCAATTTGCAAATTCTTCACGGAGTTCTGGAAAAATCAGTAGATCTGGTGCACATTTAACCGCTTCTCCATTGGTCAGGTTAAGGGTATCACGTGTGAAATCTGTAAGTTTCTAAATTCAGAGATGAAATGTAAAAGATGTCAGTAACTCACTGATATCAATATGACTAAATATTCATACTTTGGTACTGTGTAGATTTTAATGCTGTACTCACATCACTAAGAAACTTCAGTCTTTCTGCAGGGTCTGATGGGGGTCCGTTGCAATATTTCTGCAGTTCCGTCTGTGTTTCAGCGAGCTTCTCATCGATTTGCTTTTCTAAACTAGGCAATGATTTCTATATAGAAGATTAGTCATATGAAAATAAGATACAGAATGTTTATAAGTCTAAAAATGCTATAGGTCTCTTTTGTAAAAAAACAAAACAAAAAACAATTTCACCTGAATGTGATGAACCAACTCAATTGTTAGTTTCTCAGCCAACTTAGGAATAGTTGCAAAACCTTCTTCATAGAGTTTGCTGGGAGAAGAAGCAAATCAAATGTTCAGTTACAGTGAGCTTTAACTGAACATAACACCACTAATTTTCTAAAATCCCATTAATGGGTACTAATTTGCATGTGCACTTCGTGGGCTTACATAAAAGTTCTCACTACAGTTTTTTCCCCAAAATAAGTCACTGTATTTTATCATCTGAAATGTCCTGCGACTTATAGGCCTATTCCAAAGTTATTTATATAACGCTATTATTGTCTGACAAAACATAGCTAGTAGTTCAAGTTTTGCTTTAAATAAATTTGGCTTGCCATTTATAATGTTGTTTATAATAAATGCCACTATAATTTATGTTTGTTTTATACCTATAATTTTCATTCCTGTTCTGTTCTGAATAACGGTAAATTTAAAGGTTTTGTTATGGAGTGAGGGGAACTAAAATACATATTTATAGTGTTTATAATGTTTGTCATTTAATTTATTGGTATTTTACATGATTTCTGAATTTAATAATATGAGATATGCATTGATACAACTTGTGTTTTCTTTCTCAACAATCCAATTTTGTGATAAACCATTTCAGCTTGAATCTCAATAAATAACAACATTTAACCATATATTTACCTGAAATGAGGATGGTCTTTGAAGAAGGCATTCTCTTTTACTATGGACTCATTAAGAGTGACCTGATCGAAAATATCCCATTGTCCCCTGCACTTTACAATCATGTAGCCTTTAGTAAGGTGAATGACCTCATTGTGCACAATGTCTACCACTGTCCCTTCAGTGCCCTTATCCACCAGATCCGGCTTTGTTAAGATGCCTGTAGGAAACAAACAATAGTTATACCGAGTCTGATTCAGTTTGAAGTATATCATTGCAACGAGAAATGCACACCTAAAGTTCTTTCGCCCTCAGGGTCCTCCTCCTGAGCCATCTGCAATGCTTCTGTGGTCGCGATGTCAACATTGCATGGCACAACAACCAGGTTGATTGTTTCTTGCTTTGCAACAAACTTCCTGATCAGTCTCTTAATCTGGAAATGCATGTGATTAATGTGTCTTTGCCTTTAAACAGACCATGACATCACAATGATCTTTGCAACAAAATATCATAAGAAAAATATGACAAATGTAAAAAAGCCTAATTTTGGCATTTAAAAAAAGGTCTTTATTGCAACCATTATAAGAAAGTTAAATTTACTGTTTCTCCAATATCCTCAGGTTGACCTTTGACTGCGACTCGTGCAATCCCAGGGAGGTCAATGAGAGTGAGGTCAGGAACATTGGCAGAGGTGATCTGCAGACTGATGAGTTCTTCACTAATGCCAACACCTACTCCAGCCATCTCATCCTGGGCTACAAACATAATTAGTGTTGTGTTTGGGTGCAATCAAGATGCGTTTTAGGCATCATAAAACCTTGTGCCTAACAGTTTATGGATAATGTGCTCTGGAAGATCGGTATCACCTTCCTTGATGGCACTTACCAGCAGAGGCCTCGACTCTCTCCTCGAGTTTCAAAGGCATTCCAGTGAGATTGATGACTCCTCACTAGTTGCCACAATACCAATACCTTCAAGTTACTTTTTTTTATTTCCCTGCGGACCATCTGTTCTCCTGAAAAACTCCTCGAAATCTTCAAGCTCACTCCTAACGAGCTCACCAAGAATATTAGAAAAAATATTATCAAACAGAAATAAAACAAGCTTTCTGGGAAAAAAAAAAAAAGTATAATTTTAGGGCTTTGTGTCATTTTGACCAATGAGGGAAAGTTACAAAGTGCGAGGGAAGGATGAGGGTTACGATGCATCTTTAAGTTTTGACCCCTTGGTGATTTTGATTCTCTGATGGTTCTTGGTTGACCGATTGTAAACCTTGCCGTTCTTTGATCTCTTTTTCTTTACTTTTCTCCATTCTGAATATATATGTTTTGCTTAGTGTAGTTAGTTTCCCCACATAGTTCCATTAGTTAAAGCAACACAATGGAACTTTTCCTCTTCGGTCGCCCTACTGGTTGGAAAGGAAATTGTCCATTATCGCTGTCGTAAATAATGTAGCCTACTGTGGCACGCACGCTCGCTGTTTATCCAGCACCGGCTTTAGAATGAACGATGTCCACAGACAAGGTAGAGTATGTTGCATGATTTCATGAAAGTAGGCCTAGATGTATTGCGACATCAGAAACGAAGAAAAATGACTATTGTAAGGCTTGACGTAAAGCAGTCGAATTTTGTAGTACTTTTTGTGCTCGGGTTACTACCCGAACCCCGAAGTTCCATAGTGCCAGTAGAAGCGATACAGACCCCGTCAGGCTATGGCAGAAGTGCCTTTCACCCTGTTTTGACTTGATGAACCACTGATAAGATTTTGTAAACATTATTTTTTAAGGTAAAAAATGTTACATAGTGTTGCTTTAAACCCTTTATACACAGGATTGATTATTGGTTTCCGTCTCACAAATCGAAGTCACTTTAGCGATTAATGTTCATATGTATTTTGTACTGTTAGTACAGTATGAAAGTTATCCTTCTTGGCCATGCAGGATAATTCTTTTTCTTAGAGTTTATATGATTGTGCTGTCTGTTTGGTGGACAAACAGATCAATCGATTGTAATGTTAATTCATCTAGAAAGCTGGTTTAAATATTCATAATTAATTATAACCCGTTATAATTAATTATACATATTTCCTTTTGAGCTAATTTGCTACATTAGATATAAGACATTAAGAAATGCTGTCTTAGAGAGACCTCAGGATACATTCTATGCATTTTCTACCTTCGCAAATCTTTTTCTCCACTTCTGCTGGGTCATCAATGTCTTTCTCATAGTTCTTGTAACTGATTCTCCCATGCCATTTGTCCTCGCCTTTAGTTCTTATCATCTTGAGCTCAAGAGGGCATCGTGTAACAATTCCTGTTCAAAACACGAAAGAGTGAATGCCAGACATATGCTGAATTCAGAACTGCATACTAGTGTAGGCCTACTACTCGTTCTATTTTTATCATATCTTTCTATGGCAGAAATAGTAAGTGTATATGCTAGCTAGAATGCAAATCTGAATTCAGAAATATTTTTAGCATGCAAATTCCATATTGATCATTCAATATCATGGCAAAATATACAATCACTGTGCCATAGCATTTGTTGGCTGTAGTCATTAAATAACATTTATATTTTACATATGTATCTATGTTTTAGTTTTATATATATGTTTATTTAATATTTCTTTATGTGTTCTCCTTACCACTACCCCTGGGTAACGCTACTCCTGACAGCGCCTCTAGAATAGAACTCTTTCCTGAGCTTTGGTCTCCAATGACGACGATGGCAGGCAACGCCAGGTCCTTTTCGACTCCCAAAGACCGTAAATTGTCGATGGTGTCGATGCAAGGGCGGATCTTTTCCTCATATTGCTGACTGAACGTATAGCTCATTTTCTCTATCTTTAACAATGCTCAAATGTCAAAATAATAAAGAAAATACTTCACGTCGATTTAACAGCTGCTGTCGGTTTGTGCACTCTTCGATAGGATGTCTCAAAGTGATGCAGTTTCAAAGTGAATCCCATAGCGGTTTTATACTTTGGTAAGATGAACTCATCATACGGGCAGAACAAAAAAAAATTACCAAGTAAGTCTGCATACCAGCAGATCCTGTTTTAAATAGATAATTACATAGCGATCCTGTCTTATTCTTGCTAACACTTTACAATACGGGTGCACTATGCATCACTGCAAAAAAAATATTAAAAATAAAGGTAAGATACTGGCAGCAGAGTCCCCAGCAATTTACTCTTATTCTACAGTATTAATACTGTGAAATTGCTATAGGGTCATTGATCACACTCAGAAGAAATAGTGCAAAAGCTGTTACTGGACAGTAGGCTACCCTAAAAGCTTCTATATGTATCATTTAGGTACTAATATGCATTTTAATAAGGAATTAGGTACAAAAGTTTACCTTTTGAAAGGGTGCCATCCCAGTGACAGTTTGTGTACTACTTTTCTGAGAGTGCTGGGATTCTGTGCCTTTTGTGACCCCAGTAAAGATCATGAACTTACTGCCTTAAAATGATGAACAAAATCCATTTTAAAGCTGCCGTAACACCACGTGAACTCTAAGCATATTGAAGTTGATAAAAAAAATCAGTTCAGACATTTTACAACATTTCTAACCTCCATGTCTCCAGACATTCATTGCCCATATTTCACCATCAAATCATATGTGTTCTGTGTTTTACAATCACCATATGTTAGCCATATCACCATATTCAGCGCTGTGGAAAAAGTAAAAAATACAGGAAAACACATCATTGCCCGGTGTTTTTGCCCAAACTTCAATGGCCTTTTAAAATTATTAAAACTAGAGGTATCTCTTAACTATAAGATTACTTTTATCATCTAAACTACATAATACAGCATGTTATATGTGTGGGCGAGTGGCAGTGGAACACGGTTGCATGAAAGTGAGCTGTATATGGCATAAATCAAAGCACGTGATATACAGTGGTCAGAGGAGATCAGCTGAAAAGGTGGCATAATGGACAATACTCGTCCGTATAATGCAATATATCAATTATGATAAATGGTCAAAAGCTTTGTGTTCTTCCAAAGTGTGTCTTAACTTATTGCACATGTGTCAATAACGCATTCCCCAAAAGTAGTGTTGCAGGAGACCTGGGAGAACGAAAGATATAACAGAGATAATTTTAGTCTGGTAGGCAACGAGGTAGCAATAGAATTTGGAGTGTTTTATATGAAGATAAGCCAGTTGTAAAAGGAATTAAGAGAAGAACATCAGATTTTTTAGGAATATACACAGTGGAAATGGTGGCATGTTAGTTGCATTAAGGTAAAAACAAGACAAGAAAATGTGCTGATATGCTCTGATTCACCCTCAGTCCTTGTGAGTTTAAGGTCTTTTCATTCAAAAAGCCACCTTTATGTGTTATGTGAAGTCCCTCGGTCAGTTACGAGGATAACAAATCAGGGAGGACAGGTACAATTTATGGGTTCCAGAACATGTAAGGGTGAAAGGGAATGAGCAGGTGGATGAATTGGCAAAGAGGGCTTTAAAGAAGGGAAATAGAGATGCAAATTAAAATAAATAAAGCAGAGGTCAAAAGTATCATCTGGGTAAAAAACTATCCAAATGTGGCAAGAAAGGTGGGACAGAGAGGAGAAAGGAAGACATTTACAGTATATCAAATTCAAAAGAGTGTAAAAGTAACTAGGTTAGGTGGTGGGGACAGGAGAGAGGAAACTGTAATGACAAGGTTAAGGCTGGGGCACGGTGCTATAAACAAATCATTGAAAATTATAGGAAAACCCCTGACAGAATTGTGTGAGGAATGCCAAGAAGAGTCGTCAGTGGAGCACATAATTATAAGATGTAGGAGATATGAGAAACAGAGAGTGATAATGAGGAATAATTTGAGGGAATTAAGGGTGCAGGAATTTACATTAAAAGGATTGTTGAGCATGGGTGACAGAGCACAGGTTAGGATATTGTTAACTTTCTTAAGGGAAACAGGTTTGTTTAATTGGTTATGAAGATAAGCAGGGATATGGGGAAGTGTTTATTATATGTTTTTTTTTTTTTTTTTTTTTTTTTTAGGTTTGTAGGGAGGTGGGGGCCATTTTTATGAAGTTCCCAAACGTATAGTTAGGGAGAAGCAAGCCCATCTAATCTTTCAATCAACAGCCAGCCCAGAGTATATAAGTAGCTGCTCACCTCTCTTCAGCATCCCTATCTCCACCTCCCCTAACTCCACCATTTTAGGTACCTACCTTGCCCTATGTAATCCTATCTCATATTTAGTTACTGTGGGGGTATATCAGAGCTCGAGTTGAAGCTGCTTCATTGAGACCCTCATCAGTGGACAGCAAGCCAAATAAGTTTAACCTTATGTCTTAAAGATTATATTGGCAATCAATCTTGTATTTTGAATTTTACTTATTTTTCTCCTGCTGATGTTATAGGGAGTTTGCTTGTTTTGCTGTACTTTAGTTTTCTTTTAGTTTAGGTAGTTTGGTTAACGAGGAGTTAGAATTTTAGGTTAGATATTTGGGTTAATGTTGTGGAAAATTCTGGGGCTGGAGACGTGTTGGTCTCTTGCTGTTGTACACCCATTCACCACCCTCTATTTTGCTCTTGTGTTTCTCGACCAATCAGGAAATCGTAACATTTGGTATTCTTGACAATTCTAAGTTTCCACTTTTGAGGAAACAGTTCTAGAGAATGACCTTATCCTTCTTCAGAATGACAAAGGTCCCACGTGCACAAAGTGAGTTTCGTGTGAACTATGGTAATGGAGAGGGCGGGATTTTAAATATTAAAAAACAACCAAACTGGATATGGTCTTTAGCATCTTTATGGCAGATTCTTCCAAAAGCTTGTTCTGTTCCCTAGCAAGTTTTTCAAAGGTACTGTAATTGATCAATCCTGATATAAACATTGCTGTCCAAACAATACAGAATCCCACTGAATTTTTTTTTATTATTATTTGTGTCTGTTGCAGACGGAGGACAGCTATCAGAAACACATTCGATTCAGTTGATTATGGAATTTTGTGGTGCCATGAAGTTTCATTTTTAACGTGTTGAAACGTTCTGCTGCCTCACCGATCTGATAAGATACCATGAAATTTCATTTTCGACATTTGTTGAAATACAAGTTCTCTAGCTCACAGATACTCTGATAAGATACGACAATATATTGCTCAAGACTCAAACTTAGTACAAGAAGCTTTTTCAGCACATTAATCAATTAATGTTTATTTATAGAACACATTTAACCACAACCTAGGTAGACCAAAGTGCTTTACAATGGATAAAAGAATCGCAATGAATTAAAAGAACAAAATATAGAAATAAAAGCAAAAAATAAATAATAAAAAAACAACAGGCAATCAACACTATAAAAAGAGAGACCCAAAATAACATGCTAAAGGTATGTTAAAAAGCCAGGGAGAATAAATGTCTTAAGATACAGGATTAGGGGTGGGAATCAGAGGTTAACGCATAATACAATACTACGATAACGATATATCACAACATTACCGATTCTGTGTCAGACAATATACTGCAAGAAAATCGTCCACGATATATCACGATATCTGTCAATGAAGAAAAAAATGTGTCAAAAAGTCATATGATGTATTTCATTTATTAACAGTACATCTTTTTTTATAGGATGGCAACAATGTACAATAAGTGCAAAGTGCATACACAAACTGTCAAAGAGCCATAAGCTTGAAAAATGCATATTTGTCAGAGAGAGACAACAGTTTGTGACTAAATTATGTATTGTAAAGAAAGGTCACATCTCTCTAACTTATCAGTCAAAGCAGCAATATTTCAAATTTGTCCAAATTATATTTAACAAAAACCCCTCAAACTAGCAATTTATTGCTGGAAAAAAATGTGAAGTGCATACATTACTAAAAAGGTGATGCTAAAAGAATAACACCCGGTATAAAACCTTACAAAATAAGATCACATTTCAGCACCCAGGGGTACAATTAACTTGTATTCTGTAAACATGTACACATTGACTGCAGTGCTTTCTAACAAGAGTTTTCTGTAACCTGAAAATCTTTCTGTAAATCGACTTCTGAAAACTTAAGGCACATATTACAACTTGGCCAACTTTTTATGTAAACAATGGAAACATTTCAGTGCTTAGACCTGGTTTATCTTTAATGCAAAATAATGCATTCCCAGTAGATTAAAGTGAGACTCACATATGCATGTTTCTCTTCAAGAACAGCAACTGATCAACATTCTCAGAGGTGAGCAGACTCCTCTGAGCACTGATTATGTCCCCAGCAGTTGAGAACATCCGTTCTGTTGATACACTTGTCCCTGGGACACACAAGAAACTTTGTGCTAGCTTGGGGAGGGGAGGGTAGCCATGTGCCTTAGATTTCTACCATTCCAATAGGTCATCTGTCAGTGGTAAAGTTGGAGCCTCTTGGTTTCGTTTCATCTCATATTCAGCTATGGAGGCAGCTGAAGGCATGGACGTACTAGTACTACTGCTGTTGTTGAACGTCTGCCCAAGGAGATCAACAAGTGCAGACTTCCTCCTCTTTGGGCTGTGTGCAGTGGAAATATATTTTCCAGGCTCACTGTAGTATATCATCCCCTCAGCAGCAGAGGATGCGTGCTTTCATCAGACGTTTGTGGCGACTTAGTAAGATCTCCCGCTTTTGGCCAATGTCAAAGTCTTCTTTGAGCTGGTTGTCCTCACCGTCTATGTCATGCAGCAACTGCAACATGCTCCTTTGCAGCTCCAAAGCTGCTTCCTGGAGCAACATATAGCGGATCACCATTGGGATCAGGTCAGCTAGATGTTTTCTTGCAATCTGGTAAGATAGAGAAGACAGTATCTCAGATATGATGTTTTATTGACAAAGTTCGGGAGGAGCACGTTCAGATAATTAACATGGGTGGAGAGCACTCAGCAATCAATGATAAGAGGTGTATAGATTCAGCAGTCTCACCTCAATCCATTGACAGTTTAGCAGCACCCCTCCACTGCCCCTTCTCCACACTTCTTCTAGTCCTAACCACTTACATACGGGGGGAGTACTCTGGGTTCGGGCCGAACTCCGAGCTCGGAGCCCTCCCCCCGGACAGCACGCCAAATGTGCAAATATGCAATAACTTTACTCCCTCTAATTGTATGTAAGTGTGAACTCGTGAAATACATTTCAATTTGAGCTTCCTCAGTCAGATGGCACAGAAAACTTTAGTTGGCACGCTTACCAAGTAGTAGGACTCAGATGCAACCTCATCTCTCGCAAGGTGGCATGACTGTCTGTGCTAATGCCTATGCAATTAAAACTTTTTCTATTGTCTTCATCCTCTTCCATCTTTTCCTTTGCACCTCTCAGGCTCCGCGGCTCTATATGTCATCATGACTGTAAACACTGAGCTCCATCTTGAATTGGGTCCTCAGCATGGATTCTGCCAATGAAACAATTGCATCAAAGCCATTTTGTCTGTGCTCAAAATCATATAATGATTTCAGATCATACATACAGCCAGTCAAAATATATAAACTACAGATCATTCATTTGACACTCAGTTACAGGAAAAAAAGTATATTGTAATAAAGGAAACAAATTTTGCAATTGTGTAAATAAGTAATGACAACTTACAAAAATAAATTGTAAACTGTATGTACTGCAAGTATAGAATTGTACTGAATATTGTAGGCCCAGGGGTCTATTGAATGTCTGTACACTTGCATACCGTGAAAATGCAGTATTCCAACTTCAAAACCCAAAAAGTTTTAAAAACATTAAATGAAAAGCATGTTACAGTACACTTAAAAGAGTTGTGCAACTACAAAATCAAGGTCAATGAGAGATTCATTCTGCCTCAGCATCATGTCTTTGTGCTGGGTCTGGCCTGAGGACTTTTTCCACATCACAGGTTTGCCAGGCAAAGGGAAAAACCTGCAACTTTTGGGAGACAATAACTGTAGGCTACTTATAGTGCACTTTCGACTTTGCATAACATTTAAATTCACAAACAGCTATATTACACTGCATGAAAGGAAATACCTGAATTAACTACAGTTGGTTTAATCAAATCATTAGATAAGTGTGAAAAAATTTAATCATTGTATGTAAACGATGACAACAATATTTTAGTTTCATTTAAAGCTGAAGTCGGCAAGATTTTTTTGATCATATTCACTGAAACCGCAGCCCATTCTCATCCCTAGGCGTCATGAAACTGACGCCTTGGGAATCATTTTGACCATGCTTCAATATTCGACGCTTTAGGCACCCTTTAGCGTCAGTTACATGACGCGATCCTAGGGCGTCATCTTGCTGACGCTTTACCTTTAACGTCAGTTAGATGACGCTATCTAATCCTAACCCTACCCCAGACCTAAACCTACCCGCGTCATCTAACTGACGCTAAAGGTAAAGCGTCAGTAAGATGACGCCCTAGGATCGCGTCATGTAACTGACGCTAAAGGGTGCCTAAAGCGTCGAATATTGAAGCATGGTCAAAATTGTCATTTTAGTGACGCCTTGGGGTGAGAATGCGTTGGAAACCGACACTATGCTCCGACAGAACAACATAAATCAGCCGGTTTTAGAAAAAACCCTGCGCTTCTACCTCCACCTGGAGCGTGTTATTTGTTTAGCAAAAATCCACCACTCCCGGTTCTTCTGGTCCAATCAGCGCAGGGCTTCGAGAGATCTGACTGTCAATCACAGTTCGTGCACACCACAGAGACCCCCTCCCCTGTTTCCAATTCCTCGGTTAAAGGACAACTCCGGTGCAAAATGAACCTCGGGTGTAATAACACATTGGTACAGACTAAATCGTTCCCTGAGATTTGTTTTCATGATAATCGAATGTAAAGAGTTTTATCTCTAAAAACAGTTTAGCTTATAACGCTAGTATATTGGGCATCGAGTAAGCAAAAAGAGATCGCTAGTTAATACCATTAACAAGGCTCAAATTAGCCCCACACTAACACGGCAGCATAATGAGTGTCCTTACATGCAAACCGAAGCATTGAGAACTTTGTAAGTGTATAGACAGTTTAATAAGAAGATACTTTACACAGACAGTACAGTTAGCGCATACAGACAGCAGCCATCTTGGAAAACAGTCTCGATCAGTCAAACCACGAACACGGTGATACGTGAGCTGAACTGTGACTTGGAATCTCATATGGTCCGTTGTTTCCGGAAGAAAGCACTGAGCGCATAAGAGAAGCACTGAACGCAACAGAGAAAATAAAAAAAATAAAAATAATTTATCTTATCTTCAATATCTACACACGTACTGTTCGCTCACCTTCGTGGTTCGATTGATCGAGACTGTTTTCCAAGATGGCTCCTGTCTGTATGCGCTAGCTGTACTGTCTGTGTAAAGTATCTTCTTATTAAACTGTCTATACACTTACAAAGTTCTCAATGCTTCGGTTTGCATGAGGACACTCATTATGCTGCCGTGTTAGTGTGGGGCTAATTTGAGCCTTGTTAATGTTATTAACTAGCGATCTCTTTTTGCTTACTCGATGCCCAATTTACTAGCGTTATAAGCTAAACTGTTTTTAGAGATAAAACTCTTTATATTCGATTATCATGAAAACAAATCTCAGGGAACGATTTAGTCTGTACCAATGTGTTATTACACCCGAGGTTCATTTTGCGCCGGAGTTGTCCTTTAACAACCAGAGCTAGGAGGTCCAAAACAACCAAAGAAAAGAAAATGATGCATCGATGCTGAAGAGACGGGCACATTCACAGAAAATCTGGTACACACGCACTGACAAGCACAAACTCGATGGGAGGGTGTTCGGAGGTAGTGGGGGAGGGGCATGAGAGTTGTAAACATTCAAAATTTTGGCTAAATCCCCTCAATCTGCCAGACTTGCCGACTGCAGCTTTATTTAACTTTTGCCTGCCTGTGTTTAGCATTTTGAAACATAACATCACAGTGCAAAATGTATTTTAGTGAGTATTTTAGTGATGAGAATGATTTTAGAGTTTAGAGTCTTAACTTTCTGAACTTGTTTAATGTTCAAGTGATTTATTTGACATATTGGTTTAGGCTACAAAGAATTTGGTTCAGAGGATTAAGTATTTTAGCAATTCAGAAAAACTGTAAGTTATTTATCAGCCCAATTTGCAGAGGGAGGAACCAAGGAAAGTGATGGTACAATTAGTTAAATTAATTAGTTTGTCGTATTGTTTTACAACTTGGTCACAAGCAGGTGCAACTACACTTAAGCCTGTGTACTAGCCTCGTGAGACCATCCTGATCTCGCGAGCTTTCAAGGTTTCACTCGCAGATCAGTCTGGATACTTTCCGTTAAAGAAAATTTGGGAGCAGTTCACCAAACGAACGTCCAATCAGCGTTGGCTTTGAGGCGGGTTGAGGTGTGACGCAACGAGAAGCGCGACAGTTCAGTCTAAAGAACATGGCGGCTTCAGCGGATGAAACTAGCATCAGCGTGGCTATCGAGCAAGTTTTATCGGAATTACAGAGTATTTCTTCACTGAAAGAAGAGCAAAACACTGCTCTGGAGGCTTTTCTCAGAGGAAAAGATGTTTTTGCTCTTCTCCCGACTGGTTTCGGCAAGAGTTTGATCTATCAATTGCCTCCTCTTGTCGTGAAGAAAATAGGAAAGGTGAAAAATCCCATAATAGTGGTAGTATCTCCGTTGGTTGCCCTGATGGAAGATCAGATCAGAGAGGCTGGGAAGCTAGGAGTCTCTGCCATGCAGCTCGGAGGAATCAACGATACAGACATCCTCCATGGCCGAATACAGTTGGTGTTTGGTAGCCCTGAGTCTTGGTTACTCAATGTGAAATGGAGGGATATGCTTTCCTCCGAAGTATACCGTGAAGACTTGGTGGGGATTGTCGTTGATGAGGTGCATGTCACATATAAATGGTAGTTTAAAAACGTTAACGTTAGTTACGTTACCTAACTTAATTGTATGTTAAACAATGTCATTAGGTCCTTGAAGCCAAACAAACGATAGCTAACAACAAGCACTAGCAATTTGTTCATAAGCAACGTTGGCTCAGTCATAAAGGATGAAGATTAAAATGTTTTTTGTATATATACATGTATTATATACACGTCTATATTTATGTTGTATGTGAACGCCAAACAACCTATACAGAGTGATGAGCTAGCTAGCGTTAACTAAGTTAACATTGCCCTGGATGTAAATGCTACTATGCATGTTATCAACATTTACTTAGTAAGACTCATTGTTGGATCTCTGTTTCTCTGTTTAGCAAGAGTAGCCTGGCTTGTGGTTGTGTTTTCGTCGTCACTCTGTTAGTACGTCATATGCTTCGTTGATCTGATTGGTTGATTTGGCCCGTCTATCACCAACATAGGCCAATCAGCTAACCAGTATTTTCGCCCCTTACCAAAACTACTTCAACGGAAGGTTTCCAGATGGATATGCGGAACAAATCCATCTGGCGGAGTCAGGTTACCTGTGTACTCCCTCCATAAACAAATTATGAAAGTGCTAGACAAAAAAACCAAGGGACTATCATCATTGTACTATCTTAAAAAGGTAAAAAAATAATTAAATTTTAATAATTTTGTATTTTATACTGATGTATGCCTGATGTACAAAATTATTCATAATCTTGCTGCCCCTCCTCTTAAAGGACAACTCCGGTGCAAAATGAACCTCGGGTGTAATAACACATTGGTACAGACTAAATCGTTCCCTGAGATTTGTTTTCATGATAATCGAATGTAAAGAGTTGTATCTCTAAAAACAGTTTAGCTTATAACGCTAGTATATTGGGCATCGAGTAAGCAAAAAGAGATCGCTAGTTAATACCATTAACAAGGCTCAAATTAGCCCCACACAAACACGGCAGCATAATGAGTGTCCTTACATGCAAATCGAAGCATTGAGAACTTTGTAAGTGTATAGACAGTTTAATAAGAAGATACTTTACACAGACAGTACAGCTAGCGCATACAGACAAGACCCATCTTGGAAAACAGTCTCGATCAGTCAAACCACGAACACGGTGATACGTGAGCTGAACTGTGACTTGGAATCTCATATGGTCCGTTGTTTCCGGAAAAAAAGCACTGAGCGCATAAGAGAAGCACTGAACGCAACAGAGAAAATAAAAAAATAAATATAATTTATCTTATCTTCAATATCTACACGTACTGATTGCTCACCTTCGTGGTTCGATTGATCGAGACTTTTTTCCAAGATGGCTCCTGTCTGTATGCGCTAACTGTACTGTCTGTGTAAAGTATCTTCTTATTAAACTGTCTATACACTTACAAAGTTCTCAATGCTTCGGTTTGCATGTAAGGACACTCATTATGCTGCCGTGTTAGTGTGGGGCTAATTTGAGCCTTGTTAATGGTATTAACTAGCGATCTCTTTTTGCTTACTCGATGCCCAATATACTAGCGTTATAAGCTAAACTGTTTTTAGAGATAAAACTCTTTATATTCGATTATCATGAAAACAAATCTCAGGGAACGATTTAGTCTGTACCAATGTGTTATTACACCCGAGGTTCATTTTGCGCCGGAGTTGTCCTTTAAGGGATGCCTGGCCCATAACAGAAGTGCTGGTAGGACTGGAGCATCTGCCAGGGGAGATCTGGTATCGCAGTATAGAAAAACAGCCTTTGGTCAAAAAGCTTTTTCGGTTAGAGTAGTGGGGATATGGAATTCCTTACCCATAAACATCCAAAGCATTGATAGCTTCTCTATTTTTAAAAACAAGCTTAAGTACTGGCTACTATCAGAACAAATTTGCAACCACTAATGACTGTGTTGTAAATTATCTGTTTTATATACTGATTTTGTCAATTTCACATTCCTGGACATGTATATTGTGATGTTTTATGTATATGCAATATTGTATGTTATTTTATATGTTTACCTGCCCTGCCCAGGAACAGCAGGTGTAAATTAGCTATTAGCTAACTCTGGTGCAATTACTTTTAATTGTGCATTGTGCCTGTAAAAATAAACAATAAAGTATGCAAGTAAAGTAAAAAAAAACGTTTATTTAATAACATCTTAGTTGTGCAGGTTTCAATGTTCAAACCTTTGTCTGACCAGCACAAATTCAACAAGTGTTGTTATGCCACATGCAGTAGCAATGGAAAATTTCTGCTTCAAAACATTGTCCTGTGATTTTAAAACTTTGAAATAGAGACATTCTCTTATCTATAACGCACAAAGACAACTCATCACACAACATAGGACTAAACAGTAATGGGGGAAAAAATATTCTATAAAATAATTTATCAATGAATGAATCAATGTAATGAGTACATAAATGGTTTAAATGATTAATATAAATGATTAAATGATTAAGTAGAATAATAAAATGATACATGAATGAATGCATATTAAAGAAAATAAAACACCACACAAATTAATGACTGCTCACTTGCAGATAGCTGCAGGTTGCTACAATAATCCTTAGATCCTTAACTTTTCTTCAATAAGAGCTGATAAAATATAATATAATATAAATAAAATGATCAATGATGAATTAGTGTAATGAGTAAAAGTTTATTTTTAATGATTATAAGACTAAATAAAATAACAAATTGATTAAATGATTATGAATGCATGAATAATAAAGGAAATAAAACAACACAAATGTATGGTTGGTTGCTACAAATAATTTTTAGATCCTTCACCTGTTTCCTAACAAAGAGCTCAATTGCAATTTCCAAAATAAAAACAACAAAAAACATCAAGTGAGGTTGCATGTTTGTTCCCCATGTTGAATATTTCAAGCTATAACCTCTTGATAATTTTATTATTATTATTCAAATTATTACTATTGAAAAATGTTGGAACCAGCTATATGAAGTGAATTCTAATAGGTAACCAAGAGGCTGCGTGCTTTCTTCAGACGTTTCTGTCGACTCAGTAAGCTCTCCCGCTTTTGGCCAATGTCAAAGTCTTCTTTAAGCAGGTTTTCCACACCATCTTTATCATTCAGCAACTGCAACATGTTCCTTCGCAGCTCCAAAGCTGCTTCCTGAAGCAACATATAGCGGATCACCTTTGGGATCTGGTCGGCCAGACTCTTACTTACAATCTGGTAAAATAGATAAGACAGCATCTCAGATACACATCACAATTTGAGCTTCCACTGATGGCATGAAAGCTTTAGTTGGCACACTTACTGTGAAGTAGGACTGAAGGTGAACCCACATCTCTCGGAAGGTGGCATGATTGTCTGTGCTAAAGCCTTCGCTGCTGCTATTTACCCCTTCCTTAGTTTCTTCATCCTCTTCCATATTTTCCGTTGCATCTCTCAGGCTCCGGCTGTATATGTCATCTTGACTGTAAACAATGAGCTCCATCTTGAATTGGGTCCTCAGCATGGATTCTGCTAGGGATTCTTTATCCTGTTTGATGGCTTCGATCTTAGTCTTAGAAAGTATTACAAAATAAATGATAAAACAACAACAAAAAATCTTTTAAATCTGATGATTTAAATGCATAGTAATGTGATTCTTGAACTTCGATCTTTGTCTTAGAAAGTATAAAAAAGAATTACTGAAAACGTCTCGGGTTACGTATGTAACCCTTGTTCCCTGAGAAAGGGAACGAGACACTGCGTCGGTGACGACACTAGGGGAACGCCCTTCAGCGTAGCACGTCTGAATTTATGAATGAAACCGAATCCAATCCTATTGGCGTTGCGTGATGACGTAGCGTGTGACGGCATAAGCGGATGTATACAAAAGCACGCCGGCACACAGAAATGTCAGCTTTTGCTATGAAGCAAGTGATCCAGGCGGGGTGAGGAGTGGCGAACCGACGTAGTGTCTCGTTCTCTTTCTCAGGGAACAAGGGTTACATACGTAACCCGAGACGTTCCCTTTCGAGGGAACTCGAACTGCGTCGGTGACGACACTAGGGGAACGAGATACCCACTATACCACAACGAACCCCGCTCATCCTAGTGTGAAGCTGACTTCAGGCACAACTTAGGACGAAAGCACTCGTGCACCGGGTGTAGAGGGAAGGTCCAGACTGTAAAACCTCATGAATGTGTGCGGAGTGGCCCAGCCAGCCGCCTCACATATGTCATGGATAGGAACCCCTGAAAGGAGGGCTCTAGAGGACGCCATGCCTCTGGTTGAGTGAGCCCTCACGGCCATAGGTGAAGGCAAATTGCGCACCTGATAGGCCAGGGAAATAGTCTGAACGATCCAGTTGCTGATGGTCTGCTTAGAGGCGGGAAGCCCCTTCTTGGGCGACCCAAAACACACCAGCAACTTGTCCGACTTCCGCCATGAGGAGGACCTCTGTATATAACACTGCAGTGCTCTGACAGGGCAGAGCAGATGAAGTCTCTCCTCATCCGCCGTCACTTGAGGTGGAGGATGAAATGCCTGCAGAACCATAGGCCGTGCCACATTAGATGGCACCTTTGGCAAATAACCGGGCCTGGGATGTAAGATGGCCTTAATGTTGCCTGGAGCAAACTCCAAGCACCCATTAGAAATAGAAAGCGCCTGGAGCGCCTTGTATTTGTGCTCAGGAGACCTCAGAGAAGTAATGGCCAACAAAAAGACCACCTTAAACGAAAGGTTCTTGGCCTCAGCCGACTCCAGTGGTCCGAAGGGGGGCTCGGCCAGCCCTTCGAGAACCACTGCCAGGTCCCAAGAGGGAACCCTGGTGCGAGTCGCAGGTCTCATCCTCCAGGCTCCACGGAGGAAGCGTACGACCAAGTGATGCCTCCCCAGAGGACCATCACTCAGAGGAGCGTGAAAAGCCGCAATGGCAGCCACATAAACCTTGAGTGGGGACGGGGTAAGCCCAGCAGAAAAGCGGTCTTGGAGAAACTCCAGTACTGAAGCCACTGGGCAGTTAACTGGGTCCAAATCACGCTCTCTGCACAACAACTCTTCGGATGAATCAGTCTCTCTAAATCCCTCCTTTCCGAGGGCTTACTCTGCTCTGATTGGCCTGATGGCCCAGTCTATTGTGATTTGTCTACAGTGTACAGCACGTGTTCCGGTAAGCTAACGCCCATTGCCACAACTGAACTGCAGCTCTGTCCGGAGGTTTTCTCAGTCCTCATCGATTGTACACACTGTAAAATAGATTTTACCATATCAAGCCGAGCGTGAGTTTGATGATGAAACGTTGGAAGAACTGGTTATTCAACCCGAACCTCCATCGCAAGGAAGTTTCCCAATTATATTCTTCTCAGTTTGAGGTACATTAAGAGATGCTGAAACTGTAATTCCTCACCATTAGAATTAAATGATGTTTTATTAACAAAGTTCGGGAGGAGCACGTTCAGATAATTAACATGGGTGGAGAGCACTCAACAATCAATGATAAGAGGTGTTTATAGATTCAGCAGTCTCACCTCAATTTATTGACAGTTTAGCAGCACCCCTCCGCTGCCCCTTCTCCACACTTCTAGTCCTAACTACTTACATACAGGGGGAGTATCCCTCCCCCGGACAGCACGCCAAAGATGCATTAAACTTTACTCCCTCTAATTGTATGTAAGTGTGAACTCGTGAACAAATGTATGTCCATCAACAAACCTATGTGTGTATTTCTAATTTATTGCGGTGCACATGCAGGAACTCTATCAATAACAGTGCATAATCCTACATTGAAAGCAATCATCAGTAAAATGACATTTGAGGGTGGGTCAAGTTGTTCGTGGGCAGACAACGTAGGCGAGCATAATGCAAATCTATATCTTCTAGTGACATAAAACCGTAAAGCAGTAGGATTCGATTCAAAATGACTTGTAAAGGCAGTTCGGAGTCGATTCTTTCTTTTGGGAGACAATAACTTTATTTATAATGCACTTTCAACTTTGCAGAACGTTTAAATTCACAAACAGCTATATTACACTGCATGGAAGGGAATATTCGAAAAACCATAACAGGGGCACTTTAAATGTGATGATTTAAAGGCATAGTAATGTGATTAATGTGTATGAAATTTAAAAGCATTATCAATCATTGGCATAAAATCCATATACCTTTGCTGTTTTCAGAAGATCAGGGAATCCATTGAAGCTGTACTGGGCCAGCTGGATGAACTTCTTTGAAACCAGATCTATGTAAACACAAACACACTGTCAATACAGCTTCTTTAGCAAAAAAATAAATAAATTTAGATTTCTTTGATATTCTTGACAATTCTAAGATTCCACCTTTGAGGCAACAGTTCTAGATAACTGCCTTATCTATCTTTAGAATAGCAAAGGGCCCACGTGCACAAAGTGAAGTCAATATGAAAATATTTAACACATTAGTAAATGATTAAAAACTGTGGAAATGGAGTGGGTGGGATTTGAAATATAAAAAAACAACACAAACCAGAGATGGTATTCAGCGTCTTTATGGCAGGTTCTTCCAGCACCTTGATCTGTTTCTTAACAAGTTTTTCGAAGGTACTGTAATTGATGAATCCTGGAAGCTCTCTTCCCCGATACTTGGCTTCATATGTATCAACTTCATTCTTAATCTTATTTATGGCTGCAAAAGATTTATGAATAATGTCAGTAGATGCTTAATATTATCACAAAATATACTTTTGAAAGAGCTGCCAAGGGATCAGTGATTAAAGTCAATCAGCTTTTCATACATTAAAGAAAATGAAAGGCCCTGTTTACACCTGGTATTAAGATGCAGTTTGGTTGATCGGTTAATTGGACGACGCTAAATAAACGGGGTCTAAAATGCTTTGAGCTTGTCAACTTTCGACTACTTCCAGAACAGGGGCGGCGTTTATGAATGGCAGTTACCATACCCTGGCATTCAGACAAAAGATGGGAAATAAACAACTCTTGATGCTGCACCGGACAACAACAGTGTTGTGTGTAACGCGTCACAAAGTAACGTAGCAAATTAGTTCCTTTTTCAATTCTGCGCAACGTTCCCAGGGACAGATACACCACCTTCTCAGCTGTGCACTTGCGCAATAGTCACAAGCTCCACACGGTACTGCTCTGGTAGCAGAGCAATCATGGCAAGCGAGAAGCAGCCAACTCTAACTTTTGAGAGATGGAGGTATTCCCACTACCATTCAGATGCGAAAGAGAGCTCAGTTCAGTACTCACGCGCTGTATAGGTGTCTATGTATATGGCTGCGCGTTTCGGGTGTGTGTGAGCACAGAAAACCGTACGCTGCTCTTCTCTTTCTCCCAGACGTTTACATTTTTGATACAGTTTTTCATACAATTTTATGAGACATGCTATGCATCAAGTGCATGCAAACTCTAGTGACGCCGGGTAGAGCAGTAGCCTACGTTACGACTCAAATGTGCGCATCTACCACGAACGCAGCCGGACATCAGTTCTGACTGGATCTCTTCCCAAATCGTCCCTAACTAAAATGTCAATAGATTTTTGTCATAGTTTTTGTCATTCAGAACTGGTTTTTATTAAGTTATCGTCTCGGTTTCATCTGTGAAAATATGTCGTTGACGAAAATAATGACGAAAATTATTCGTCCATGAAATTAACAGTGCTAGGCATATGCTTTCCATTAACGGGCATTTCTTCATAAATATATATATTTTTTGATAAATGCATTATGCCTCCCTGAGTCGTGTGTCTGAAAACTAAGCTTTTGTCTTCTATTTAATTTTGTCCTAGGCTATCAAGACCGGTGTCACGCATTTAGGAACAGATATTCCAGAAAGTCAAGCAACATAAAAGTAATGTAAAAGTAAGTAACTAAGTAAAGTAACGGATTACTTTTTTTTAAGAAGTAACGAGTAACGAGCAAACACTACTTTTTAAAAGTAACTTCCCCAACACTAGACAACAACATAGTGTCTGCCCAGATCCGGCCCATATCTGGTACAAGTTGAATCTACATGTGTGGCCCGGATCTGGGCCGACACTATGTTGCTGTCTGGGGCTAGTTAATTCTGTTGCTTGAGTTGGCCTTTGGCAGAAATTTCAGCTTTGAAAAACAAATTTAAACCGTGTCCTAACCAGACTCAACCCAAGATGAGAGAAATTCATAAAAAATCACAGCCAATCAGAAGAGCACGTGGGCGGCCTCTCTCTGCAAGTGCACTGCATTCGCAACGAAATGGATAAGTACATTATCAAATTCCTAAATCTTACACAATTTTAACATGATTAAAAATACATTCTGAGTGACTGAAACAATCTTTTTATCATAGAATCCACTTGCTTGTTAACCTTGAGTTTATAGTTTGAACTTTGTTGTTTCCTTTAATTTATTTTCAAGATCTGAGGTGATTTAGCCTATCCATTGTTGCTTTACTATGTATATAAAGGTCACGAAAAATGATAGTATAAACTCTTAATTATTTTTACATTAAATAAAGCACACAATTAGCACCTCAGATTTTCATTGTCATTTGTAAGTTGTTCCAGCCGGATTTTTTCCACATTTTGATTAGATAGTATAAAATGATTGCATGGGAATGTCGTTTTTGTATGGCCAGAAGAAGGAATCATGTCATACCCTAGGTTTTTGTGAAACGCCGCCACTGTTCCAGAACAAATCGCATTCGACCAGATTGTGTGTAAACGTTCATGTAGTTGAATGTGTTCAAACAGCCACAAAAGACCACCTTTACTCTCTGCCAAATTACCTCATGGGTATGCGCTAGCCAGATGGTTGGCTAAAGACCCAAGTTTGGTTTGAAGACAAAAAAACTTACCAAACACAATGTTCCTTCACTGTACCTGATTTCTAACACGCACTCACCTTGTTTGGTGTGGTCTTGCGGCTATCAGAGCAGAAACTAATGGTGCTGCTCATATATAAATGTGTGAGCTTATTTCATCCATTAGATCGAAAGATCTGAAAAAGCCTGTGCATTTACCCACCCATAAACACTCCCCTTGAAGAAATCGGGACATGAGGTTGAAAGAGGACAAAAGAGATATATTAAAATACTATGTAAACAGGAATGTGTCTCCCTCATCTACTTGTGATCTGATCTGATCGACCAAAAACTAAATAAGGTGGAAACAGGGGAAAAGTTGTTACAGACATGACCATTTTTTCCATTATAGCATCAGGAAGTTCTTATTAATAAAAATGTTACCTAGATTAAATTAGAGATTTAAGTTGGTAGGCCTAATTAACAGATTGAAACTGTGATGAAGGGGGATACAGCAGATATATTATAAAGCAAATATTTTAAAGCAAAACAAAAATGATAAAAATAATAGTAGACTAAGAAGGTACAAAGAATGCTTCACTTACATGATTTTCTAGAGTCATCCAAAGTGACATTCCATTTTGCAAATTCTTCACGAAGTTCTTGAAAAATCAGTAGATCTGGTGCACATTTAAGCGCTTCCCCAGTGGTCAGTTTGAGAGCATCATCTGTGAAATCTGCAAGTTTCTAAATTCAATGATGAAATGTTAAAGATGTCAGTAACTCAATGATGTCAATATGACTTAATATTCATACTGGTAACACTTTAGAATACTGTTCCATCATTAATGAGTAACTAGGTACAAATGAGTAACGCACTATTAACATTCTAGTAACTACTGTTAACTAACAAGTAACTCTAATTAACAAATGAGTTAGTAATAAAGCTCAGTTGAATGAGGTAGTTCATTATTAGCTTATCAGATTTCTTTCATACCTGAGGACTACTAAGAACTACTATATAAAGGTTCATAATTACGGTTCCTATAAAAGTTTAGTGACACTTGAGTCATTCCTATCCAAAACCTTACAAAACCCTCAATAGCTTACACTTATTTTAGTCATTTTCACTTTAGAATGCTGATCTAAATAATTAGTATTATAATTATAAAATACAAGTATAATAATAATCAATAATTTGGAATACTGGAGTCATTACTAGTGGGGCATGACCTTCACTTCAATTAATTATATATTATGCATTAATCATGTCAATTATGACCCCGTATATAGTAGTTATTAGTATTCTGTCTATAATGAATACTAGTTTGTCATCTGGTGTTGTTCCGGTTAGTTTTAAGCATGCGGTTATTCAGCCCCTTTTAAAAAAAACGTCTTAGACCCCTTTGACATGAGTAGTTTTCGTCCGATTTCAAAATTGCCTTAGGTTTTAGAGCTGGTCGTGGTACAGAATCTGCTCTTCTGAGGGTCTCTAATGATATCCTACGAGGTGTTGATTCTGGAAACCGTGTTGTTTTGCTTTTGTTAGATCTTACAGCGGCATTTCATTCAGTTGATCATAACATTCTAATTGATCGTCTTAGGGATCAGGTTGGTATTCAGGGCTTAGCCCTGAAATGGTTCTCTTCCTATTTGAAGGATAGGACTTTTTTCAGTCAGTTTAGGGGATTATTTTTCTTCCATTGCCCCTCTTGTTCCACATGGCTCTATACTGGGACCAATTTTAATTTCCCTTTATATGCTCCCTCTAGGTTCGATTTTCGAGAAATTTGGAATTCAGTATCATCTGTATGCGGACGATTCTCAAATTTATTTACCACACTGAAACACGGGCATAAATGTGCCATTCAGTCTCTTCATGCATGTTTGGCCGAAGTTAAGTGTTGGCTTGCGAATAACTTTCTCCAATTAAATGAGGATATGACCGAGATGATTTTATTTGGAAATAAGGGGTGTGTGGATGATGACTGCCTGGGGTTGTTTCCTGGGAAAAAACTGTCTAGCGTGAGGAACCTTTGTGTCATTTTTGACTCTGAGCTTAAATTTTACCGGCAAATCAATGCTGTCGTTAAGAATAGTTTCTTCCATCTTAGATCAATATCTAAATTGAAATCTATCCTTTCTTTTGACGATATGGAGAAGGTTGTTCATGCCTTTGTGTCATCTCGTTTGGATTATTGTAATGTGTTGTATCTGGGTGTGAGTCAGGCTTCTCTCTCCCGTTTGCAGCTCGTTCAGAACTCAGCTGCCAGACTTTTAACGGGCACTAAGAAGAGAGAGCACATTACTCCGGTGTTAATTAAATTACATTGGTTACCCATACGATACAGAGTTCAATACAAAGCGTTGTTGTATGTTTTTAAATCTCTGCATGGCCTAGCACCTGAGTATGTTACTGATTTAATCAGCCGCTGTCAATCCAGTAGATCTCTGCACTCAAATGATCAATTGCTTCTCATAGTTCCGTGATCCCGTTTAAAATGTAAAGGTGATCGGGCATTCTCTGTTGCAGCTCCTAGGCTCTGGAATGACCTTCCTCTGTCTGTAAAAACTTGTCCTTCATTGGGTGTTTTTCAGAGTGCGCTTAAAACTTATCTGTTCTCTTTAGCATTTGATCAGGTTGGTATCAGGTTGGTATTCAGGGCTTAGCCCTGAAATGGTTAGCCCTGAAATGCTTTGTAAGTTGTGTATGTCATATGTTTGCATTGTTTTTATTTATTTTTTATACCTTCTGTACAACACTTTGGATCCACTTGTGGTGTTGAAAGTGCTCTATAAATAAAGTTGAGTTGAAAGTTGAGTAGTAGTCCTCTGGGAGGTATTTAAAAAATAATAGTTACTGATTCGCTAATAGTGAACTTCCACATTCAACTGAGTACTAATACTTATTCGTTAATCAGTTTCTTGTTAGTTAATGGTAGAGTGTTAATAATGTGTCACTCATTTGTTCCTGTGTCTTATTCATTAATGACGGAACAGTATTCTAAAGTGTTACCTTCACACTTTGGTACTGTGTAGATTTTAATGCTGTACTCACATCACTAAGAAACTTCAGTCTTTCTGCAGGGTCTGATGGGGGTCCGTTGCAATATTTCTGCAGTTCCGTCTGTGTTTCAGCGAGCTTCTCATTGATTTGCTTTTCTAAACTAGGCAATGATTTCTATATAGAAGATTAGTCATATGAAAATAAGATACCGTGTTTTTATTATGAGTCTAAATGTTCTGTAGGTCTTTTTTGTACAAAAAAGATATATTTCACCTGAATGTGATGAACCAACTCAATTGTTAGTTTTTCAGCCAACTTAGGAACAGTTGCAAAACCTTCTTCATAGAGTTTGCTTGGAGAAAAAAAAAAACACAAATACATTAAGTGAGCTGTAACTGAACACAACACCCCTAATTTACAAAAAAAAACTAATAAAGGGTACTAATTTGCATTTGCACTTTTGGGGCATACCTCAGGTGAAGAAGAAATGTTATACAAATAACCACAAAAGCAAATAACAAATCTTTTTTCTGTGAAGAACATAAGTCTCTTTTTTTTCATCACCTGAAACATCCTGCGACTTATAGGCCTATTCCAAAATTATTTATATTACAGGCTCAACGCTAAATATTTTATCTACTGGCCTGGTCGGGCCAGTGGTTGAAATTTTTACTTGCCCTAAAAAAAATGTTCACTGGCCCCACCACAAAAAAAAGTAATAAAATAAATAAAATAAAACATGTCTAGTTATTGTTTTAGTTGTTTTTGATTAATGTAAACTTAACAAATAAGGTTATGACACCAAAAACTACTAGCCTAACTCATTTACATTTTAAATATTGTTAAAGACCGTCAGTAATAAAATAAGAACAAATAATCAAATTACAAGCAATAGCACAAATTAATGCAACAGAATACAATTAAATAAACAGTTCTTTTCAGGTTTTGCATGTAGGTCTAAACAAGATTTTTAGGCACATAAATAGTAATCAAATATAAAATATCACTAGTCTTCACTGTATAAATATTGATTAACCCTAATTAAAGATATTCAGTCAAGAGCAGTGAGCATTTTTTTTCTGTCGTTTGTTTGATTAACATGAAAACAGATGGCACCAGGAATATTAGGCTGCTGTCACTTTAAGAGCTGGATCCAATATTTACACATGCATCTTATCTCCCACATGTTTAGGTTCACTTAAGACTTAACCGACTATGTTTACGATGATACTTGACAGGCCATTTGACATCATTTTGTGTGAATTAGGGCTGGGCAATATGGACAAAAAATCATATCACTATTTTTTGGGTGAATGGCGATATATGGTACATATCTCTCTTTTTTCTAACTTTTTCTATTTGGATTAAAAAAAACATATTTGTAGCCTATTTTTTTATTTTATTATTATTATTATTTCACATCCTGTCCAATGTTGTCCTACAGACAATGTTCTTATTAAAGGCTATGAAAACAAATAGCGTAGTGAATGTAACCATGTAGGCCCTGGTATATATTATGTGCAACAAAGGGTTAAAATCACATTACATTCTAACTTTGCAACATTACAATCAAAAAACTAAAATAATGATTTAATTGTTAAATTCACTAAACTAAAAATCAAAATAAATACAAGACAAAATAAACTACATTTAATTAGGCTACACCATTACAATAGTCACTTTAGAGTTACTGCTTTCATAAAAAATACACTTACTTGTAGGTTTAAATTTCTACACATGGCATATACATATTGCTAAAATATTTGTTGTTGAACAATATTTAGTCAGAATTATTGCGCTCCTATTCTATTGCGCTCTCTCTGTTTGGAGCGCACGCGTGTGGTGGCACTCAGATATATTGTACAAAATCTATATAACTCAGTGTGAACATGTCCAAAAGCTCACGAAGTCGTGAAAGAGTATTTGCGTGCGGTTAGACAGCTTGAATGCTTGAATATTTAAGTTGGCAAGCCTTAAAAACATGCAAATTATCAACTTCCGTGAAGATGCAGCACTGGCCCGATTGGCCAAGTGAAAATTTTGTCAACTGGCCCCATTCTCTTGCTTGTCACTGACCAACGGGTGGTCCGTATTGTCAAGCCCTCTTAATTGTCAAGCATACAAAAAAAAAGCTTAAAGTTAAAGTTTCATTTTAAATAAATCTGTTTAGGCTTGTCTTTTATAATGTTGTTTATAATAAATGCCACAATAATTTGTTTTATAATGTTCATAATGTTTGTTGTTTCATTTATTGGTCATAATACATTGATGTGACTTTTTCCTCAACAATACAATTTTGGAATATACTATTTCAGCTTGAATCTCAAAAAATAACTAAATGTTGTGACAATTTACCCACCTGAAATGAGGATGGTCTTTAAAGAAGGCATTCTCTGTTGCTGTGGCCTCATTAAGAGTGACCTCATCTTTAATCTCTTTTTGTCCCCTGCACCTTACAATCATGTAGCCTTTAGTAAGGTGAATGACCTCATTGTGCACAATGTCTACCACTGTCCCTTCAGTGCCCTTATCCACCAGATCCGGCTTTGTTAAGATGCCTGTAGTAGTAGACAAACAATGGTTATGAATCTGATTCAGTTTGATTTATAGTAATGAAATGCAACGAGAAATGCACACCTAAAGTTCTTTCGCCCTCAGGGTCCTCCCCCTGAGCCATCTGCAATGCTTCTGTGGTCGCGATGTCAACATTGCATGGCACCACAACCAGGTTGATTGTTTCTTGCCTTGAAATAAACTTCCTGATCAGTGTCTTAATCTAGAAGAAATGCATATAATTAATTTTCCTGAGTCTTTAAACAGACAATGACATCACAATGGTCTTTCCAACAAAACATCATATAAAAAGAAAATAATAATGTAAAAAAAAGCATACTTTTGGGGGCAAAAAACCCCCGGTCATTATTGAAACCATTATAAGAAAGTTAAATTTACTGTTTCTCCAATATCCTCAGGTTGACCATTGACTGCGACTCGTGCAATACCAGGGAGGTCAATGAGAGTGAGGTCAGGAACATTGGCAGAATGGATCTGCAGACTGATGAGTTCGTCACTAATGCCAACACCTACTCCAGCCATCTCATCCTGGGCTACAAATATAATTAGTGTGTTTAGATGCAATCAAGATGCTCGATCATATTTTAGGCATCGTAAACCTTCCCCCTTTTCCACTTTTCACAAATTCGTATTGTAGAAGCAAATCTTAACTTGATTTAGGATTAGTATCCTATCTTATAAAATCTCATCTTAGTATCTTAAGCCGCTCCATTGAGTTCAACCACTCAATTAACTCTCAGGTCTGTTACCAAGCAACCACCGATGTGCAATTAGCTGCTGTCAAGTAAATGCTAGAGATTAAAATGGAGAAACGAAATAGGTGTGCTTTTAATTAAGTGCTACTGAAAGAGAAGTTTTGATAAGCCTGGTAGAAAAGGCAAAGCCTATCACTGTATTTCATGGGATGCTGTAATTATCAGTGTTTTAACGTCAAAGTACAGCACATCATTTGGGTGTTCACAAAAGTTGGGCTATTGGTATGTGATTTTTAGAGTAGGCTTTCAAACAATTTTGAAGTTAGGACACCAGTGGGGTTGTCTTAAAGTTATGACAGTTTTTAGGATTTTTTGTAGAGTTACGATGCTTTTGTAATCTGCCTTTTCCTATTCGTAGTTAAGATAAGATTATGCACTAAAGAAATGTAATTCTGTAATAGCTTTTGTCCTACATGAGGTTCTACCTGATATTGCCATGTTTACCAAACAGATACGACAGGATTCTAATGTAAGGACCTTTCTGTAATCAGTATTTGGTATTAACTTTGCGGACCTTGATGACACTGACCTGTGTCAGTGACTCTCTCCTCGAGTTTCAAAGGCCTTCCAGGGAGGTTGATGACTCCCCATCCCCAGGCACCACAATACCTATACCTTTAAGTTACTTGTGTTTTATTCTCCTGCGGGCCATCAGCTCACTCCCAACGACCTCATCAAGAATCGTCTACTCTATTCACGCATCCAGACTCTTGTTCAGCCTCAAAGACAATGCAAGTAACTGCTTCTCAACTATTAAAGGGGTCATCGGATGCCCATTTTCCACAAATTGGTATGATTATTTAGGGTCTAAAGTTTGTAACATACTTTGGTTAAAATTCCACAATGGTTGTGTAAAACAGCTCTGTTCACAGCGACCCATTTCGGTGCATGTCTCTTTAAATGATAATGAGCAACTGCTCACCCCACCCCTCTCTTCCATGGGGGGTGTCGACACAAGAAACATAAAGTGCTGCCTTGGCAACCTGCATTGGTGGACAGTATACAAATGGCTGAGGGCGGAAATATGCTAATACAGGACAGAATGTCAGTGGTCGTGGGCGGAACATGAGCAATATGCATCATATTGCTCAGAAAATTCAAACGGCTTGATTATTGAGTGTGTTTAAGCTTTTTGAGGATTTAAAAAAAAAGGAGTGAAAGGATTTTTTTCATTGTATTGTGGTTGTGTCCACAGACTGCAAAGTCACATTTATATGCAAACACCATATAAAAGTGAATTTTGCATCCGATGACCCCTTTAAGATAGGCTACATCTTTAAGTTTTGACCTCTTTATTAAGGTGATTTTTATTCTCTGATGGTTCTTGTTATATGATTAACCAAGCTTGCCATTCTTTGTTCTCTCTCTTTTTCTTTACTGTTCTCCATTCTGTGTATATCTCTTTTGCGTTTAGTTGTATGTTCCCCATAGTTCCATTTGTTAAACCCCTTTATACTGGTTGTCTCTTGGTTTCCAACTCACAAATCAAAATCACTTAAGCGTTTGATCTTCCTACATGCATGTGGTACTGTTAGTACTATATACAGTAAGAAAGTTATTCTTCTTGGCCAGGAGAATAATTTATCTTAGAGTTTAAATGATTGTGCTGTCTGTTCGATGGATGAACAGATCAGTTGATTGTAAAGTTAATTTTGCTAGAATTAATTCTGAAAGCTGATTTAAATATCCATAATTAATTATAACCCATTATAATTAATTATACATATTTTCCTTTTGAGATAATTTGCTACATTAGATATGACATTAATAAATGCTGTCAGGATACATTCTAAGCATTTTCTACCTTCGCGAATCTTTTTCTCCACTTCTGCTGGGTCATCAATGTCTTCCTTGTAGTTCTTGTAACTGATTCTCCCATGCCATTTGTCCTCGCCTTTAGTTCTTATCATCTTGAGCTCAAGAGGGCATCGTGTAACAATTCCTGTTCAAAACACGAAAGAGTGAATGCCAGACATATGCTGAATTCAGAACTGCATACTAGTGTGCTACTCATACTATTTTTATCAAATGGCAAGAATAGTAAGCATATATGCTGGTATGCGAATCCGAATTCAGTAATATTTTTACCATGTAGCCTACCATGCAAATTCCATATAGTAATCATTCACTATCATAGCAAAGATACCATCACTGTGCCATAGCATTTGTTGGTATAGGATGTAGTCATTAAATAACTTTTTTTTTTTTTTTACATATTTATGCATCTATGTTTTAGCTTTATATATATATGTTTATTTAATATTTTTTTATGTGTTCTCCTTACCACTACCCCTGGGTAACGCTACTCCTGACAGCGCCTCTAGAATAGAACTCTTTCCTGAGCTTTGGTCTCCAATGACGACGATGGCAGGCAACGCCAGGTCCTTTTCGACTCCCAAAGACCGTAAATTGTCGATGGTGTCGATGCAAGGGCGGATCTTTTCCTCATATTGCTGACTGAACGTATAGCTCATTTTCTCTATCTTTAACAATGCTCAAATGTCAAAATAATAAAGAAAATACTTCACGTCGATTTAACAGCTGCTGTCGGTTTGTGCACTCTTCGATAGGATGTCTCAAAGTGATGCAGTTTCAAAGTGAATCCCATAGCGGTTTTATACTTTGGTAAGATGAACTCATCATACGGGCAGAACAAAAAAAATACAAGTAAGTCTGCATACCAGCAGATTCTGTTTTAAATAGATAATTACATAGCGATCTTGTCTTATTCTTGCTAACACTTTACAATACCAACCTGACAAATTTGCATAGTTGTTCCTCATGCTGAATATTTCAAGCTATAACCTCATGAGCATATCATTTTGTTGCATTAAACTGTTGCAATCGACTAAGGGATTTAACCAAGAGGCTGCGTGCTTTCTTCAGACGTTTCTGTCGACTCAGTAAGCTCTCCCGCTTTTGGCAAATGTCAAAGTCTTCTTTAAGCAGGTTTTCCACACCATCTTTATCATGCAGCAACTGCAACATGCTCCTTCGCAGCTCCAAAGCGGCTATAGATTAGCAGATAGTGGATCACCATTGGGATCTGGTCAGCTGGATTGTAATCTTGTAAAATAGATAAGACAGCATCTCAGATATACATTACAGTTTGACTTATCCGATATCAAAGAAAGCTTTAGTTGGCACATTTACGGTGTAGTAGGACTGAAGGTGAAACCTCATCTCAGGCAAGGGGGCATGATTGTCTGTGCTAAAGCCTTTGCTCATTAGTTTAATTTTGTCATCCTCTTCCAGCTTATCATTTGCATCTTTTAGGCTCTGGCTTTAGAAACTTTAGAACTCTCAAGAATTGATAAAACAAAACAATAAATCTTTAAATCTGATGTTTGAAATGCAGCACTGAATATTTATCACTATATTAATTTATTTTTATTTGTGTGAAATTTAAAAGCATTAAAAAAAAAAACTTACAATAAATTTCAAACTGTCAACTTGATAGTTCAAGATAGCCAACTGAAAATGGTTTGAAATGAACACTTTGAATTTATGTATTGACAGAATAATTTGGCATTTAAAAAAAAGAAAACTACTTTAGCTATATTTAGAAGATATGGGAATCCACTGAAGCTGCCTGGGCCAGTTGGATAAACATCTTTGTATCCACATATGAAAACATAAAAACACTGTTACAGTTTTTCTGAATTGCTAAAACACACTTCTCGAAACCATTATACATTCTCACAACCTTAAACACAAAACCAAATCTTCAAACTACATTCAGAGAACATCTGACTCTTCTAGCAAAATCAAACAATTGCCTCAAAACCATTTTGTCTGTGCTCAAAATCATATAGGCCTAATGATTTCAGATTATACACACAGTCAGTCAAAATATATGTCAAAATATACAGTCAAAAAATGGAGAACACAGAATCCAAAGCATGCAGTTACAGGAAGAAAAAAAAAAGTATATTGAAACACAGTAAACAAATTTTGCAATTACGTAAAAAGGTAAAAAAAAAATTGGTTTAGGCTATTGAGCATTTGGATCAGAGAATAGGATTTGGTGTTTTAACAATTCAGAAAAACTGTAATACAACTCTATAACGTTCATCTTGCTTGATTACCAAGTGTGTCCAGGTGTCCGGAAAAACTGTACTGTAAGCCACCTTTATCCAAAGCAAGATGTACATTTAATCTAATGGAAATCTACCCTTAATTTATGGTTACATCTGTACCAACAAATGCACTGTATAAACCTGAAAGTTCAGTGTGGCTAAAATGTAATTAAATTTCCTGATTCTTAAGAATACATGTATTCTTGACAATGCTAAGATTCCACTTTTGAGGCAACAGTTCTAGAGAACGACCTTATCATTCTTCAGAATGGCAAAGGGCCCACATACACAAAGTGAGTTCCGTGTGAAAATATTCTATACACAAGGAAGTAAAACTGTAGAAATGGGGTGGCTGGGATTTGAGAGACCAGAGAGTCAAGAGATTCAGTTTTTTTCTGAATTTCTAAAATACTAAACCCTATTCTCTGAACCAAATTCTCAATTGCCTAAACCAATTTGTCAGATAAATCACTCTTTCTGTAAAACATTAAACAAATTTAGGTAGTTACAGTTTTTTCCAACACACTAAAATGACATGCACAGCACAATTTAAACTGATACACAGAGAACAAAACCTCTTCTCAAGGCTCCAAAAGTCTAAACACATTTTCTGTTTAACACATTTTGCTATTCAAAATGGCACTTTTTAAATGCACTGAACACAGTTCTCTGCATAAGACACAACAATCTGACATAAAGTCACATGTTTGCCATTTCAAAACACTGCCATTCAAAATGACACTATATGAGCTAATTGGCCAATACATGTGCCACCTGGCCAAACACCTCAATGGTTAATTGTTAACACTTCAATCAGGATGTAAGCACTATGAAAAGACCACCTTTTTTTTACAACAACAATGGAATTATTATAATAATTATTATTTTTCTTGCCTCTTTTTTTTATATATATTTTTTCTGCAATTTTCTTTTTCACTTTACTGTTTTTTTGTGAGCATAATTTTGTTCAGTCCAGTGTAAATATATCCGCTGTGCATATGTTGCACTGACTTGTTTGGTGAAAAAATAAAAAAATAAAATGTTTCAACAGCATGTGTGTGTATCTGCAAATATTTCTGTGCATGTGAACAATCTGAAAAATGTTCTACAATTTGAACTATTTTAGTATTATGGCAAAGCATATTAAAGATGAGAGTGCTTTTCATTGTGCCCAACAGTGTGTAGTTGGTTAGACAAAAATATGGTAATATGAATGAAGTGTGTACCATTTCGTGCAAAAGTTTGATTTTGATAATGCTATATGTAGTCTTGGTTGAGGTTATATGAGGTATTTTGCAGTTTGGGTGTGTGGTTTTGTGAATTGTGTTAAAGGGTAACTAAACACTAAAACAACTTTTTTTAGTTAATGATCTGTAAGACTGGGGCTTTATTAATGCTGTTCATTGATTCAAGTAATTTTTTTGACATTTGGGTATAAAGTGTTTTAATTCTACAATATATGGTGTAAAAACGTCTGAGTGCTGCCCTCTTCAGATTGAACAGTGGCTACTGCAGTTGAATTTTCCTATTGGAAGTTGTGGTGCCCTGTGATGTAAGAGGGTACCAGCTAACCACCCCCTCGCCTAGAGAGACACGTCTCAGGTGCAAAGTGCCAATATTGACTCAAAATGTTGCACTGAATGTTGATACCAACAATGAATGGAAACAATATAAGATGGAGAGGAGGAAGAGTATGTGTATACAGTAAGAGGAGGTGAACAAGCAGGAAGAGGATGAAGACGAGGAAGAGCAGGTGTGGAGAATGTTGTCCAGACTGGATTTGGCTTTAGGATTTTTCCCTTTGCCTGCAGAAATGACATTATCTGTGATGCGGACAAAGTCCTCCAGCCAGACCAACTTGAAGACATGATGCTGAAGCAGAATAAATCTCTCTCACTGACCTAGATTTTGCAGTTACACAACTCTTCTGAGTGTACTGTAACTGTAACGATCACCAGTGAGAGTGCCCGTCATTACCACCAGAGGGCACTCCACCCTATTACCATTCCCTCATGAAACTACATTTCCCATAATTCACTGACCGGACTCATCTCCATTATCACATTCACCTTTGTCTCATTATCTTGTTTATTCACCCATATAAGCCTGGTTCTTTCTGTCATTCCCTGTGAAGTCTTGTATGTGTAACACTGCATTTCTGAGCGTTTCCACTGTTTTCCATGTTCCTGGTTTTCCCATTCCTTTCTCACCCTCTGGATTTGTTTGTTTGTTTGTTTGATTGGGCTGATTTACTGTGCTCTGACCTCTTGCCTGTTTTTGACTATGATTGTGGATTACCCTTTAAATAAAACTGCATTTGGATCCTCAACCTTGTCTCAGAGCGGTTTGTAACAGTAACATGCTTTTCATTTAGAGGTTTTTTTTATTGTAACCTTTTTGGCTTTTGCTGTTGGGTCACTATTTTCAGTATGCAAGTGCTGAATATACAGACATTCAATACAATACAACATTCAGTAGCCTACAATACTATTGCCTACTTGCAGTGCATACAATTTATTCACCTATACTGTAAGTTGTCACTACAATACTTTTTTACTAATTGCAAAATTTGTTTACTTTGTTACAATATACTTTTTTTCCTTGTAACTGCATGCTTTGGATTCTGTGTTCTCCATTGTTTGATGTAGTGTCTAACTGTGCGTTCACACCGCCGCCGGCGAGAGCGTCAAAGTGGCCAGAACTCATTCACTTTCAATGAGAGCCGGCGGCGAGCTCCGGCGAGGCGAGAACGGCAAAATTCCATAGCAAAATTCGCTCGCGACGCCGTGAAAAGATTCGTGGACGCTCTGATGCTCTGACGTCTATCGAATGTTTGGTCTTTTTTAAAACTTTATTTAAAGGGGCCGCAAAGCAAACAAGCATGTCGATCGTTATTTTTGCAAAAAAAAAAAAAAGATCGATGGAAAGAACTTAACAATTAGAGTGACATGTTTGCTAACGAAATAAACCAATTAAAAGCCATTTGTGTGGTGTGGCTTTTGTGTTCATGGTTAAGTGCTAGGCTATTCTAATTTGCATTCCCGCTGAAAAACAAGCGTTCTAGCGCATCATTTGAATTTGATAAGGCGCGCAACACTATTTAGGCGAGATTCGCGCTAGAACGCTTGTTTTACAGTAATTCTTGTACTTCCAGATTAATAGCCTCCTTTCAATCTATCAGCTCGAAAGACCAATATGATCAGAATCCAGCAGAAGATACAAAAAAAAAATTATTCTGTAAGTGGTCCCCTTTAGTTAAAATGCAGTCCACCAAAGGATGATCAGTTTTTAAAGCTTCCATTACTTGATGATATGATTTAGAGTCTGTGAAAATTATGAAATTCGTTTGTTGTGAGTTTCCAATATATTCAAAAGCTAAAAGTAAAGCCAGTGTGAAAATTGAGTCCAGCTTCTGAGCACCATGCACTGCATGATGTTACACCAGAGGGATCAGTGCTCTCATCAGACAAAGATCTCAAACGCACAATTTAAGAACATGTGTTGAATAGCCGGCAGAAACAGAGAACTACAGCAGAAAAACCAAACAAAAACTGAGCGTTAACCCAATTAAATGCCTTCATTATGACACACAAGTGTCCTGCTCCCCACTTTAAGGGCTGTGCTCTTCGGAGTGAGTAGCCTACCAAAAATAAACTAGTCATATTTGTGCGAACCTATACGGACTCTTGACCGTGCGTATACGCACTCTTTGGTGTGAGCGAATTAATGAAGTAAACAGAATGAGTTTCATCTTTATTTTCATTTTGATACACATTTAGATTAAATATGCCACTCTCATTAATGGAGTTACCCTGCTATTTTGTTTTTTTCCCTCCAAAAGCCTTATATTGGCAATTATGTAACGGTTACAGTTAGGCTGTTTTATTTTTAATACAATTAATAGGCTATAACATTTATGTGATGTCTTATATTCATCCAGTAGTAATGTGAGTGTTAGGCTGCAGAGCAGTGCAGTTATACGTGTGTGCAAGTGCAAAATCAGCTTTACACAGTTAAATTCGAGGTCAAGGAGGTAAGGATGAGACCGCTAAATATCACTCTACATATTACTTATTTATGCTCAAAGTATAGAGAAAACATGTATAAGAAAGACCACTTTTTTGTACTTTAAAAGTATTTTATTAAAAGAGTAGAGAGAAAACATGTAGCTAAGAAAGACCACTTTTTTATATCATTATTTTTATTAAAAGTAGAGAAGAGTAGAGAGAGAAAAAATGTATAAGAAAGAGCACAAATAGCCTATTAGAAAAAGGGGAAAAAAGAGAATGCGTTATACCATCAGATAAGAGATATGTTGCAGACGAGACGCCAGAAGGCAGCAAAAGAGCACTGAGGAGACAGAGGAAGAAACTTGTTAGGCTATAAGCAAACCCTGAGGGTGTTCCCAGTCTGGATGACCTCATTCTGGGTGGTCTCTAATTTATCTTTAAATATCCGTGACGACGACAGTGGCTTCGTGTCCACTATATGGGGAGTCTGCAGACCTGGAGCCGGTAGATATACGCCCCACGCAGTTTTATGACCCTGTTGTTCCTGATGCGTCCAGTAGGGGGATATACTGCGAATAACATCATTAAATCGACACTTACACATTAATAACCCGTCCATACTTGACAATTTTGTGTTTTTTTTTGTTAATTTAAATATAAACGTTACAGTGTAGATCTGCACGGATTAAATTATCTGTAGATATTCAGATGGGCTTCACTCTATTTACTCAGCCTACAGAAGACTTTGTTTTTCTGAATTGAAAAATTAAAAATACATAGTTGGATCAACTATGTGTTATGACCATAGACTGTAAAAAATATGGACAAAGCATCTGTGACGTCACCCATAGACTTTCTGAAGAACGGTTTTGAGGCCGTTTATGGGGGGTATGGGCGGCGCCATCTTGGAAAATCTTGGGAAATCTTAACCCCGCCCACCTTCTGGCCAATCGAAGGCGCAATCCCAAATGGCACACTTCATGTGCACTTTCGGTCTTGTGGACTTACAATGGCTGCCGCGTGCGCGTGTCCGTTAAGTCCGTGAGACCGCAGTGTGTCCCATTTGTCATTTTTAGATCTCAGAAGGATGCTCGCGAGCGCCCCTCTGCGGTCAATTTGCGCCCTTGATGCGCACTTTTGCTGAGCCCGCGCTGATGCGGACTCCACAGCAGACTTCTTCCCGACATTCAAAGCGGCGTTACGTCCCGAAAGTGCGGACTCAGAGGAAGACCGCGAGTGCTTAGGGTTCCATTTGGGACAGGGCCCATATATGAGAATTGAGAAAAATGCCTGTGTCATGTGTTGCTTGGGGCTGTACAAATTGCCACACAATTGAAAACAGGTCTCGAGGAATTACCTTTCACAAGCAAGACTGAACATTTGTTTCTGGTTGTATTTGGTCATAATAATAGTAACGTTCAGAGGAGAAAAGCCGCAAAATTTAAAAATACTACTGTTATTGTGTCACGAAATGTAGTTTTAATCGTTTTTCAGTCGACAATGTAGTTGTTTAAAGCTAAAATCTGTGGTTTATTTATAAAGATCGCGCCTATTTAAAAATTTGATCTGACGTTTTCGGAGTTGTGAGATCCAGGGATCAGCGGGCGCTCAGCGCTCATGTACCCCGCCTGGAACAGCCTGCCCTACATCGGCTAGAGCTTCTGACGTGTGCCGCTGGCTCTGATGTCTCTAGTCTAGTGGTTGAACATGAGATATAATTCGTCTGTATATCTAACGGGCGATCTTTGGTCTCACAAAAAGAGACTGTGACATTTTATTGTATATAGCCATGTAGGAATATTTTAAAATATATAAATTATTTTATATATACATTCTCTTTACTGTATTTAGGCCTATATAAAATAAAATGACACAAATCTTTTTGTTAAATGTCAGTTTAAAGGTGCATTGCGCAAGTCTCTGAGTTTTTGCAGAACTATGCCCCCTCTGGCGACAAGCGAAACTGCATTTGGAGCAAACTACAAGCCGGTCTCTTTGAATCCATCTTCTACCTTTGTCGAAAGTTGACTAAAGTTTTGTCGCTCGAGTTATCTTCGCTGATACAGAGAATTGCGGCGAATACACAAACCTCAAATCAGCAGTTTGAAACCTGCCAGACATAGCCAGGTGAGCGTGAACGCGCATGACGTCACGCCCAGTCTCAAATTCGAGCCCGAATCCCTCTTATATATTTTACTGTACAGGATTATAGAGGCAATCTCAGTGCGCAGAGAAGGGCTCATTCAGCCCATCAGGCAGTTCTTTAAGCATGTATAGGATAGAAAAACAGGTATTTTTAACATGAAAAGTTGCGCAATGCACCTTTAAGTAAGACTCGATGAGCATGAACTATTTTTAAATAGTGCTAACTACGTGAAATAGCCTAGTAGTGGAATGTCACTCACCGGAAAAAGTGTCGGTTAGTGCAGTTTATCGCAGAGCAACCCATTTTATGTACGATATTTCAATACAAATGTTCAGAAAGGATACAGAGGTGGTATGATGTGTTGTGTCAGATCATGGCCGAGGCCGAGACATCAAATTTCAGGAATTCCACTCGGCGCAGCCCGTTATCAGCTGTCAATCAAGCTGTCAATCAAGCTGTCAATCAAAGTTAACCACGCCCTTATTTGTCATACATTTTATATCTAAATACGATCTAAACTAACGAGTTAGAAAAAAATTCACCCCCCTCACAGTTGTCAGGCACTCGGAACCTATCGAAAAATACAATAAAAGTCCATGGGACCAACCTGTAAAAACATGAATTTATGCTGTGAAAACGGACATTTTAACATGGGGGTCAATGGACATTTGCTCCCTTTTGGGACCTCCCTCTAGCGGATTTTCGATGTATTGCAGTTTTTCGCACTTCCGGGTAGGCTTCATTTTTCAGATTTGAATGTTGCCGCTTGGTTATGACAAGTAATGCTATGACCTACTGCAGTTATAGGCCTATTCACCGTAGGTTTTTACACAGGAGACTGAGTGAAATATGTTTTTGTGAATTTATATAGTCACATTTAGATATTTAGCCCATTAGACATACAGTACCGTGTAATCATATGGATCCTCGATGAAATATCTGCTGGTCGTCATACAGCTACATAGTATTTTATGAAGATAAACACAATTGATCCCTTTTCTAAAATTCCAAGGGCCATTTAGAAGAAAGAGACAATATTGTTCACAAAAAAAATATTTATTAAAGGTACAATATGTAACTTTTTTTTCGCCGCTAGGTGTCGCTAACCTCTTACAATAACAAAGGCGCATGTTTATGACGCAGTGATGAGCTGAATGATGGCACTTGCTGTCAAGCTGATGGATCTAATAATGTTTATGGATGAGTGAAAACATTCATGTTTTTTAACATTACTGTGGTATGAAACAGGTCGCGATTGCTAATGAGAGACAGATATCACACGCGAGTCCCGCAGATATAAAGGAATAAGGACATTTCATTCTACCGAACTACCAGCAAGTGCTGAATTACTCACACAGGTCAGTTTAATAGACGAATTAAACTGTTTCACTTGGTCTAACGTTACACTATCACACTAAACGGCATTTAAATGTGTTGAAAGTTATAATGTTATTCTATGTGTTAGTCTGTTGGCTGTATGAGACTAGCAGCTAGATCAACATTAGAATAACATACTGATCATATTCTAACATTTCATCATGTTGAGCTATAACATTGATTGGTTTTATGTACATTTGCTCACCTGTCTAATAAAGTATGTGCAAGAACGGTGTCGGCGTGAAGTCGTGACTCATGAAGCTCTGTCAAGTCCAAGTTAGTCGCGGACATGGAGCTCTCGGCATCTCGAAAACGCCACGCCGATATTGATTCTCATTTTAGTTCTCCTTTTTTGTCCCAAAGTCTGCTTGCCATGGTCTATAATGTTTGAATGAAACAAGAACAGTGTGCCGCTAAATGTTACGCACTACACAGTTGTCCACGTGTGTCGCCATGGTTACGTCATGGCTATGGCAGTTCGAGCGGAAACAGAGGATAGCGCGGATATTGCGTCATTGACAGGCGACATTTTTTTCCGGGACGGCCACTTATTTAAAATTGGAATTTCTCTGAAATACAATATCCCAAAAGTCTTCAAAGATTTTTAAGTACACAACTGCAGAAAATATATCACACTGTGCAAGTGATTTTTGGATATTTTATTAAAAAAATTCTTATATATTGTACCTTTAAAACCATTTATGATTTATGATGACTCCCCTATGGTTTGCCACTCTGTTTTAACTATTCTTCTATCCTCCTGTCAAAGGGCTCCCGCTCATAAAAAAAAAAAAAAACATAAAAAAAAAGTTAAAAAGGACACCCATGGTGAATTTGATCTTGTCACTGTGGTTGTGTGTGTGCTACCCAGAAGTGATGGCAGGTGAGTGAAGATCAGAAGCAAATTGATGCAATCCACAAAGTACAATGGCACAGGCACTTGTTGGTGGAACAATAGTGGAAAAAGTGTCAAGCTACTTTGATTTCTTTTGGCCACTGATGATGGACTGTGCAGGGAAAATTGAAAATGACATGTCTGTGTATGTCTCTGTAAGTCTTTTATTTCGTAAATCGTAAAAAAAGAGATGGGTGTTTATAAGTTTAGAGAGAGAGATTTTAATTTCCTTAAGTAGCTAAAGCAAACACACACCTTTATGAGATCCAAGTTAAAGAGAACTTGGTAAAGACCGAGTATGATAAGTGGAGAAGCTAAAGTTAAGCAAGGTTAGCAAGCATGTTGCACTCACAAAGAGGACAGCAAGCGGCCGGGCATGAACAGGACGACCCTCCACAGCCTCCTGCTAAAACATGTGCAACGTTCTCAATAAACCCGCCGGAATCCTTCGACTTTTCAAAGCCACAAGACTGGGAAAAATGGATAAGACGGTTCGAGCGTCGAGCACAGGTACAACTTTATGACAGCAGGTGGCACAATAATCCCATTTAGTAGGATTTAACCTGAACCTTCTTAACTATGTTACATCATTCCACTGAAAGGGTGACATTTCTGTCCCCAGGACATCATATGTATAAAAATGCATGAAAATGAACTCTAAAATACATTTTATTATTAATCAAATAACCTGCACACTAAGCTAACTACAAATTTAAAATGTATACTTAAAAACATTAATAAAAACTACATAGAACACTAAAAAATAGCATTTTCTGCATGTCCCCACTCTCTATCTCTAAACTTTACTATGAAATATAATGATTAAAATCCTTCAGAAATCTTAATTTTTGTTGCATTGTTGTATGACTTTATATCCAATCTATGCTTTAAAAGGTTGTTTTTTTTTCATGAGAAAAAAATATTTTATCTATTTTAGATAAAATACAAATTTTAGTCGTGTCCCCGGGGTTTCACTCAGTCCTGTTACCTTAACACATCCCCCCCTCTGAAAAACTTGGAATATTCCACAAGACACATTTTCAACAGGAAGTTGCATCATCTGGATCTTCTGAAGGCAATGGGAAGACCATAAGTAAGTCCTCACAATTAAATTGCTGTATATTTGATGAAATTGTAACTATGACTGAGAAGGTCAATCTCAACATACTGTACTATTACCTAAATTATTTCTTAGATTTTATTAATTTATTTAAAAAATATAAACTTTTGGTAAGTCACTAGAATTTTCTACATGTCCTTATGCTATTAGCATGTATGCTATGTGGCCATATGTCATGTATTTGATAACTTTTTGCTTAAAAACTCAATCCTGTTACTTTCAGTCCTGTTATTTATATGAAAAATAACAGGAGTGAGTTAAATTAACAGGAGGGAGTAGAGTCCTCTGTTTTGTTGATTTAATACTGTAAATATTAGTTGATATAATACTACTCACCTGAATTATGAGTTTTAAGGTTGCAATTACTTATATTGTAGACATTACCATTAGTTTTACAATGTGAACACCATACTTCCAGGAAGCCAGTCCACCACGAAGTGACTTAAACGTTTTGTCTTTGTCTTTCTTATATTCTGAAGATGGAGAAACCCCATACTATACAGGTGCCAGAAACACCCACCCATGGCATGTTGCACGGGAAGGAGCAAGACACACCCGCAACCCTCTCTTTTCTCCCTTTTTTGTCTTAACTTCCCTCTTTCTCCCTCACTCTCTTCTTCTCTCTCTCCTTTTTTCTCTTTGCACCTCCTTCACTGTGAAGTACTACTAGCACATAGTACATCACATCAACACAGAAATCTTATGCACATAGTCATGTACACTCTCTCATACACACACATTCATGTACAGTCTCTCTCATACACACTCATAGACACTCATTCCTGTTACCCAATGTTCATTCCTGTTACCAAGTGTTCATTCCTGTTACTATTTATTTTATTTTTCTAAAAAAAAAAATGTTAAACCACTGTTTTTATCAGTTTTGTTTGGTCCATCATTTATACAATTGTTTAATAAATTAAATTAAAACAATTATAAACTTAATGCTTCGGTCTTCTTTAAAATGAAAAAAAAATGGCTTTGTGTTTTTTATTAAAAAACACTTTGCCTTAATATATTGTGATTTTTTGTCACAAATATCAATTATTTGAACATATAACCAACAATTTCTTTAAAATAAACACTTTCTTGTGGGGAAAACAAAGGAATTAATAGACATGCTTTTAAACATGCTTTTTAAATGGCACATGAGTTTTGGTAACAGGACTGAGAAAACATGCGTCCATCTTCTGCTTAGAAACCTTGTAAAAAATTAAATAAAGTTGCCTGAGATTGACCAATGCACATTTTGAATAGTTAAATATGTGTAGTATTAGATTCAGTGTTGGAAAAAAATTAAAAATAAAGTTTAATTTTGTAGAGTTACAACAAGCAAATGTCACCCATTCGGTGGAATTTGCTCGCAGCACCTGAGAAGCCCCGTGGTGAGGAGCAGAGAGTTCGCTCAGAGTGTTGCGCTAATCACTCCGCCCAAGTAACAGTGCTTCACCTTCTGAGAATATAGTTCCCAGTATGTATACGGTTAAAAGATGCCTGTGTCTCATATAACCTTGTTATTTGTACACACTGTGACTATACAAATCACAACATGTAAATAGGAAAATGTTGGCGTTATTTTGTCACTTGGGAGCAGTATGCTAGTGTGACCTTTGGGTTTTGTTTTCTCTTTCTCGACCCGGTTTGTCCCACCCTTCATTAGCACACACGAAATGTGGACGATATCTAGTCGGTTACTCGCGTAACCTCAGTTCCCTGAGTTAGGGAACGAGTATTGCGTAGCTATACGCAGTGGGGGAAACTCATTTTCCTCGATTTACTGAAGCCTTTATGTAAAGCGCATTTGCAGCTGCACAGCCGAACATGAGCGTCTGGCTCGCTCATAGGCTGTGCTGCGGCAACTGCATATCCAATGGCGCGGGCGCCTCTGACGTGCGACCAATGAGATCACTCTGCGTCATACACGTCAGAGCCCGCCTAGGGGGCGTGTCCTCAGACTATATTAGTCCCCGAATTCGCCATTATAGCAGGTTTAACGACTGAAGCGACAACTTGCCATGTTACTATAGTGCGGCTGGCTACGCAATACTCGTTCCCTAACTCAGGGAACTGAGGTTACGTGAGTAACCGAGTAGTTCCCTTTCGAACGGTCACTTCGTATTGCGTAGCTATACGCAGTGGGCACGCCATGCAAAACGCCGCACTGAATAACTGGCTGCTACTGCAACTCAGGACCCCTGAGCATACAGAACAAGCCATAACCGCATAATTATGTATAAATAGACCAGACACCGTCAGGTCTAAATAGTACACCTCAGATAGTAATAACTTAACCCACTACACCAATGAACCCAGACCCTGTCGGGGTTATTAGTATATGAACATTAGGGGTGGGGGAAAAAATCGATTCTTAGATGCATCGCGATGCGGATGTGGACGATTCTGAATCGATTCACAATTGTCAAAAATCGATTTAAAAAAAAAAAAAAAAAATTTAGATATATATTTATAATAACGTAATATTGACGGAACGCGAAAGACGGAACTCTGAAGCGCGGAAGTGCAGTGGCCGGACCGTCTGTGGCGTGCACATAACAGACGCGGACGCGATGGCTGAGCGCCAAATCCAAACCCCCTCCTCGTTAAAAGCTGACGTGTGGAAATATTTTGGCTTCTGAAGTTGAAGGGGGAAAGGAGCTGGACAAGAGCCACACTAGTTGTAAGCTTTGTAGAGTAAAACTAAAATATTTCGGAAACAAGACACATATGAGAAGCCATATGACACGTTTCCAGCCAGAGGAGGAAAAACACTCGGCTGTAACGTTACCGGTCGTTGTTATATTATTAATTTACTACAAATATGCTGCTGCTAGTTCAGACACACATGTATTTTCCTGTTGGTTCTTTGCAATGTTAATAAAATATATTGTACGTTAATTCTTTATGGGTCATTACTTTGTACTTTTAAAGCAAAGTATTTATAGTCACACACACACAAAAAAAAGATTCTGATAATCGATTTAGCATCGAATCGCAGCCCTCTGAATCGTAATCGAATCGAATCGTGAGGTGCCTAGAGATTCCCACCCCTAATGAACATACCACCAGTCAAGTGGGTTTATATATATAATATAACCGGCCAAAGCAGGTTTATATATTTATGGAATATAACCAGCCAAAGCGGGTTTATATATCTATGTGAGTGTGATTGTGCACAGTAATATATGACAAGACCAGCCACTGACGGGTCTTAATCATACCGAAAGCACCTTCGCCTGCAGGGAAGGCACTTCCATATTATAGAAATTCATAAATGTGGAAGGCGAGGACCAGCCGGCCGCCTCACAAATATCCCTGATGGGAATGCCAGATGACCAAGCCCATGACGAGGCCATACCTCTAGTCGAATGGGCCCTGATACCTATAGGGCAAACTTGACCCGCTGCGGTATAAGCCATAGAGATAGCATCCACTATCCATCTAGACAATCTTTGCTTAGTGACTGGATCCCCCTTGGATCTACCACCAAAGCAGACAAAAAGCTGTTCTGATTGTCTAAAAGACGCAGAATGCTCCAGATAGATTCTCAGCGCTCTGACAGGGCAGAGAAGATTCACCTCTCCATCCTCTGCAGAAGGAGGGAGGGCTGATAACGTCACCACCTGTGCTCTGAATGGTGTTGAGAGCACTTTAGGAACGTAACCATGTCTGGGCTTAAGGATGACTCTGGAGCCATCTGGACCCAACTCCAAAAATGCAGGGCTCACAGAGAGCGCCTGCAGATCTCCCACTCGCTTGATAGATGCCAACGCCATAAGGAGAGCGGTCTTCAGCGAGAGAGGTTTTAGATCAACCGATTGGAGCGGTTCAAAAGGCGGACCTTTCAGCGCCCCCAGGACCGTGGAGAGGTCCCAAGACGGCACAGACAGAGGTCTGGAAGGGTTCATTCTCCTAGCACCTTTAAGGAATCTCACGACCAGGTCGTTTCTTCCCAGTGACTGGCCAGCCGTCAGAACATGATGTGCTGCTATGGCTGCCACATACACTTTGAGCGTGGACGGGGAGCAACCCGCATCCAGCAGCTCCTGTAAGAATGAGAGAACCACAGATATCTCACATGACTCTGGGTCAGCCTGGTTTTTCGAGCACCAGCTGGAAAAACCCACCCATTTTGAAGCATAAAGGCGCCGAGTCGAAGGGGCCCTGGCTTCAGATATGGTGCTTAGGACCTTCTCAGGAAGGACCTTTGGTACCCGTTGAGGGGCCAAACATGGAGGGCCCATAAATCGGGTCTCGGATGCCACAATGTCCCGTTCGCCTGCGTGAGGAGGTCTTTCCTCAGTGGGACAGGCCATGGGACTGTGTCCGATAACTGAACCAGTTCCGGGAACCACGGTCTGGTTTTCCAGAGAGGGGCCACTAGAAGGACTGGGCATCCGCTCTCTCTGACCCGTTTGATGACTTGTGGAATCATTGAAACGGGGGGAAAGGCATAAAGGGGGCGGTTGGGCCAGACAGTTCACGCACCGGCGCCTCCGTTTAGTGATTATCTATCGTCTGCTATATTTACTACTTATTTATTAAATCCAGGCAATTGGTTGATGAAACGTTGATTAAAATTAAGATACAATTAATACAAAACGAAATTCACTTTAAAGAAAGGTTTTGTGCTTTCTGTTTGATGTCTCTGTGAAACTTTTAAAGCATCTTTTAGTGCCGCTTTCAGAGCGCTCACGTCCGTAACGGGGAACTGTCACGTCCGTAACATTGTTTTTTTCCTCATAAATGCAAAAAAAAAAAAAAAAGAATATTTTATGTTCTGTGGAGACTGAGAGTCAACCCTTCTTCATCCGGTGAATAGAATTACTTTGGTGCAGTGTAATTCACAAAATTACTAAAAAATATTGTAGGCCTATAAAATTCAGCCCGTATATAAATCTGCATTTTCTAAGCTTAGAAAATGGACAAAATTAATTTGATTCTTATCACAATGTAACATTATTGTGAAATTGATTTCTTTATATTTGCTATTAGTATAGTAAATCCTTATGTTTTTATAGGGCTAGGCTGTGTGTGGGCCTTATGTAAAATACGGGACAAATCGCGTCCCTTATTAATTTGATACGGAGTAACGGGACGCATCATTTTACTTGTAAATACGGGACAATTCCGCATTTTAAGGGACGGGTGGCAACCCTACTACAGATCCCACCGCATTAACGGCATCAGCCAAACTCTTACACTCATATTTTTTCCTTTTGTTATTAATTCCGGAGTACAAAGTTCCAAATAAAAATGTTTTTCTCGTTTCTGCCTCCGATAGTAGCACCTCCAAATTACTTTCTGTAAAGTTTATTTTCTTGCCGCTTGCTTTAGCCATTTTCTTACTGCTTTCTTTTGCCAAAGTGGACTCATTACCATATTTAAATGTATTTAATTAAGGGAGGAGACTGGGTGGGGTGTTGTGCTCGTGCATGTGCGCTCAATTTTACGTTAATTGGGATGTACAAAGAGAATATGCGTGGGATCCTTCGTACGCAGAGATTCATACATCTGCTTTTTTTTTTGCGTACGCAAGAAAAAGCAGATGTATGAACGCATGTGCAAGTCTTTGTACATGAGGCCCCAGGTTCCTCATGTACAAAGACTTGCGTTGAATTCATACTAAAACATTGCGTACGGACAAAGCTGTAAATGTGTGTACGCACAAAAAAAAGCAGATGTATGAATCTCTGCGTACGAAGGATCCCACGCATATTCTCTTTGTACATCCCAATTAACGTAAAATTGAGCGCACATGCACGAGCACAACACCCCACCCAGTCTCCTCCCCCAATTAAATTAATTTAAATATGGTAATAGTCCAATTTGGCAAAAGAAACCTGCAAGAACATGGCTAAAGCAAGCAAGAAACGAAATTTCACTGAAAATGTCTTCTATGTGAATATATAGTAAAGTGTAATTTATTCCTGTGATCAAAGCTGAATTTTCAGCATCATTTCTCCATTCTTCAGTGTCACATGATCCTTCAGAAATCATTCTAATATGATGATTTGATGATCAAGAAACATTTTTGAGTATTATCAGTGTTGAAAACAGGTGTGCTTCTGCTTCATATTTTCGTGGAAACCGTGATATAGTATTTTCAGGATTCTTTAATGAATAAAAATTTAATTCAAACAGAAATAGAAATCTTATAATCTTTTGTAACATTATAAATGCATTTACTCTCACTTTTAAACGTATTCAATGTGTCCTTGCTGAATAAAAATATTACTTTCTTTTTTTATCTTTACTGACCGAATTAATGAAGTTTATTTTTTATTCCTAAGCCAACGCTGCCATTGCTAGACGGGTTGTATCAATTTGGACATGCTTTGAACGTGAAAGCTGACGTACGCCGTGTTTTTGTGCGTACGCAGTGTTGATACAGGAGGCCCCTGAAGAGCTTCTCCGACACCATAAGTTACCATTGCTGATATTGCCTTGATTGAAAAACATTTTGATAGGCTATTAGTACTTTACTTAAAGGTGCCCTAGAATGTTTTTTTTTATTATTTTATAATGTTTCCTGGGTTACCCTTATAATGTTAGTATGTTTTTTAGATAAAAAATAATCATAATTTAGAAATAAATGGCATTTTTCCTAGCCTGCTTTTAGCCTCTGATTTGAACACTCTGTTTGAAGGGGCGTGTCTGCTATGGGATTCAGTGTAACCGCGGCCACTGCTGTGATTGGCTGACATGCTTGCATATGAAATAGCAACGCATTACATGTGAAACTCTCTCCCGAATACTTTTACTACTGCTATTATACGTTTTTACTATAACAGCTATCGATATTAACGAATCGTGAGATGTTTTTAAAGTATTTAGATCTATTCCCATCACATAAAATGTTGCCGTGATGAGCATTGAGCAGATGACGTGTTGATCGCGAGAATGAAGATCTTATCATTGCAAAGCAGTTTCTGCACTCTCTCTGCTTTCACCAATGCAAACACGATGATGTAAATACAGTAAGAGCTTCGTTGTGCAGTAACGTGCGTCATTGATTTCATAACGAGTTTGGCAAGTGTCCAGATAAACTCGCGCTGTGTGGAAAGATTGTTCTTTGATCGCTTTCTGTATATAATTTGTTCACAATTTAAATACAATTATTTTCATCCTACTAAAAGAAACGATGTGAAGCTGATATTTTAGTCACTGGCTTGACTTACTGATGCATAAACAGTATTGAACGATTTTGAGAGAAAGATTACCTGTCTGAACTTGAACAATTACACATCAGAAAGTGTTGCTTGGTAGCTCGATCCGAGGCCAGCTCTGTATTGGCCCAAGTTGAGGAAACAGTCATCGGTGAAATGTTTGAAAATTTCCAGAGAAAATAAAATTAACCCATTGTTTCTTCAGAGGCTCAGATGAAGGAACTAAAAAATACTTTTGTGTTCATGTGTACATCCACACTGAGCAACTGCCATGCTTCGGCTGCGCAGTTCCACCTGGCATTGAGGGCTGGCATTATGCAAATATTTGGAGGCGTACATATTAATGATCCCGACTATTGCGTCACAGTCGGTATTGTGTGGAGAACCGACCGTTTTTCAAGGGTGTTTTTCATAAACGTGAATTAAATGAGAACGCGAAAACAGTCCAGTTTGAGATTCACTCTATGTCATGTCCATGCACTGAACTCTTGTTATTTGACTATACCAAGGTAAATTCAATTTTTAATTATAGGTCACCTTTAATACTTATATAGAGTAGCCTATTTGTAGAATAGCCTTGTTGCTAGATATTCTAATTGTAATAAATAAATGTAGGCTAATTATATATTTTTTATAACGAAGTTTGACTGCCTGGCATTGATTTAAAGTTGTTGAGCCTGAACAGACCACGCTGAGAAATTCTGTCGGATTGTAAGTAGCTATTTTAAAGGTTGAATGGACAAAGCGGAGTCACTGTCATAGGAATAAGATCGTGTGTGTGTTTAAATCGAGATTGATATTTTAATGTTTAATCATGCAGCTACATGGAGGCTGTACCCTGTAGTTTTGTAGGCTACCATACCTCAAAAGTAACCCGGGCCAAATTGTAAATAGCCTACCGATATGTAGGCTAGGCTAAATATGACTTAACTTAAAAATAAAATATACAGACCAATATATGTTACCTCTCTCGAATGCTTTAACGGTTACTTAGAGCATTTACGGTAATTTGGGGTACAATGATAACATGTGCATGATGCGCATGTGCATAGAGAGTGAGTCTGTATAGGCTACTAATAGATGTTAAAGGTGAGCAGGAGAAGAGATAACCACGCTACCGACTTTTGCACACTTTCTTTTATTTCCCTTTCTATTTGTGACCAGAGTGTAATGTTTATTTGTATGCTTTTTCTCAATCAATCCCTATGTATGTGGATGAGTGTGACGTTTAAGAAATTTTATTTAACCTGGGGAAAATACGCCATCTCTCATGCATCTTTTCCTCCGACACCATATTGTTTTTCTCTCTGGGCAATAACATTTCAACTCTTAGCGTTACAATGCACTTGTTGTGTAACATTTTAACTGAAATGGGTAGGCCTACAAAAATATCTAAACCGATTTTACCTGTATGGTAACCTGCAGCCTATCTTGATCAGAAAAATATATTTGTGCATTCTTTCCTGTTAACAGATAGGGCCTACTCAGATGAAAGCTTATAAAAATAATCGTGATCAGAGAGCTAGTTGTTTGCATAAAATATCCCGTAAACATTCACATGTTTGCCCTGTGAGACGCAGCAATTTATCTCCACAAATCTTTTCTCAGTTCTGCACATATTTTCACCTATCGTGATCCATATCAATATTGTCACTGCATAGGCTATTTTACATACACACCCTGTTCTCTTTGCATCTTTTTAAATAAAAACAACATTGTTCTGTGTTACCAAATAGGCTAAAGTAGGCTACTAACACCAAGCCTGAACCGCAGAATTAACAAAATAAAGAAAATCTCGTATCTCTATGAATTACCAACTGCAGAGATGTCTCTAATAGTCCACCATTTTCTCTTTAATTTTAAAAATACTTTTCTAGCCAGTCATGACGAATCGGGTCCTCCCTTGAAATCGGTCTCCATCAATTATCAGTTAATGATTGTACTAAGTACATACAAACAATATTAATTTAAAACACATAGGCCGAATAACTTAGGCTACTATAGTTCTCTTACGAGAGGTTATCTCGTATTGCGTAAGCTAGCTTACGCTACGGGAAAGATTCATCTTCTCGAGATATTGAAGCCAAAAATTATCCTTAATTTTGTATATGTTGTCAACGCAGTGCAGCAGCTAGCAGGCCTAGAGCGGGCATTCTAGCGCGCTCATAGGCTGCTCTGCTGGAACTGCACAGCCTACCAGTGAGCCTCGACATGACGTCATGTGCCGCGTCCTAGCCCGCCAGAATGGGCGTGGCTCAGCGTATATAAGCGGGGCTCGGAGGCTGATTCTCTGATTTTTCATCTCTTCAGCGAAGCTTCACGCATCGCTGGACCTTGAGAAGCCGCCGCCGTTGAAACAGCGACAAGCCAGCTAGGACAGTGACTGAGGAAGCCGGCCGTCTTCGCCACCTTCAGCCTTCCGAAGCGAGCTACGCTATCCGGCGTCGTATCCTTTTATCCTTCTATTGCAGCTGTTAATAAGGTTCTGACTTTATCTTGTGTTTGTGTTAAAATAAGTTATTATTATTATTATCTAGTTTACTGTAGTGTCACTTTCCACTTTTCACGTGCCCAGCAACAGTTAGGCCAATCAGCAATCCCCTTTGTTTTCTCCACCAATCAGACAGTCTCCACTAGCGTAACCCCTGACTGTTGTCATTATGCACGTAACTTTCATCGGAGACACTCGCTCCATCTCCGATCCTGTATCTAGAGGGAAATATCTCTATTCTTCAGTTCTGCTTCATGCGTCCATGAGAATGTGAGTTTATGTAAATATTGTTGTCTGTTCCTTGCTTAGATTAATGTAGTATGTGTACTATTCCTTACATTTTACTTTGCCTATCGATGTATGCATTATTGGATCTAAATAACCAAACCAAATTTAGACTACATGATAGTTTCACTTCTTTGATGGTGTTTAGAGCGATTTCACCGTGTTTTATTTTGGATGTGCGCATCGTAGGCTTTAACTTTGATCACGCAACACCAGCATGCGCTCTCTGCATGTTTTTCGGATGTGGCGCGATTTAACCCCTTCTCGGCCAAATGTTATAGTTTATTCTTTTTGGTGGTTTTCAGCCATCCAGGCAGTTTAATCATTTATGTCTGTACAATTCAAGACAGTATTGTATTTGCCATTTGTACCAGTTGTATAGTATTTTGCACTTTTGAGAGATAATGTTTATTGTTATATTATATTCATTGTAGTGATATCGAAATCTTCTTTCATAATATAATTGCATTAGTTGTTACAATTGTGTATGAATAATGATTATTCATGAGTCCATTTTTTGTTTGTTTTAGAAACCATGAACAAAACTCACATCGTCTATGTCAAACTGTTTCATTAAAGAGTGGCATGAGAGTGTAAAATTCCTCCTCATTATTGTTCTGACCGGACAACCTGGGGAGATTGAGGATTTTGTATCAACCCTAAGTACAGTCCTTCTCAGAGGTCACAAGTTTTGGGTTTCCTCCCGACACCTCCTTTATAGCAGCCAAGCATCTAAAAGAGCACGAGCGTCTTTTTAAAGATGCCTCGGTCCACTTGCGGCTCGTCCAGAGCCCCGCTCAGCGTCGGAGACCGCCACGTTATATGCGCTTTCTGCCTGGGCCAAGAACACGCTGCTCTTGCCCTCTCTTCGGAAGGATGTGAGCACTGTGAGGAGCTTCCGATGTTGATCCTGCGGGCTTGACTCGAAGCCTTCCGGGACGAAGCTATCTCTCCGCCCTTTGCTGGACCGCGCAGGAAAAAGAAGTGCCGTTCACAAAGGCCTCCGGAGCCTGCCGCCGCCGCGACACGCTCGCTGGAGTCCCTCCCTCGAGCCTCGCCGACGCCCTCCCTGCCTCTTCTCACCGACGCGCAGCCGCCGGCTACGGCCCGCCCTGCCGTCAAGTCTGAGGACGACGCGGATGGACCCGCTGCAGGAGATAGCTGTTCCTTCCTAGCTTCGGATAGCGAGGAGTGGTCGGGCTCCGCCTCCTCTTCTATCCAGGAGTCTGGGAGAACACGCGCTGGAGCGGAAGCCGAACTGATGCGCCTCCTTTCACAGGCCGTCGACCGCCTCGGGCTCGAGTGGTCACCGCCTCAGGAGCCCGCCCCCAACAGGCTTGATGGCTGCTTTCTTCAGAGTCGCCGCCGTCAAGCACCCGCTTCCAGGCCCGCGCCCTTCCTCCCTGAGCTGCACTCGGAACTGGCCAAATCGTGGAATGCACCCTTCTCCGCGAGGCTTCATTCCTCTGTCTCCGCGTCGCTCTCCCAGGTGGACGGCGCCGCCGAGAAAGGATACAGCTCTATCCCTAAGGTCGAGGAAGCTGTAGCAGCGACCTTTGCCCGCCCTCCGCGAGATGGCGCTCAAAGTCTGCCCTGCCATCTAAAGCCTGCAGGACCACATCTGCCCTTGTCGGTCGCGCATACGCCGCCGCCGGACAAGCAGCTTCCGCCCTGCATTCAATGGCTGTTCTGCAGATTCTCCAAGCTGATCTCCTCCGCGAGTGGGACGAGAAAGGCCGGGACCCAGCTGCCGTTACGGACCTAAGGAGCGCGTCGGATCTCTCCCTTCGCGCTACTAAGTCTGCGGCCCAGGCCCTGGGGAGATGCATGGCCTCGTTAACCGTAACTGAGAGGCACCTTTGGCTGACGCTGGCTGATATGAGAGCGTCTGAGCGTTCCGTTTTCCTCTCTCACCCTCCGGTCTCTTCGGCCCAGCAGTGAACGGAATCGTCGACCGCTTTTCTGAAGTTCAGAAAACGTCGCAAGCCATGAACCTGTTCCTGCCGCGTCGTGCTAGCTCAGCTGCAGGTCGCTCACGTGACCAGCCGCCTGCACGAGCCACCACGCAGCGCCCAGCTCAGCCCAGACAGAACAGCCAGTCTTCGCAGCGACAGGGCGGCCGCCCTAGATCGCGCTCAGGTAACCGCAGCAGGCCGTACCCCCCACGAGGGCCCGGGCCGAAGATCACGTTGAAACCTGAGCACGCAAAGTCCTCCTAGCACCATCAGGAGGAAAAAGACGGTTGTGTCTCGCCGCGGCCGGACCACCGTCGAAACTTCTAGCCCTGTCAGTCCCCTCATCTCAGGCTACTGCAGTGGATCATTTGGCAGTCAACGAGTCGGTAACACAACCCGCTCGCCTGCACACAAACGCCGTTTTTATGGCGACCCAGAGAAATCTCATAAAGAGCAAGTTATCTGGTTATCCGGCTCATGCCGAAGGTGTTTTATGTGTAGTAAAAGTGCCCACAACCCAGTGTTCACCCCTACATGTAAACACAACACTTCCCGTGTCCCACATAGAGCCCACTCTCATAAAGCAGGCAAACGCTGCTCGAGTGTTGCCCATAGCAGATGTGCCCACGTGCCCGTGCTCACATCTACTATCTGCCCGCTCTGTCACACGGCCAAGTCGTGCGCACCACAGTGCGCAGTCCCACATGAGCCACAATATAAACGTAAGTCTCGTGCCCGCTCACAAGCGCTTACGCTTACTGACTCGCGCTTCGCCAGTACGGTTAAACACACGCCGCAAAGCGCAAGCTCATGCCGGTCAAGCTATGGTTGTAAGTCACGTGTCCGCCCACGAGCGCCCGCGCTTACAAGCTTGCACGCCTCTCAAGGGGCCGCTCGCGCATCACAATGTGGTCAAAAAGCTCTCCCAATTCTCAGTAATCGGGAAGCTGCATTCAAAACAGCCTGTCACTGTTTTCAGCGAGCCGCCCCATATAAGCACACAGAGCGCGCGCGCTGCGTCCTCTCCTCCGGTTCAGTCTCTCGAGCCGGCACAACGCGGTGACCAGAGCCCGGAGCCCATTCTACCCTTAGCCGCACATATAAGAGCATGGGAAAACATCCCAGGGGTATTGAAGTGGGTGCTAAGCACTATAAAGCAGGGTTATGCGTTACAGTTCGCTCCCCGCCCCCCTCGCTTTCGAGCACGGACCGCGACGACAGTGAAAGCAGAAGTAGCACACCTACTTCGCTCGGAAATAACGAAACTGCTGTGCAAAGGGGCCATAGAACCGGTGCCGCCTTCTCTGAGCGAGTCAGGCTTCTACAGCCGTTATTTTCTCGTAGCCAAGAAGGACGGGGGACTCAGACCCATACTGGATTTGAGGCATGTGAACAAAGCTCTTATGAAAAGACCATTCAAAATGCTTACAACCAGACAACTCCCCGCGCACATTCGCCAGGGGGACTGGTTTATATCTCTCGATCTGAAAGATGCCTATTTCCAGATTCAGATAATACCCCGTAACAGGCCATTCTTGAGATTCGCCTTCGACGATCGGGTTTATCAATACACCGTCCTGCCGTTCGGCCTGTCCTTAGCGCCCCGTACATTCACGAAGTGCAAGGACGCGGCTCTCGCCCCCTTGAGAACTCAGGGCGTGCGAATTTTGAACTATCTGGATGATTGGTTAATTCTAGCGCAGTCAGAGACAGAGCTATTATCTCACAGAACTGCGCTTCTCAGCCATCTGAAATGCCTAGGTCTCACGGTCAACTGGACCAAGAGCTCATTACTGCCCAGTCAGTCAATTTCCTTTTTAGAAATAGAACTGGACTCAGTGAACATGACGGCTCGTCTCATTCAAGGCGGGCAGCGTTTCCCCTCTGAAAAAATTCCAGAGGATGCTAGGCTTGATGGCTTCAGCCTCTGCAGTACTCCAGCTAGGTTTACTGCGCATGCGCCCGCTACAACATTGGCTGGCCATGCGTGTGCCTCACCGAGCTTGGAAGTCAGGTCGCGAGCGGATCAGAGTGACTCAGAGCTGTGTCACAGCTCTGCAGCCCTGGTCAGCAGCCGGCTGGTACCAGAGGGGAGTGACTATGGGGGCGGTCTCTTACAGGAAGGTCATCTCAACGGGCGCGTCCAACTCAGGTTGGGGCGCCATCCTCGAGGGCAGACCAGTCTTCGGCCTGTGGTCAGACCAGGAAAAACTCCTCCATATAAACTGTCTGGAAATGATAGCGGTGGAGAACGCGCTGAAACGCTTCCTCCCGCTTACACAGGACCATCATGTTCTACTCCGCTCGGACAACATGTCTGTCGTGTCCTATTTAAATCGCCAGGGCGGCGTCAGATCCAGGAACCTCTGCAATCTAGCAGAACGCCTCCTCGTTTGGTCTCAGCACCATCTGCGCTCATTGAGAGCTGCACATGTGCCGGGCCACCTGAACGACGGCCCTGACAGACTGTCCAGGGACAACGTTCCCCCGGGAGAATGGTCCCTGCACCCCCAAACAGTCCAGTTATTATGGCGCCTTTTCGACAAAGCGGAAGTCGACCTTTTTGCGTCACAAGACAACGCTCACTGCCCGACGTTCTTTTCAAAGGACAGGGACGCGCTGGCCCGGACGTGGCCCAGCTGCCCGTTGTATGCTTTCCCTCCGGTATCACAGGTGATCAAGAGAATCAGGGAGACGCGCCATTCAGTGCTCCTCATAGCCCCGCGATGGGAGAACCAGACTTGGTTTCCAGAGCTAATGCGGCTGTCACAGACAGCCCCATGGCCTGTCCCGCTGAGAGCAGACCTCCTCTCTCAGGCGCGTGGCTCGATCTGGCATCCCCAACCGGAGCGCTGGTCGCTACACGTGTGGGTGATCAACGGGTATCCATCGCCCTGCCAGATGCAGTAATGAACACAATCTCGCAGTCTAGAGCACCTTCTACCAGAAGGCTCTATGCGTCCAAATGGTCTGTGTTCTCTAAGTGGTGCACTAACAAAAACCTAGATCCGCGAACGTGTGGGGTCCCGCGGCTGCTCAGTTTCCTTCAAGAGCTGTTGGATAGGGGCAGATCCCCCTCCACGCTCAAAGTCTATGTGGCGGCTGTCGCAGCATTCTCTGAATCAATGCACGGCCAGTCGATAGGCAGAAACGAGCTTATCATCCGCTTCCTCAGAGGAGCCAGCACCCCCTGCGCCCCCCCTCGGTTCCTATGTGAGACCTTTCACTGGTCCTAGAGGCCCTGAAAGCATTCCCTTTTGAACCCCTGGACACAGCGGACCTGAAATACCTGTCTTTCAAAGCTGTTTTTCTGATCGCACTGTCATCAGTCAAATGCGTGGGGGATCTACACGCGCTATCTGTAAGCGCGTCGTGTCTTGAGTTTGGCCCGAATGACTCAAAAGTCATCCTAAAGCCTAGACACGGTTATGTTCCCAAAGTGGTTGACACCCCATTCAGAGCACAGGTCATCTCTCTATCGGCTCTGCCAGCATCCGATAGTGAAGGTGATGTTAATCTCCTCTGCCCAGTCAGAGCTCTGAGATTTTACATTATGCGCTCCACCCCGTTCAGGCGCTCTGAGCAGCTGTTTGTTTCGTTTGGTGGGCGCACTAAAGGTCTCGCCGCCTCGAAACAGAGCCTGTCTAGATGGATAATAGACGCAATCGCAGCCGCTTACACGGCAAAAGGTCTGCAGTGCCCCTTGGGCATCAGGGCACATTCCACTAGAGGTGTGGCCTCTTCGTGGGCATGGTCAAGTGGAATTTCCATTCAAGACATATGTGTGGCGGCGGGCTGGTCCTCTCCGTCCACCTTTGTCAGGTTCTATAACCTAGAAGTTCCCGCCCTGCAGGCGAGACTGCTGTCTGTTTAAGTGAGAGGTTAGCCCTGTCCAGATACTATCATGCGCAGACTACCCTCACATGATTTCAGCTCTTCTGGTTGAGCTGCACTGTTTCAGGTTATGTGCTATATATGCCTATACACCAGCCACACGCGGCCGCTCTGTATTGCCTGTCAGTGCTTGTTTACACGCGCTTATACGCTTCATGGTACTCGCGCTTATGCTCGCGCTTATGTACATGTGTGTTATTCCCACTTTCTGGGTTCACAGAAATGTTGTGACTCATGAGGTGGATACGGGCGCGCACGGCGTGGACAACAGGTTCCCGTAGCGTAAGCTAGCTTACGCAATACGAGAGAACCTCTCGTAAGAGAACGATACTGGTTACTAACGTAACCTCGGTTCTCTCTAAAAGAGGGAACGAGTATTGCGTAACCTGCCGTGCTAAACGCCACAAGCGCTATTTCGCTTCAGTCGATGAAAACCAGAGAATCAGCCTCCGAGCCCCGCTTATATACGCTAAGCCACGCCCATTCTGGCGGGCTAGGACGCGGCGAGGGCGCTCGACGTGACGTCATGTCGAGGCTCACTGGTAGGCTGTGCAGTTCCAGCAGAGCAGCCTATGAGCGCGCTAGAATGCCCGCTCTAGGTCTGCTAGCTGCTGCACTGCGTTGACAAAATATACAAAATAAGGATAATTTTTGCCTTCAATATCTCGAGAAGATGAATCTTTCCCGTAACGTAAGCTAGCTTACGCAATACTCGTTCCCTCTTCTAGAGAGAACCGAGGTTACGTTAGTAACCAGTATCGTTTTAATGCACTATATATAGTGCATTAAAAAACAAATGTAACATTTCTTTCACTTGATAGTTAATTAATAAATAATAATATTTATGAATAAAATAGCCTAAAGTGAATAAATGAACATCATTACATTCTTTTTATAACTAAAATATTTGGTCATTTAACACTTAATGTAACACGTAAACTACTTGCATTATAGGTGATTGTGAATGCATTTAGGATAAGTGCAACTGTGTGTATAAACTAAGCTATCAGGCTCGTCGGGTATCTGTATGCTGCTATAAGCTACAGACATTAATGGTAACATAGTTACAAATTATAACATAGTTCAAACATGGTTCATAACAGGATTTTGTAGGAATTGTGCAGGCTCTTAAAAGAGTGCCTAAAAGTAATTTGAGCCAATGGAATGAGAGGGTACAGACCCATGGGTGGATTGGAAGTCCAGCTCCCCTCTCTGATTTGGGCCTTATGGGTGGAGCTAGAATATCCAACCACACCCTAACCCTACCCATAACTCTATCCCTCCACCAATTAGACGACCAGAGAGGTGGAGCCGGACTTAATTTGACAGTGCAGTGAGCACCACTTGAATGGGATCGCTCGGGGTCCTAATGGAGAACCGATTTAAAGGAGGACTGGATTCGACACCAAGTAAACATGCACACACTATGGAAGCTCCATTTTGTGCACAGGCTATAGGACTGACTGATCTATATAAATTATTTTATTTATGTATAGGTGCACCTAGCCAATCAAGATGCCATTTAAGGATACCAATTAAGATTAACATAACCAATATCCATCGTATATGCAGATGGTATCTAAAAGTAGTGATGGACGCTTTTAAAGCACGCTACCTGAAGCTTTGAATCGTCTACAAACACATAGTCTTTTTTTTTTATGGGTTTTCATCTCTTCCATTTTATCATTTGCATGTTGCAGGCTCTGGCTTTATGTGTCTTCTTGACTGTAAACAATGAGCTCAATCTTGAATGGGGTCCTCAGGTGAATTCTGCCAAGGATTCTTTCTCCTGCTTGATGGCTTCGATCTTAGTCTAAGAAAGTATATAAAAGATTTACTGAAAAATGTAACAAGAACACTGTTTCTTTACATTTGTATTGTGATTCAAAGGCATAATTGAACATTGAAAAGTAATGCGACTTGTAATTATGTGGAATTTATTAGCATCATCAACATGCATAATTAAAAGAAAAGCCCATAAAAATGACTTAAACACTTGAAAAAAGTACCTTTGCTATTTTCAGAAGATTAGGGAAGATCTGAAAAAATCTGCACTGGGCCAGCTGGATGAACCTCTTTCTAACCACATCTATGTTAACACAAACACACTGTTAGTACAGCTGCTTTTGCAAACTTTCACTTCCAAGGTTGATTATCCAATGAATCCGGGTTTTCCACATGCCGCAAACACTACACTGATCACTAATTTACAGTTCCTTTAATAGAAGGGAAGTCCACCTGAAGCAACTTTGGGTTGCAAGCCTATGAGCGAATGTTAAGTTTATGGGTTGCACTTCAAGAGACGCACACTCCACTCAAAAAAGCGAGATAAAATCAATGCTTTACTGAAGAAAGGGCAAATGTTTTCCATTATGAAGTCACATTACATAGATCACATGATCAACCAAGCCAAGACCAATATATATATATATATATATATATATATATATATATATATATAAGATTGGGAAAAAAAGAAAAAAAATATGAATAAAAAAAATAATAATCAATTTAGCAATTTAGGAAAAAAAGTCTTACAATTTAAGTTCACATGCTGAATTACACAGTCCATATAAATAAACCAAAACGTAAAATGTTGTACACATGATATGGGTAAATAGTTTACATCAAATTAGAGAACGATTGCTGTACTTTGGATTAACATATAATTCATGAGAAACATGACAGTGACCAGCATCTGCAAAATGTCTGGCCACAAGAGAATGGATATCTGTCCTTCTTATAGAACTCATGTACTCATTGATGCAGATCTTTAATTGGTGGTTGTTCTTATCAATATATTGTATAGGTAAGAACTTACCAGTATATATTTACGAGTATATCGCACGAACATGTGATAAGATAAATAACAAAAGACGATGAGCAAGTGATAGTCTCTCTGGTTTTATATGTTTTTTGAGTGGCGGTGCTCACAAATGAATCAGTTTTGATGGCACTATCACAAGCTGAGCATATCTTAGATGGAAAAAAGCCAGTAGAGTGGTCCAAAGTCACGTGTTTGTTCTCCTTGATGAAAGTATCCAAATTGACCAGATAATCTCTTATATTACATCCACTATAGTGTGAAAAAAGGGAAGGCTCCTTGAAGATTTTATTTCACATGTCATCAGGTTTCAGAAGATGCCAATGTAACGATTGACTTAATTGTTTGATTGTGGACAGTATAGGTGGTAAAGCATGTGAGACGATCCTCCATTTTGCATATGGGTAAACCTTTGACGGTCTATTGTTAGACCTGATTTTAAAAATTGCTTTAATATCAGGTCTCTAGCTGACATTACATTTTTACATTCTGTGTTCAGCCATGGCAAGTGGCACCTTTTTTTACATTTATATCTCCCTCTACTCAAATGGGTTGAGATAACATCCTTCAGAGATTTAATAAATTTACTAGTACATAATTCAGGATTGTCATCATACAAGATTGTATCCCATTCCAGTGATGACAGGGCTATGGCCACATTTTGTCGTTGGCTGTTAGGTATAAACTCATAAGGAGACCTGCTATTTGTGGGGTTAAGGAAATCATTATTAGCCCTCGACTTAAAAAAGTATAATATCATGGTCTGAGAGACCAGTCAGGAAATTGTATGATCTAATTATCCTTTCAGGTCTGTTGCTGAAAAGTAGATCTATATTAGTTTTAGAGTGTTTGGTAATCCTTGTTAGGTTGCTGAACAAGTTGGGAAAAATTAAGATTATCCATTGTATGCTTTAGTGTTTTCATATCTTTCTTACAGTCCCAATTCACATTGAAATCTCCAATTACAATAACTTCATTGGACTTGTTGTGTGTTGTATGATGTTTAAGTAGTGCCTGCAGTTGTTCATAAAAGTCGACTTTGGCTGATGATGGACGGTAAAGGCAAATCAGAGTAAAACTCATCTCTGCAGAGAGGGAAATTTTAACTGAAACATTTTCAATTTTGATCTCACTTGGCACACTTAATTGTAAACACTTCAAATTATTCTTCACATACAGCAATACACCTCCACCTCTTCCTTTACCTCTGTCCCTTCTAAACACATTATAGTCAGGGAAAACAACACCAGCTTCAGGGGATGATTCTTTAAAGGGATACTCCACTTTTTTTGGAAATAGGCTCATTTTACAACTCCCCCAGAGTTAAACTGTTGAGTTTTACCGTTTTTGAATCCATTCAGCCGATCTCCGGTTCTGGCGGTACCACTTTTAGCATAGCTTAGCATAAATCATTGAAGTGGACAAGACCATTAGCATTTCTAAAAAGAAAATGACCAAAGAGTTTCGATATTTTTCCTATTTAAAACTTGACTCTTCTGTAGTTACATCGTGCACTAAGACCGACGGAAAATGTAAAGTTGCGATTTTCTAGGCTGATATGGCTAGGAACTATACTCTCATTCCTGCGTAATAATCAAGAAACTTTACTGCCGTACCATGAGAGCAGCAGGCGTAATGATATGACGCAGCGCCTGAAAATAGGCCACCTTCCGTCAACACAACGGAACTATTTTCAGGCGCTGCGTCATATCATTACGCCGTATATATATATACTATCATATACTATATATATATATAGGCTAATTGCGCAGCTCCCCCTGTCAATGATCTAGCACCCCCTCAGCACCTGCGTTAAAAATTATCTGGCGCCGCCCCTGGCTGTGACTGATCATTTCACTGGGGCTCTTGTGCTGTGAGTGTGTAGTGCGTTTGAGGGGAACGCAATATCTTTAAGCGAGGGTATCTCTAAATAGAGGCCGCAGTTCTTTCTGTGAACATAGTGTGTGTAATTGATTGTCTGAGGCTTGTTGCCTTTTTGTGTCTGTTTTTTTTATCAGAAATGATAATAAACTCTTTGTACTTTGCATAAATACCCATGTCTCCATGTCTCCCTGTCTCTAGTGGGGAACCTGTGCGCGGGTAACATTCTCTGGGTGACATTCCCAGGGTGGCGTAGATTAAAACCTATAGTGTTTCCTTGTTTTCTTGTGGTTGCCACAATTAGAACAATACCACCACCTTTGTCTGCAGACTTGACGATGACCTTGCTCATTTGCTGCAGGGAAGGTGTGATTCACCTTTGGTACAGTTGGCAAAAAAAATTTGACAAAGAAGATTATCAACATGCCTCTCAAAAGTATCGATTGGAGCAATTGATGTTGGCGGACAAAAGGTGCTCTTCATTTTAAAAGGAGTGTAGATTATTTGTGTTACAGGGGTTGTTGGGTTTTTGTCAAAAAAGTATCTCAGTTTTAAGCAAAGGAAGAATTTTAAAAGTTAAATTGGTTCATGGGTTGCCTTTCAATGAAAGCTTTCATATTTATCCACTAGGCAACAAAACTACCTACAGTACAAATGCATTGTGCCAACAGGAAAGTTCATTGAGTTTGGTATTTCCTAGTTCTGGTTTTCTTGTCAATTCTGAGATTCCATCTTTGAGGCAACAGCCTGGAGAATGCCATTTTCATATTTTTTTCAGCATGACCAAGAGCCCAAGCACAAAGTGAGACCCACGTTAAAATGGTCAAGATGTTAATGATCAATGTGCAAGTGTCCACATTGGTCATGAAGTGCATTATGAGAGTATCCTCAAGTAGAACAGTACAGTCAGAATAACTTTATATATATATATATATACACTCACCGGCCACTTTATTAGGTACCCCATGCTAGTAACGGGTTGGACCCCCTTTTGCCTTCAGAACTGCCTCAATTCTTCGTGGCATAGATTCAACAAGGTGCTGGAAGCATTCCTCAGGGAGTTTGGTCCATATTGACATGATGGCATCACACAGTTGCCGCAGATTTGTCGGCTGCACATCCATGATGCGAATCTCCCGTTCCACCACATCCCAAAGATGCTCTATTGGGTTGAGATCTGGTGACTGTGGAGGCCATTTTAGTACAGTGAACTCATTGTCATGTTCAAGAAACCAATTTGAAATGATTAGAGCTTTGTGACATGGTGGAAGTAGCCATCAGAGGATGGGTACATGGTGGCCATAAAGGGATGGACATGGTCAGAAACAATGCTCAGGTAGGCCGTGGCATTTAAACGATGCCCAATTGGCACTAAGGGGCCTAAAGTGTGCCAGGAAAACATCCCCCACACCATTACACCACCACCACCAGCCTGCACAGTGGTAACAAGGCATGATGGTTCCATGTTCTCATTCTGTTTACGCCAAATTCTGACTCTAACATCTGAATGTCTCAACAGAAATCGAGACTCATCAGACCAGGCAACATTTTTCCAGTCTTCAACTGTTCAATTTTGGTGAGCTCTTGCAAATTGTAGCCTCTTTTTCCTATTTGTAGTGGAGATGAGTGGTACCCGGTGGAGTCTTCTGCTGTTGTAGCCCATCCGCCTCAAGGTTGTGCGTGTTGTGGCTTCACAAATGCTTTGCTGCATACCTCGGTTGTAACGAGTGGTTATTTCAGTCACTGTTGCCCTTCTATCAGCTCGAACCAGTCTGGCCATTCTCCTCTGACCTCTGGCATCAACAAGGCATTTCCGCCCACAGAACTGCCGCTCACTGGATGTTTTTTCTTTTTCGGACCATTCTCTGTAAACCCTAGAGATGGTTGTGCGTGAAAATCCCAGTAGATTAGCAGTTTCTGAAATACTCAGACCAGCCCTTCTGGCACCAACAATCATGCCACGTTCAAAGTCACTCAAATCACCTTTCTTCCCCATACTGATGCTCGGTTTGAACTGCAGGAGATTGTCTTGACCATGTCTACATGCCTAAATGCACTGAGTTGCCGCCATGTGATTGGCTGCTTAGAAATTAAGTGTTAACGAGCAGTTGGACAGGTGTACCTAATAAAGTGGCCGGTGAGTGTATATACAGTATATATATATATATATATATATACAGTATATATATATATATATATATATATATATATATACAGTATATATATATATATATATATATATATATATATATATATATATATATATATATATATATATATTGCAATGTAGCAACGACCAGAAAAAAACTGAAAACTGCATAAATGGATTTGAAATTTTTCAATATAATGCAATGTATGCATTGATCAGGTATGGCTATATATTAATACATATAGAATATTTATAAATGAAGACAAATATAGTATTACATGTAATATTTAAAAAGTTTTATCCTTTATTGTGTACATATATTGCACATTCATGTTCCCATATAAATGTGAATGTATGTTCGCACACACGCACTAATGGAATGAGTTACAACAGATTTCTAGTTCCCAGCATGCTTTGCTTCTGACTGTAAAATGAGAGCAAATGTTAAAGTTAAGTGTTTTTTAATGTTTTAATGTAATGAGGGGGAGGGGGGGATCTGTTAATTTTCTTTTATTTTGGAATTTAAAAGTTGTCCTGGTATGTGTGAGTTTTTGGGGTTACCATTATGCTGAAGAGTAGAGCCTGTGGTTAGGTTAATGATTGGTCTAACACCATTTAAACTAGAATTACTATATTTTATAAGTAACGACTGTGCACTTCTTAGTACTGTGATGACTCATGGCTAAATACTTTAGTACATACAGGTATGCATGTGCTTTTGTGAAATAGCTTGAAAAATTGAAACATTTATAATGTAAATTATTAAAAAATATAAGAAATATATTACTTTATGCATTTTACTATAAAAGTTTTTATGCTTCATGAGTAAATATATTTGCAATATATTACACATGCAGTACCATATCTGATCACATCTACATCAATATGTTATGAAGTGTATTACTGAATATAAAAGTACATACATTATGATATATTAGTAAATAGTGTCACATATTTTTCAATATATGAACAGCGGCAATTCCTTATGCATTATTCAATATTTTGTAATATATTAACACAATATATTATTCTGTATATTTTTCAACCATTTAATATACAGTATTGATCATTCATATATAGGGAAATATATTTTCTTTTCATAAGGGTTGCCAGGGAGAGCGAAATCGAGGATCCCCATGCAAGCGCTATAAGGATCAGCTGAAGCAACAGTTGATGCAAGTTGATTTTAATCAATCAATGTTTATTTAGAGCACATTTAAATACAACCGAGGTAGACCAAAGTGCTTTACAATGGATAAAATAATCGCAATGAAAAGAACAAAATATAGAAATAAAAGCAAAAAAACAAACAAAACAATAGACAATCAACACTATAAAAAGAGAGACCCAAAATAACATACTAAAGCAGTGGTGGTCTAGTTTTTTGTAGTGAGTATACTGTGATATACCAAAAAATGATTATTAAACTTGTGTGATATTCCTTTAAAATGATGTTTTAATAGATTTGATTATTATTATTTTAAAAAGTAGGCTACATCTTATGCAATTTCTTTCATAATTTCTTCGAGTTACTTTCTCTCTACAAACTTTTATTTTGGTGGGTTTTAATAAAGACATTTGTGTTTCTGTGTGTTTTTAATAAACTATTACTATTATTATTATTATTGGGCCTACTTGAAGTATACTCTAATGTGCAATAGTAATATATTAATGTTATATTTTCTTAAAGTTATACCAAACTTTTATTTTGACAGGTTGTCATGAAGACTTTAAAGTTTGTGAGTGTATATGATGATACGAATGAATGACGTTAGTTTTATCAAATGAAATGGTAAAATTCTTGTGAAGTGACTCTCATAAAAGCTCTGCGATGAAGTTTAAATGTGTGCATGTCCTCCTCATAGACGCTGAAAACCCCACGAGTGTCACGCACACTTCTGTGTGCAGTAGCACACATTGAGAGCTCATTCACAGAGACACGCAGAACATGCAGAGTTTATTTCAATAAACAGTTGTCTTTTTGAGTCTTTTTGAGCTTTAATATTCATAGACACTAGTACATATCGAGCTTTGATTCATTGTACATCCCTACTTTTGATTTATTCATTAAAAAATGGCCAAATTGCGTGACGTTCCGCTAGACAGTCGGCTAAGTAGGCTACATTTGTGACTGGATTCCACGATTCGATCCGTGTCGCTGCGCAAACACAGACGGGGTGAATTTATGAATGAAAGTTTGAAAGTTCTGACACAAAACGATGTTGTTACGAATCCTCACGCTTTTTTAAGTGGGTATACGTAAATCCTTGATATTTCCTAGTGGGTATACGGCGTAGCCTATACCTGCGTATCACGTAGACTACACCACTGTACTAAAGGTATGTTAAAAAGCCAGGGAGAATAAATGTCTTAAGATAGGATTTAAAAGCAGTGATAGATGGGCCATGCCTAAGTTAAAGAGGAAGGCTATTCCAAGTGAGTTTCGGTCCAGCAGTATAGCGAAAGCGAAATAGACACGATTTTTAAGTTTAACTCTAGAGACAGTGAGTAGGCCAAGGTCACAAAATCTTAAGGTTCTAGAAGGGGTATGCAGGACCTTAAAGGGGTCATATAATGCCATTTTTGTACAAGCTAATATGATTCTTTAGGGTCTAAATTAAAAGTTTGTAATATACTTTAATTAAAAATTCTCATTAGTATTGTAAGAAAACACTTATTTTACCTGGTCAAAAACAGCTCTGTTTTCAGCACGCCGTTTCAGTGCGTATGACTTTAAATGATCATGAGCTTTGCTCACCCCGCCTCTCTGTTCTGCGCATACACCGTTTGTAACTCAATAACTATAACGCGTTGTTCAGTATAAACGTGGGATTATGAATTATATTGAGAACATCATACATAGAAAACATGCTGTAATGTACCCTGAGTGTAAACCTTAGACGCATTCATTGTGAAGCGTGCAGCTAGCGATTTGCAAAGATTAATATATTAATATAAAGTTTAATAAGACGTTACACTCACTTCCGTTCTTCTGGAGGTTCAGCAGGAACACGAATTTCTGGTACCGATGCTTTTTCATGAGCAGCTTCTTAGCAAATCCAGCTTTATACTGATCCTCGTTTATAAAGCAGTCTGGTGTGTGAAATGATTCGCGCAAACATGAAAGCATTGACGTTGCTCGTGGGGAATATTCCCTTCGAAAACAAACACAGCCACTGCGTCTTCAGCGGTTTGGATTTAGGAACATTAAAATGACTGCTGTGTTCGTTATTACACCCAAGAACAGAACACCACAATCGCTTAGACGCCATTCGGCTCATAGACAGTGCTCCAGCATATCAACAATGACCGCGCCTGTCCGCGCAGACTATGATTGACAGCTGGTTCACAAGCGAGGGCGGGTCTGTGTTGACTCGCTCCTGTCAATCAACAATCGTGGGAGGGGCTTCCGAGCGTGTGACGTCACACGGTCGAACGGCTCAATTTGAGGCAGGGGAAAACATATAAGGAGATTAAAACAAAAACACTGGATGGATTTTTATCATTTTATGATGGTTGTGTACAGGCACTGCCAACACACATTTCAGTACAATCAACTTGTAAAAGTGCAGGTACCATTATATGACCCCTTTAAGATTTTGGACCCATAAATCAGTTAAGTATTGACCCATAAATCAGTTAAGTATTGAGGTGCATGGTTATTGAGGACTTTGTAGGCAAATAATGAGTTTAAAATCAATCTGATACTCGACGGAGCCAGTGCAAAGAAATTAAAATAGGAGAAATGTGGTCATGTTTGTGTTTCCCTTTGATTAGTCTAGCAGCAGCGTTTGTACCAGCTGCTGACGAGAGATGGAAGCCTGAGAAATGCCATTATACAGCAAATTACAGTAGTTCAAAATTGCTCATGTGGATGAAAAGGGCTTTGCTAAGTAGGCGAAGTTGATAGAAAACATGACTTGACAACAGCAGTGACCGGTTTGTCAAACTTTAAGCTACAGTCAAATAGGATGCCCAAAATTCCTGACACACTGCGTATTATATGGGGCAAGACAGCATGATTCAATGATTAAATGTAAAATGTAATGTAAATGTAATATTTCAAGCTATAACCTCATGAGCATATTGTTGAAATCGACTATATATGAAGTGAATTCTAATAGGTAACCAAGAGGCTGCGTGCTTTCATCAGACGTTTCTGTCGACTCAGTAAGCTCTCCCGCTTTTGGCCAATGTCAAAGTCTTCTTTAAGCAGGTTTTCCACACCATCTTTATCATGCAGCAACTGCAACATGTTCCTTTGCAGCTCCAAAGCTGCTTCCTGGAGCAACATATAGCGGATCACCATTGGGATCTGGTCGGCTAGCCGCTTGCTTGCAATCTGGTGAGGTATATAAGACAGCATCTCAGATACACATTACAATTTGAGCTTCCACTGATGGCACGGAAAGCTTTAGTTGGCACACTTACCACGTAGTAGGACTCTAGGTGCAACCTCATCTCTCGCAAGGTGGCATGACTGTCTGTGCTAAAGCTTATGCAATTCAAACTGTCTCCAGTGTCTTCATCCTCTTGCATCTTTTCCTTTGCATCTCTCAAGCTCTGGCTGTATGTGCCATCTTGACTGTAAACAATGAGCTCCATCTTGAATTGGGTCCTCAGCATGGATTCTGCCAATGATTCTTTATCCAGCTTGATGGCTTCGATCTTAGTCTTAGAAAGTATTTTTTTTTAATTATTGACAAATGATTACTCCTCTATGAGTGATAAAACAGAAAATTCCTTAAAACTTTTATTATTATTTAAAGGCATTACTGAATATTTGTCACTGAAAAGTAATGTGATTTATTTGTGTGGAATGTAATATTAACATTCCACTTGACAGTCCAAGAAATCCAACTGAAAGTAGTTTGAAATAAAATCTGAATTTATGTATTGCCAGAAACATTGGCATTCAAAAAATAAAAAACTACCTTTGCTGTTGTCAGAAGATTAGGGAATCCAATGAAGCTGAACTGTGCCAGCTGGATGAACTTCCTTCTAACCACATCTATGTAAACATAAACACACTGTTAATATAGCTTCTTTACCAAACTTCCAGCTTGAAAGCTTGATTATCCAGTGAATCCAGGAGTCAGGAGAAACTGCACTGTACTAAGCTACCTTTATCCAAAGCAAGATGTTAATGTAATCAAACAAAACTCAAAGCAACTTAAGGTTACATGCTTTACTTGAGGACAGAATGTTGAGTTAATGAGTCACCTTTCAATGTGATCTTTGATATGTATCCACTAGGCAACAAAACGTATTGTCAACAAATGAAACAATCAGCAAATCTATTGGATAAACCGGAACGTTCAGTTGTGGTTAAAATGGATTTCCTGGTTTTTCTTGGCAGTTCTAAGACTCCACCAGTTTCATAATGACAAAGGGCCTGTGCACAAAGCAAGATCCGTATGAAAATATTGGTAACACTTTACTTGAAGGGGTGTGCATAAGACTGACATGACACCTTCATAATCATGACATGACACATGACAACTTGACATGAACCAATGCATCATAACCTGTCAGTGTCTTTGTCATGACAACTTGACATCACCAAGAAAACACATGCTGTCATAAATATGTAATAAACATGACATAGCAGATTAATTATTAAACTTAAGAAACCACTTAGCTGTATGGGTTAACATTACATGAAACTGTCAGGTGGTTGGTTTTGACATTGGCTGTCATGAGGCCATTATAACTGTGTCATGAATATTTTTCTTGACCTCAACTACAGTGGTACAAATTGAATTTGTCATAAATTTTATATTTAATTAAATATCATAAATTAAATATTTATGACAGGTTGTGTTGTCTATAATGTCAAGTTGTTATGACAAAGACACTGACAGGTTATGATGTATTGGTTTATGTCAAGGTGTCATAACAAAGACATCTCAAACAATGTCATATTTGCATTAAAAATGTCATAATTGACCGAATGACACTTAATGACAGTTGTCATAAACATGCTTAACCCTCCTTCATGACATGTGTCATGTCATGATTATGAAGGTGTCGTGTCAGTCTTATGCACACCCCTTCAAGTAAAGTGTTACCAAAATATTCAACACATTATTAAAAGATTAAAAAAACTGCAGAAACGAAGTATAAAAATATTTTTAAACAACACAAACCAGAGACAGTCTTTAATGTCTTTAATGCAGGTTCCTCCAACAGCTTGATCTGTTCCCTGACAAGCCCCTCAAAGGTCTTGTAATTGATGAATCCTGGAAGCTCTCTTCCCCGATATTTGGCTTCATAGTTATCAACTTCTTTCTCAATCTTTGCGTTGACTGCAAAGGATTTATGAATAATGTCAGAAGGCACTCTTACGTTTACATTACCACAGATTTTTTTTAAATCAGATTTTTTCAACAACAAAAAAATCTAATAAAAAAAGCATAATGTATGCTTAAAGTTTTCATACATTAAAGGAAATGAAAGTTGTCAAATAATCCAAAAATGAAGATTAAAAGTAAAATGTTACTTAGATTCAATTAGCAATTTAGGTTGGTAAAATTTACTGCAGATGTGGATATGGTTAAAGTATTTTTATACAAACAAACAAACAAAAGCAACAGTACATAAGTTTTACTCACAGGAATATCCAGACCGATCCAAGAAGACATTCCATTTTGCAAATTCTTCACGAAGTTCTGGAAAAATCAGTAAATCTGATCCACATTTCACCTCTTCTCCAGTGGTCAGATTGAGGGTATCATGTGTGAAAGATGTAACTTTCTAAATTCAGTGATAAAATGTGAAGTAATTGTGAGTAATTTTAGTTACTCACTTATATTAATATGACTAAATATTCACACTTCTTTGATATACTGTAGTAGCTGTGTAAATTTCAAGGCTGTACTCACATCAATGAGAAAGCTCAGTCTTTCTGCAGGGTCTGATGGGGGTCCGTTGCCGTATGCCTCCAGTTGCTTCTGTGTTTCAGCGAGCTTCGCCTCGATTTGTTCTTCTAAACGAGGCAGGGATTTCTACACAGCATTCATGAAAATGAGCTATGTTTATTATGAGTCTAAAAATTCTGTAGGCCTTTTTTTTTTTGTTAATAAAGATTATTTCACCTGAATGTGATGAACCAACTCAATTGTTAGTTTCTCAGCCAACTTGGGAATAGTAGCAAAACCTTCTTCATAGAGTTTGCTGAGAGAAAAACAAAATCATAAAATTGACCTGTACCTGGACACAAGAGCCCTGATTTATTAAAATCCCAAATAATGGGTACTAATCTGCATGTGCACTTCGTAGGCATACTGCAGGTGATTTAATTAGACAAGTTGAAAAGTTCAGTTTGAATCTCAAAAAATAACTAAATGTTGTGACCATTTACCCACCTGAAATGAGGATGGTCTTTGAAGAAGGCATCCTCTGTTAATGTGGCCTCATTAAGAGTGACCTGATCTATAATCTCTTTTTGTCCCCTGCACCTTACAATCATGTAGCCTTTAGTAAGGTGAATGACCTCATTGTGCACAATGTCTACCACTGTCCCTTCAGTGCCCTTATCCACCAGATCCGGCTTTGTTAAGATGCCTGTTGTGTAGTAAAAATATGATCAGAATATTAATGCTCTTAATGCATGGTAACCTATGGTTTTACTGATAGCATTTAAATGCAATGAGTATTGCACACCTAAAGTTCTTTCGCCCTCAGGGTCCTCCCCCTGAGCCATCTGCAATGCTTCTGTGGTCGCAATGTCAACATTGCATGGCACCACAACCAGGTTGATAGTTTCTTGCTTTGTAACAAACTTCCTGATCAGTTTCTTAATCTGGAAATGCATTTCATTAATGTTCCTGTGTCTTTAAACAGACCATTAAATCACAATGTTCTTTCCAACAAAATATCATATGAAAAATATTGTGAAAGTAAAAAAAACAAAAACAGAGCATAGATTACAAAAAGAACATCATGAGAAAGTTATATTTACCTGATCTCCAATATTCTCAGGTTGACCCTTGACTGCCACTCGTGCAATCCCGGGAAGGTCAATGAGAGTGAGGTCAGGAACATTGGCAGAATGGATCTGCAGACTGATGAGATCATCACTAATACCAACACCTGGTCCAGCCATCTCATCCTGGGCTACAAACATAATTAGATATTGTTGAAATACTGACTTAGAGAGACCTCTGCATACATTCAAGCAAGCGTTTAATACCTTCACGAATCTTTTTCTCCACTTCTGCTGGGTCATCAATGTCTTCCTCATAGTTCTTGTAACTGATTCTCCCATGCCATTTGTCCTCGCCTGTAGTTCTTATCATCTTGATCTCAAGAGGGCATCGTGTAACAATTCCTGTACAAAATGGTGGAGGCCAGATGTAGTTTTATACCATGTATGTTCTTTGAAGAGCCTTAAGCCCTATTCGGACGGGATTAGCTTTACAAGGGTAGATGGAGTAATGTAATTTTACCACAGGACGTCTGTAATAATAATGGCCAATTCGCACGGGATAAGATACAGCTCTGGAAAAAATTAAGAGACCACTGCAAAATTATCAGTTTCTCTGATTTTACTATTTATAGGTATGTGTTTGAGTAAAATTAACATTTTTGTTTTATTCTATAACCTACTGACAACATTTCTCCCAAATTCCAAATAAAAATAGTCATTTAGAGCATTTATTGCAGAAAACGACATCTGGTCAAAATAATAAAAAAGATTCAGTGTTGTCAGACCTCGAATAATGGAAAGAAAATAAGTTCATATTAATTTTTAAACAACACAATACTAATGTTTTAACTTGGGAAGAGTTCAGAAATCAATATTTGGTGGAATAACCCTGATTTTCAATCACAGCTTTCATGCGTCTTGGCATGCTCTCCACCAGTCTTTCACATTGATGTTGGGTGACTTTATGCCACTCCTGGTGCAAAAATCCGGCTTTGTTTGATGGCCTGTGATCATCCATCTTCCTCTCAAGTGCTTTCGATCTTATTTTTGATGGTTTGTGGAAAACACTTGAGTTTTGCCAGAGACTTCTCCCAGCGTCTAGAACGCAACTGAATGCTTTTTCAAGTTTTTCAGTTGGAAAAACTGCGGGAAACTACTTTTGAACAGGAAATTATGGAATATTTACGTGTGGCACATTCGGACGGGACTAAAATCCCTGAGAAGCTCTGGGCCCGGTTCCCCAAAACGTTTTTATCGCCAAGTAGTTCTTAACCTATTCCTTAACCTCTCTCTTAACCTTATGGCTCGATTCCCGACACGTTCGTACGCTAAGTATATCTTCTGTAAGTCACACTTTCGTAAGGTTGGTCTGGAGAGTAAGCTCTCTCTTAGCATTTTTTGAGCTCAAGACGCTAGTCGCCGCCACTGTGCAGCAGTCTTTAGAAATCAGCGCAGCGCAGTACAAGTCAAACTATGGTATGTTGACAATGTTGTGTCTCAACAATGATTTTATATTTTATGGACATTTTAAGACTAATAATAAAATAGGTTCCCAATGGATACAGGCCTATTTATGAAGTTGACTTTATTTGGTATCAGAACTAATATGGTGGTAATTAGCCGAGGCTATTTCGTAATGTCATTAAAGAGTTTAAATTGGCAATCACTTTTGATAGGCTAATTCAAATCTGGCAAACAATTTGGCTCTAAATGGCTAAGATCTATAAATGGGTAAGCATGGTGGTGTCTAGTAACTGACCAACTATGTCACATTTTTTCAAAACTCTACACACAAAATGCAAAATGCCTCACATCTCCTTCAAAAATGTCATAAACACAATGTAAGAATGAAACATTTGCATCAAATGGCAAACATTTATTTCATAATAGTGCATTTTTGGATATACCTTGTAAATATTGTTTTTCTAAATCTAAAGCTCTTTGGTCATTCTTACACTTATATCTACATTTCAATACAATGTTCTACAGTGAAAGTAATCTTCTGAGAGGGGTAACAAGTACACTGTAATCACCAATGCAATGTAGAAACAGAAAATATGTATTAGGCCAAACATTACTGTTGTATACAGCAACCATAAACATATGTAAACCAAAAGTATATTCTTTAGAATACAGTAAAGAACACAATTGAGTGTGGGGGGTCTCTGTGTTGGCATCCATTGTTCAAACAGGTAATCTGACCTTTGACCTATTATAGGCTTGTAAAGCAGTGATTGGTTAGTGATCAGTAAAGCAATTAGTGTTTGCACATATATGAGGAGTGTGTGTGTGACCTGGTGAATAAGTGTAGCATTTGGATTGGTTGTGTTTGGAAAAGGAAAGCAAGTAAATTCCTGCTAGATTTGTGTGTTTTAGGTAGAGAATTGTATGTAGTGTTTTGAAAAAGTGTTTTATGCAATTGAAAACTGAGTCAAAGGCTGATAAATAGCTTATGGTTTTGTAGATTTGGTGTGTAGGTTTGCACTTTGAGTGAGAGGTTTCAGGGCCGGAGTGGGACTCATTTTCAGCCCTGGAGTTTCATGCCTTAGTTTCGGCCCACTTTAGTTCCCGACTGTCTATATTAAAGGTGACCTATAATTCAAAATTGAATTTACCTTGGTATAGTCAAATAACAAGAGTTCAGTGCATGGACATGACATAGAGTGAATCTCAAACTGGACTGTTTTCGCGTTCTCATTTAATTCACGTTTATGAAAAACACCCCTGAAAAACGGTCGGTTCTCCACACAATACCGACTGTGACGCAATAGTCGGGATCATTAATATGTACACCTCCAAATATTTGCATAATGCCAGCCCTCAATGCCAGGCGGAACTGCGCAGCCGAAGCATGGCAGTTGCTCAGTGTGGATGTACACATGAACACAAAAGTATTTTTTAGTTCCTTCATCTGAGCCTCTGAAGAAACAATGGGTTAATTTTATTTTCTCTGGAAATTTCCAAACATTTCACCGAGTGTTTCCTCAACTTGGGCCAATACAGAGCTGGCCTCGGATCGAGCTACCAAGCTGATGTGTAATTGTTCAAGTTCAGACAGGTAATCTTTCTCTCAAAATCGTTCTGTTTATGCATCAGTAAGTCAAGCCAGTGACTAAAATATCAGCTTCACATCGTTTCTTTTAGTAGGATGAAAATAATCGTATTTAAATTGTGAACAAATTATATACCAAGGCCAAGGGCTAGTTTCGATTTATCCCATTTTCGGATTATTTGAGGGTGCTGTGTTAATTGCTGGGCAGAGACAGCCACTGTACACAGATATAAAGTCGAAGAGATCCAGGACAAGGCCAGGACAAACGGTCAGTCTGTGGAATCGACAAGAGCGCGCAAGTAGATTTTTTCTTAATATCCAGTTCTCCTGTTGTTTCAGCTTAGTTTCTATCAGAAGGTAGGGCTATTTTCGATTCTGTGTTTATTTTAATTTTTTACCTTCTCACAAATCTGTATTTTAATTAGACGCGTTGCTACTTTATAACAGTAAATTGAATAGTTTGCGCGTCTGTATAGTATTGCAGTCTAAATTGCATAGCACTTAAGTGAGTCACTGGCCAAGGGCTAGTTTCGATTTATCCCATTTTCGGATTATTTGAGGGTGCTGTGTTAATTGCTGGGCAGAGACAGCCACTGTACACAGATATAAAGTCGAAGAGATCCAGGACAAGGCCAGGACAAACGGTCAGTCTGTGGAATCGACAAGAGCGCGCAAGTAGATTTTTTCTTAATGAAAAAATAAATTTTCTAGTGCATTATATCTATGTAGTGTGCGCGCTGTCGCGGAAGAGGAAGCGTTTCAGCCTCCTCGTGTGAAGACCGACTCGGGTAAAGACCATCGACTCTACCTGTGCGACTCCACCGAGCAAAGACATCAGCTAAGCACTTAAGTATCTACATCTCCCTTCCCTTCCCTACTCCTATCCTTATCCTATTTCCCTTAAACGTCATGTGCTTTCAATACATTCCTGTTGTCTCTCGACAACGCTCACTCATCACGTACAGAAGGCAGCGCAATCCTGCTAATCTGCGTCCTATTCTCTTATCCTCACACTCACCTCTCACTCTTTCTATGGGTCTATGGAACTGCCAATCAGCAGTCAATAAAGCTGACTTCATTCCAGCTTTTGCTTCTCATTCTACTCTTAATATTTTAGGCTTAACTGAGACCTGGATCCGTCCAGAAGACTCAGCAACCCCTGCTGCTCTCTCTAACAACTTCTCTTTCTCTCACACACCTCGCCAGTCCGGGAGGGGTGGGGGTACTGGTCTTCTCATTTCTAACAATTGGAAATACTCAACTCTCTCCTCTCTATGCAATAACAACTCATTTGAATGTCATGCTATTACACTTACAATTCCCATTAAGATCCAGATTGTAGTCATTTATCGCCCCCCCAGGGCAACTGGGAAGCTTTGTAGAGGAGCTAGATGTGCTGCTGTCCTCTTTCCCTGAGGATGGCACTCCACTGGTAGTCTTTGGTGATTTCAACATTCATCTAGAGAAGCCGTATGCTACAGACTTCATCTCTCTCCTAGCCTCTTTCGATCTCAGACGGCTCATCACCACAGGTACTCACAAGTCAGGCAACCAACTGGACCTGGTTTACACACGCAACTGCATCACAGACAACATTTTGGTGAAACCTCTTCACGTTTCAGATCATTTCCTCATTACTTTCAATCTACAACTCACTACCCACACTCCACCAACTCCCCTACCAGTTACTTTCAGACGAAACCTCCGCTCACTTTCTCCCTCCCATCTTTCCTCTGCTGTGTCATCCTCTCTTCCCTCACCCTCAAAATTCTCATCTCTGGATGTGAATACCGCAACGGATACTTTATGCTCCACTTGAACTTCTTCTTTAGACACTATCTGCCCTCTCTCCTCCAGGCCAGCACGCGCCACTCCCTCTAACCCGTGGTTATCTGAGGTTCTTCGTGAACACCGGACCAAACTCAGAGCAGCGGAGAGAAAATGGCGCAAATCGAATGATACATCTGACCTGAGTATGTATCAATCTCTGCTCTCTGCTTTTTCTGTTGATGTTCACGCTGCAAAATCTTCATACCTCCACAACAAGATCAACACCGCCCCTAACACACGAACACTTTTCAAGACATTCAACTCTCTCCTCTGTCCACCACCACCATCACCCACCTCCTCACTAACTGCTGATGACTTTGCTAACTTCTTCACTAACAAAACAACAACTATCAGCAGTCAGTTCTCTAATCCACACACACAGGAACCTAGACCAACCACTCCCACAGCCAATAACCTTCTCTCCTCCTTCACTCCACTAACCGAGGAAGAAGTATCTAAACTTCTCCTCTCCAGTCATCCTACCACCTGCCCTCTGGACCCCATCCCCTCACACCTTCTACAAGCCATTTCTCCCACACTTTTACCAGCACTAACACACATCATCAACTCATCCCTCCACACTGGCATTTTCCCTACAGCATTTAAGCAGGCTCGGGTAACTCCACTGCTTAAAAAAACAACATTAAACACATCACTCCTAGAGAATTACAAACCAATCTCTCTCCTACCATTCATTGCGAAAACACTTGAACGAGTTGCTTTCAACCAAGTATCATCTTTCCTGTCTCTGAACGACCAGCTGGATGTCAACCAATCTGGCTTCAAGAAAGGGCATTCAACCGAGACCGCATTACTATCAGTCACAGAAGCCCTGCGGATCGCTAAAGCTGCTTCCAAGTCATCAGTTCTCATCCTCCTGGACCTCTCTGCTGCCTTCGACACTGTGAATCATCAGATCCTTCTGTCCACCCTCTCATCACTGGGCATCACTGGAACTTCCCTCCACTGGTTTGAGTCCTATCTCACAGGTAGGTCCTTCAGGGTCGCATGGAGAGGCGAGGTATCCAAAGCACATCAACTGACCACAGGGGTTCCCCAGGGTTCAGTGCTTGGACCGCTCCTCTTCTCCATTTACACCACATCACTGGGACCCATCATACAGGCACATGGTTTCTCTTACCATTGCTATGCTGATGACACCCAGCTCTACCTCTCATTTCAACCAGATGATCCCACAGTAGCTGCTCGAATCTCAAGCTGTCTGGCGGACATCTCGGCATGGATGAAGGAACATCACCTGCAGCTCAACCTGACAAAAACTGAGCTTCTCATCCTCCCTGCTAATCTGTCTCCACAGCACGACTTCACTATCCAGCTAGATTCTTCCTCAATCACCCCATCAAAGTCGGTCAGAAATCTTGGTGTAATCTTTGATGACCAGCTGACCTTCACAGACCACATTACAAAGACAGCTCGATCATGCAGGTTTGCACTGCACAACATCAGGAAGATCAGGCCTTTCCTAACTGAGCATGCAACACAACTTCTTGTCCAGGCCCTGGTTATCTCTAGGCTTGATTACTGCAATGCTCTTCTGGCTGGACTTCCATCATGTGCAACTAAACCTCTACAAATGATCCAGAACGCTGCTGCTCGTCTGGTCTTCAACGAGCCCAAAAGGGCCCACGTCACTCCTCTGTTCATCTCCCTGCACTGGCTACCACTCGCTGCTCGCATCAAGTTCAAGGCATTGACACTTGCTTACAGATTGACCACAGGCTCAGCTCCCTCCTACTTTCACTCGCTCCTACGAGTCTACATCCCTACCAGAAGCCTACGATCAGTCAATGAGCGACGGCTCGTGGTACCTTCACAAAGAGCCACAAAATCACTCTCCAGAACATTCTCATTCACGGTTCCATGCTGGTGGAATGATCTCCCCACCCTCGTCCGAAATGCAGAATCCCTGACAGCATTTAAAAGACAACTGAAAACTCATCTCTTCCGTGAGCACTTAACTTAAAGTGAACTTAAAAAAAAAAAAAAAAAAAAAAAAAAAAAAAACCTTTAAATCCTCACTTGTCTGGTTTATGCTACTCTGAGCAATGTTTGAACTTTGTATTTTGAGCACTTCTTGGGTTTCTATTGTCTCTTCACGATGACTCGTTTGGTTAGTCCTCAGATGTAAGTCGCTTTGGATAAAATCGTCTGCTAAATGACTAAATGTAAATGTAAATGTAAATGTATATACAGAAAGCGATCAAAGAACAATCTTTCCACAGCGCGAGTTTATCTGGACACTTGCCAAACTCGTTATGAAATCAATGACGCACGTTACTGCACAACGAAGCTCTTACTGTATTTACATCATCGTGTTTGCATTGGTGAAAGCAGAGAGAGTGCAGAAACTGCTTTGCAATGATAAGATCTTCATTCTCGCGATCAACAGACTGTCATCTGCTCAATGCTCATCACGGCAACATTTTATGTGATGGGAATAGATCTAAATACTTTAAAAACATCTCACGATTCGTTAATCTCGATAGCTGTTATAGTAAAAACGTATAATAGCAGCAGTAAAAGTATTCGGGAGAGAGTTTCACATGTAATGCGTTGCTATTTCATATGCAAGCATGTCAGCCAATCACAGCAGTGGCCGCGGTTACACTGAATCCCACAGCAGACACGCCCCTTCAAACAGAGTGTTCAGAGGCTAAAAGCAGGCTAGGAAAATTGCCATTTATTTCTAAATTATGATTATTTTTTTATCTAAAAAACATACTAACATTATAAGGGTAACCCAGGAAACATTATAAAATAATAAAAAAAAACATTCTAGGGCACCTTTAAAATAATTTAATTAAAACCTCAGTATATAAGTCTGCAATTGTGCACTCTTCTGTACAGCCTTGTAATTCATTGTATTTTTCAAAAATATAATTTTCTATTCAGTGCAAAAGCCGTACACAGGGTTTTATAAATACAGAGGTCCCAAAAGTGATCTTGCCCGGGGGGGGGGGGGGGGGGCATATTATTTTTGCACTGTCTTTGTCAAAGAACTTAGGCTATGTATATCTGTGTTAAATGGGAATCCATTGCAATAAAGTTATTCTCATTCTGGGCACAGTATTGCTTTACCTGCTCTCCTCTCTCATCTCCATCTCCATCTCTCGTTCTTCTTCTCTCAGTCTCTTTATCTTTACCTGTAAATATCCCCTTCCCGAAGCTGAGCTTTGATTGATACAGTCTTTGCAAACTGATTATTTATTTCGGTCGTTTAAAACTGCTATCATAAAACAGCTGTTTAGTTTTGCCACTTGCATCTTATCTCGTAAAGCGTCGCGTTGGGATTCGCGCGCGGCTCGCGCTTCTGTGAACATAAATCCTGCTTTCATCGGTCATCTCCAGGGCTGGACTGGTAATCTGGCATACCGGGCAAATGCCCGGTGGGCCGACGTGCTTTTTGGGCCGATACATCTCATACTTTGTTTTTAGCGGCCCATAAAACTCGTACATCGGCGGCCCACTGGTTTTGTTTTGTTTAATTGACGGCGCTGGTTTAGTGCCGGTGTAATGCATTGGTCAAAAAAAAGTAAGCGTCAGTTTTCTTTCCCCACTGACAGACAGGCCCATGAAACGCGTAGATCAGCGGCCCATTGGTTGTTTTCTTGATTGACACGGGGCTGGCCCAATCACATCTTTAAACACCTCCCCCTTTGGGCTTTGAGTGAGCGTGCAGTGTCAAGTGTGTATCTGTCAAAATAGTCTGAGAGATGGAGAAGAAACGCAAGGAATGTGCAGAGAAATAGCGTGTAATAGAAATAGCAGACGCTGTAAAATCTGTCAAAATATGTTTTCTGCAGCAACAGGACCAGCTGCAGAAAACATCCAGTGGCTGATGAGGAGGATAGTAAGGAAGATCAAGAGAGAGATGAGAAAGTGTAGAGTCCGCGGTAAGCAGAACTACTTTCAAAACACTTTGGATATAGGAACCCATAACCCAGTTACGCATTATTTCCACATCTGCATAGTTGACGATTACAGAAATTTACCAGAAGTTTAATGAGACGCGTTTTTATCCATGTTTTCCGCCAAAATAAAAGCTTGATGCAGTTTCCGTCAAAATAAAAGATCATGTGGTTATCTCTTTCAAGTTTAGAAATTAGTACAAAATTATGAAAGTTTTCTTTATTTTCAGTGCATTTGTTTTACAATATATGGCTATTAGGCTACTGTCATGAGATTAATGTTATAACTATTATTATGTAGTAGTGTAATATAGACAGACACTGTAGGTTTAATTTTTTCTTTGTTATATTTGCACACTGAATATGGGTTGGAGTTTTTAATTTTGAACCCTCAAACTGCACCAGATTGATGAATTTAACATTAAAATGCACACAATTTTCTTAGGGGGAGCATGCCCCCTAACCCCCCTAGAAGGACAGAGGTCCGCCCACCACAGTTTTACCAAATCCCTGTGAGAACTTGTATTTCTATGCCAATGCAGATTATAGCTTGTTTTTTGGATGCATCACTGTGGAGTATAGTTCAGTTTTATTAATAAAGTACAATTTTGTACTTATTTCATCTGTTAACTCTCACTCGTTTATACTCACTCATATATGGCATTAGTGTTTTTAATGAATAGGAGTTGAACAAAAACATATTCAAGGGCGTGCAAAGATGGGTGGTGTTTATTATCATATGTAGTGGGCCAGTCTGGACCAAAATGCCAGGGCCGATTTTCTGTCCCAGTCCAGCCCTGGTCATCTCAAACATTTTGACATATCACAATTTGATAATTTAATTAATATATTTTACTGATAACTTAAACTATGTTAAAATAAATATTACTACAATAATTTGAGGAATGTTTAATTTGCATATAACGTGTTGTCTTTCTTAACGCCGTAATACACCTTCGCGCGAAGTGGAAAATCGATTCCTGAGCAATCGATGCCAGCTAATTCAGCACCTTCACTTGGGACAGCGCCTTTGTAACGTCGAACGTAAGAGGCAGCGTGTTAAGAAGCTTCCTAAGGGACACTTCGGGGAACACACTTAGGAAACACAAACACAACTTTGGTAAGATATATCTGTCGAGTCTTCTTAGCGCGCTAAGAGTGCGTTATCGGGGAACCGGGCCTACTTCTCCATGTTAAACTAGTCGAATAGGGCTTTACAGTACAATGTAAATTATAAGGTAGCCTATGAATATGAAAAATATTTTTCTATCCTGAAAGTACCATCATATTCGTTGCAGGATGTAGTTAATCACATAAATTAGGCCCATACTTTATCTAGGACTATTTCTGTTTTAGTCCTAGATATATATATATATATTGTATTTGTCATACAGTCCTTACCACTACCCCTGGGTAACGCTACCCCTGACAGCGCCTCCAGAACAGAACTCTTTCCTGAGCTTTGGTCTCCAATGACGGCGATGGCAGGCAACGCCAGGTCCTTTTCGACTCCCAAAGAACGTAAATTGTCGATAGTGTCGATGCAAGGGCGGATTTTTTCCTCATATTGCTGACTGAACGTATAACCTGTTTTCTCCATCCTCAACCAACGTCGGAAATGTCTAAATAACAAAGAGAAATAGGCAACTTCGATATGTCAGGCGCTGTATATTTGCGCACTCCTCGAATGGATTGTCTCAGAGAGAGTGATGCTGTTTTTACAGGTAAGGTGAATCTATGTTGCTTGTTAAGTTTCATTTCCTGGATATCACAATAGTTTCGTTTCATCCTTTGAAGAAAGGTTCTATTTCTCAACATGGGCGGTGCTAGAGGGAGGGGCTGCACAGCACCCCCAAGAATGATCAGAGCACCACAACAATTAAGTCGTTATTTCAACAAAATATCTCGTTATTTCGACATAATATAGCGTTATTTCGACATAATATCTGTTATTATTTCGACATAATAAGTCGTTATTTCGGCATAATACCAATTATTTCGACATAATAAGTCGTTATTTCGACATAATACCTCGTTATTTCGACATAATAAGTTGTTATGTAGACATATTAACTCGTTATTCCGACATAATAAGGGGTCTGCATTAAGCCACATTAAGTGTTATAAGGGTTTTCTGGAGGAAACACGGTGCGTTCATATTCTAGGCTCATCTGAATTATTTTTTTTTTTTTTTTTTTTTTTTTTTTACATAGGCCTAATAGCCTATATGGTTTTAGTATCATAATGATTAATACATGCACGCACAATTATCCGTGAACTTAATAAATGTTGCAGATATAATTTATGCACAAACAAATGCCTTTCAACTTATGTGTGCAAAATTCAGAATTAAATGAATGTGCAGCAATTTGTACAAATATAGAGTCTGTTGTAGCCATTAAATAAGCGCATTTAGTTTCATATTTGTTAAAAATATTATAATGTTATTTTTGTTTCATCTATGTTGATTATGGAAAGTGCATGCGCAATAGTGGGTCAGACAAGATTTTGACCACTTCATTAAGCCTTTCTTTAAAGTGAATATTTTTATTCTTTAAAGCAAGCATATTCGTCTTAAATAATTGTATTTTCAGCTCAGAATCATGAATATTTTTATTCTGGTGTCACTATTGTCCTGTGCTTTGGGTTTCCAGCACCAAGTCCAAGCCTATTCATTTACACACACAATGTAATATAAAATTTAGCATTTTAATCAACAGTACATTTTTTGTTAACCTTTTATCATATGTCTTGGAGAATCTCAATAATATCGTATCTTGAGTGCAGTGTCGTGATATGTATCTAATCGTGACATTAGGGTATCGTTACACACCCCTACTTAAAAAGCATTGGACTACCTGCAAAAAAATAAATACATAAATAAAAGCTTCAACAGAGTTTGAAATTCAGTTTTTGCTGTTGTATCAAAATATTGAGAATTGTGCAACCATGATATATATTGTTACTGTGAAGTAAAATTAAGATTTTGGGTCATATTCTTTGCTAGATAGCAGAAAAGGTTCCCACAGTTTTACATACAATATGAATTTTTGAATAGTGTTCACCACAAGTAATCGACTACATTGTAACCTGGTCAGAAATATAAATGGCTTTTATTTTGCACAAGTTTATTTGTAATGGCCAGCAATTCATTCACTGTGACCTACCTGCACTGGATGGCCAATTTCACATGTATTTTGTGTATTGTCAAAATACAAAATACTGTATTTGTGTTTAAATAATTTTTTTCACACAGTATTTTGTATTTGTATTTAAATAAAATTTTCCACACAGTATTTTGTAATTGTATTTTAAATACATTTCCATATATTTATGCCAATCTCTTGTTGCATTGCTGATCATGGTTTAAACTTTAGAGTATTGATATAGGCTACATCAATACAAATGCACACAGAAGGGCACATGGGTTTCTGGGCGAATGACACAGAGGTGGACAACCTTGGCCAGTGGCCATATCACCCTGTAGCCCAAGACAGGTTGCCCACTGAAGCTAAGCAGGGATTAGCCTGGGCGGGGTTTCCCGATAACAATGTATCTTAGCTCTTAAGAGCGCTCTCTACGTGCAAAGTTACAAACGCTCGCCGCAATTTGACGCGCGTTTCCCAAAAATGCACTTAAAATGAACGCGCGACTACGCGTTCTACGTGCTACTTAAGAGCCGCTGTCCATTTGCGAAGTGCTGAAATATAACCTTATATGGAATCGTATTCTGAACTTTTAACCTAATAATTGTCATCTGTTGTGGATTAGCAATCAAGACAAGTCTATATAAAGCACCTACCTACAGGGTGAGGCACTGACAAAATGGCTGAAAAAAAAATCAAGAAAAGATACCTTTCAAAAAGATGACATTAATGTCCTTTTAGAGGAGATAGAGCGAAACAAAGATGTTATTTTTAACAGATTTAAAGGACACCATACAAATAAGGAAAAACAAAACGTCTGGGAGGACATTGCTACCAAACTAACTGCAACCAGGGGTGTTCAAAGATCAGGGAAGGAGGTCCGCAAGAAGTGGCAGGATTTTGCAAGCCTGGCAAAAAGAAAGAAGGCACTGCAGAGGACTGCAATTAAAAAAAAAACAGGTGGTGGGACCAATGAGTCCCCCCTTCTCACAGCAGAGGAAGAAAAGGCCTTGTCAATACTTGGCACAAGTGCTTCAGATGGCATTAGTGGGGGTATTGACATCCATGGAGGAGTAGGGATAACTCAACCTGAGCCTGAGCCTGAGTCAGGTCCTTCATGCTCAGAGGAACCATCAGTTTTATCTGCCTTCTCCCAGCACCTACCATCTCCTAGTCCTCCAAACAACCCTCCCAGGCCTCAGCCTCCATCTTCAGTGGTCCAGACTGCAGCCACAACACCTCGGCAGTTTGAGAATGTCTGTAGCTGTAGTCAGGACCTAGTGCAGCTGGAGAGGGAGAAGCTTTTAGGCAATGCCTTCAAGAAGCCAATGAGAGAGACAACAACTTTCAACAGCAGCTCATTGAGCTCAAGAAGGCCAAGCTGGCCTTAGAAGAGAGGAGGCTTGCACTAGAGGAGATGAGTTTTGCAAGGCCCTCAATTTCTGTGCCAAATCCTCTTCCCACTTTTCCAGCATTTTTCAAATATTGCCAGTGGGTGGAGTCAGGGTCTGACCAGGGGTTTAGTTACCCTTTAGGTGTCATATTGAACAATTCATTCTTAGAATTAAACAGTATAGGGCCTTCAAAATGACGAAAAGAAAAGTTTGTTAAGAACCAGAATTTAAAAAGGATATTAAGATATCTTTAATATTTTTTGAATTACAGGTCTGCAAACTTTGGGGGAAGACAAGTGCTTTTTCTCATGTTTGAACTGTCACCATTGGCATAATGCAACAAAAATGGCTAAAGTCAACAGATTTTACTAATATATCTCTGTGTAAAAGTAAGATAACTATGCTGCCATTTCACTAAAGGAAGTTGTGGCCTAATGGTTAGAGAGTTAGACTTGTACACCGAAGGTCTCAATACCGATAGGAAACAACTGAGGTGCCCTTGCCCTTTACTCCCCAATCTGTCCCGCTGCCCACTGCTCCGGGTGTGTGTGTCCACAGTTAGCTTTGTGAGTTCATTACTCTTAATGTGTGTAATAATAATAAAATAATTCATTACATTTATATAGGGCTTTTCTGATTGAAATATGAACATATCACACCAGTCCTCAGGTCTTTACATTGGCTCCCAGTTACATTTAGAATTGATTTTAAAGTATTATTACTGGTATATAAATCACTCAATGTCCTAGGACCATAATACATTGAAGATATGCTCAATAAATATAAACCTAACAGATCACTCACATCATTAGGATCACATCAGCTAGAAAAACAAAGGGTTTACTTTGAAAAATATGATACACCGGTGTTTTGCAAGATGAGAAGTTTATTAATGCATAATCTTATTACTCTTTTAATTATTTTTATAATCCACTATATGTCCGACTGATGGCACTGTATTATTCCTTTTGATTCAAAACTGACCTCAAATGGCACTGAGAATTGGGTAAGAGACAAACATAAATTACTTAATTGGGAAACTTGAAACCATGCTGAGATGAAGATGAGATTAAACCTGATGACATGGGTCTGTTGTAGTGAGTAGTGAGTTTGATGTGTATTTAAACTCAAGGTTCTGTGGGGTGTGGACTGGATTGATTCCATAGAGCTTCCGAACAAATGGGTTTTTGGGGTGTGGACTGATGGGGCAGTGAACCTGAGGTTACCCCGTGAGACAGTCCAAGAGCTCCTCCTGTCCGATTTTAGGGGAAAATCGGATCCATCTTAGCCTGGCTAACGTCAGACCCAAGTCTCATTGAGACTTGGGTCTGGGAACCACATGTTCATTTTCTCGTAATTGAGGCGTGGTTTACGAATGCCCAGAGCCGTTTATTGGGTGCTAAGAATGTCTATCAAACTTTCAAGACTATCAATGTTATAAATGTGATTGTGTGATTGGTTCCCTAAATGAGGTGAAAATTTGGTCCATGGTATCCAGGCTACCTAGCAGCGTGAATAAAATCGCGCTGCGGCAAGGTAGTATGGGGAAACCCAGGCTAGGTCCATCTGAGACGTCCAATAGATTTCTTTGGCGCACCGAAAGAACACTACAGACACAGTGTAATCACCATGGGAAAATCTCTGAGTACAACTGGGAGTTGTGAAAAATATGATACACCGGTGTTTTGCCAGATGAGTAGTTTATCTATGTATCATCTTTTTACTCTCTTAATTCGTTTTATAACTGTACCATATATCTCTTTTAATTTCTTTTATAACTGTTTTAATTTTCCTTGCTTTTATTTTTTGTGATTATTTTAATTCCTTTCTGTAAAGCACTTTGAACTGCTAAAGTGAATGAAATGTGCTATATAAATAAACTTGCCTTGCCTTGCCTTACTGTGTTTCAAGCAAACATTGTCGCTGCCTTAAACGATTAAGCAAAAACCTAATCAAAGCATTTCTAACTACATTGCTGAGCTTAGACGTTTGTCTGTGAACTGTGCTTTCGGGGATTAGTTAGAAACAATGCTGCATGATAGAATTGTGATAGAAACGTATCGTGTTCTTTTCTGTACTTCAGAGCAGTTTTTCCACTTCTTTCAAGTGGACACGATGGGTTTCAAGAAATGCATTAACTCGTGCGACAGGTTCATCGCAGGAGGAGACACTCATGACAGGTGCGTGCAATGTTTGGGTCTTAAACATGCCCTTTCTCTCTCTCCCCGAGCCGCTTGCTCGCAGACACGCGTGGCGCAGACCCCGTCATTTTCACTTGTGATGATTTGCGGCCTACTCCAGAAACGGTTGTGGCCAGTTTGATGATGACGTGCTGTTTACAGTGGCCTCTGATTCTGAGGAGATTTGTGTGGCTCTCTCCTTCCGAGCGGACAGGAGAAGCGTATTTCTCCGTCGTATAACGAGCTGCTAGACGTGGTTACTCGTGCTGTAGACAAACTGGGGCTGGAATGAGACAGCAAGCCTGCTCAAACTCAGGCCCACTCGAAGCCGGACGATTGTTATTTGACTAGCCGCACCCCAGGGGTAGAACGGCTAACACCCCTAACGGAGTACTGGGCCACGTGGCAGCGCCTGCCCGAAGTCTCACAATGGGTGTTACGTTCCATTCGACACGGTTACACCATCCAATTCAGGAAAGGCCCACCTCCTCTCGGCGGGATCCTTCTCACGACGGTGCGTCCCTGGGAGATCTCGACTTTGAATCAGGAGATTGTGTCGCTCCTAGAGAAAGGGGCTGTAGAAGACATACCCCCCGCTCAGACGGAGTCAGGCTTCTACAGCTGCTATTTTGTTGTGCCCAAAAAGGATGGTGGTTTGCGTCCGATACTGTACTTACGACACCTAAACCTTGTGCTCAGAGTGAGCAGATTCAAAATACTGACGTTGAAGTAAATTTTGTCTCATATCCAAACTGGAGATTCATTTTGTGACTATCGACTTGAAGGATGCGTACTTCCACATCCAAGTCGTTATGAGGCACTGGAAGCTCCTCAGGTTCGCTTTCGAGGGCGAAGCGAATCAATACTGTGTTCTTCCATTCGGACCGGTTCTGGCTCCTCGAACGTTCACAAAGTGTATGGACGCGGCTCTGGCCCCGTTTCGGCTGCAGGGCGTCCGAATCTTAAACTACCTGGATGATTGGCTGATATTAGCTCAATCTCAGGACTTGGCAATAGTACATCGAGTCTTGGTACTCAGCCATTTGAGGAGCTTGGGTTTACGAATTAACCTTCAGAAGAGTGTGCTGCTACCACGTCAGCACATTACTTTTCTGAGCGTAGAACTAGACTCTAGAACTAGGTTCAGTCGTTGCAGTGCTATCTGAGTTAGTTTAGGATGGGATGTCTAGTCCAGGTGGGTTTATGACGCAGACTAATGGCGAAATGGTGAAATATATTCACTCTGCTGCTATCGAATATATTTAGTGTTCGGTTTTTACTTGAGGTATTTTATTTCTATTTTTTATTTCTATTTAAAAAGTTGGGCTTATAATTGCTTGTGTTATATAATTGCTTGTGTTATAGAATTGCTTGTGTTTATATAAATTGCTGTGTCACTTTTCTTAAAGCCGAGAGTCTCATACAAAATTTCGTTATGTGCGAGCATAATGACAATAAAAGATTCTTCTTCTTATTTTTCTTTATGTTCTGCATTCGTGGTCGAGACTTTCGCTCTTTTACAGAGGAGTCCAGCTGGGGGCGTGTTTTCGTCGCAAGACTGTCTCGACAGATGCATCTCTCACAGGCTGGGGGGCAGTCTATCAGGCACATAAATCGTTTGGAATTGCCAGCAGTGATTCTGGCAGTCAAACGGTTCTCACCCTGTCTGAAGGGCTGTCACATATCGGTCAGGACAGACAACACGACTGTAGTTTCACACCTGAATCTACACTCTCGTCCCCTGTACAGGTTGGCGAAGCTTGTCCTTCTTTGGGCGCAGACCAGGTTTTTGTCGGTCAGTGCGGCTCACAGGCCATCTGAACCTGGGAGCGGACCTGCTTTCAAAGCAGGGCTTGGAACCCGGGGAATGGAGGGGGCACCCTCAAGTGGTGAGCCTCATATGGCAGCAGTTTGGGTGAGTGGAGGTGGATTTGTTTGCGTTGACCATGACTACGCACTGTCCGCTCTGGCTCTCCCTGTCTCCTCCATCGCCTCTGGGACTGGATGCTCTGGCTCAGGAGTGGCCCATGGCCAGGCTTTATGCCTTTCCAATGATTCGATTACTCTCAGCGTTTCTCCTTAGTGTAAGAGAGGTCGAAGTGAGACATCTGTTGCTGGTGGTCCCGTTCTGGCCCACTCAGATATGGTTTTCAGACCTGGTCAGTCTGTTAGTCGGCCCTCCTTGGGAGGTTCCCCTCAGATCAGACCTGCTGACTCAGGCCCAGGGGACAATTTGGCATCCCCTTTCGGACTTATGGAAGCTGTGGGTTTGGCCCCTGAGCAGAGCACACTAATGTAATCTGGTCTCTCGGCTGAGATTACAGATACTGTAACCGATACACCCCCTTGTTTCTCGTTTTCTACAAGGGACGAGACGGCTTGTGCCTTTCTGCCCTGTACGAATTCCCTCTGGGGATTTAGCTATTGTTATGGAAGGTCTGGCAGATCATCCATTCGAACCATAAGAATATTTGTCAGAAAAGTTTTTGTCTCTTAAGACAAAAAAAACCCTCTCTTGGGAGCAATGGCTTCTTCACAGGCTCTTTTTAGACACTCTTATTTAGTGGATATTTGTGTTGCGGCAGGATGATCCTCTCTGAACACCTTTATCAAGTTCTACGGTCTGGACATGAGGATGGCTCCTGGCTCCCAGGTCTTATCTGCTTGAGCGAACGCTTTCCACGGTCTTCCAGCTATTCTCAGGTATGTGAAGGAGTTATGGTATATCATTCCCATAGCGACGGAATCACAGTGTTGACTGTTGAGCAGTGTTGGGCAGTAACGCATAACGCAGTTACTTTTGACAGTAACTAATACTGTAACGCATTACTTTTTAAATAAATTAACTCCGTTACCGTTACCATATGGCGCATTGTCCGTTACTTTTTTAAATTAATTAGTTGCTGGAGCGGCTGAGAAGTGTGCGCTGTCATTACACAGTACGAGAGCACTGAAGAGACTGCTAGCATTATACAGAGCGAGAGGACACCTGAGGAGTGGACACATAACAAACTCACTGGCAGAGTTGTTTACGTACACGTGAGGCAGCGCGAGCACGGAGATTACAAACTGCACGGAGAGCGCTGAGCACTTGATGCACATTTAAAACACAGACAGCGAAACGGTATGAATACAGAACACTTAAGTACACATCGCCATATCATTATAAAGTAGCCTAATTAATTTTTTGACTAGATGCTGCATCAGCAGAGAAAGAACAGAAGCTTGCCGTCGAGTCTGAGAGGAATAACATTAGTAACAGTTAACCTATCTCAAGCGATTAAAGCAATGTGACAAAAACACACGCAGACCTGACCCACATGTTTTATGTCGCAATTGTTACCATCTATTTGCATTAGTTTATATCCAGCTGGTCACTTTTATGCATTCATTAGCCGGCGAAGTTGTATTTTTAAAACTAGTGACGTGATTGATTGCTTACATTGATATGTTCATGCAGCCGACATCAAGTCTAATCAAGTGTTCTAAAATGTAAGCAAATAAAGTGAAAGACTGTACATGTAATATAGGTCTACATTTATGTAATTTTAATGCTCTGGCCTTTGCAGATATTTAAATATGGCCATCTTCTTTAAGCTTGAATCATATAAATGGTAACACTTTACAATAAGATTACAATTTTAGCATTAAATTTGGTTAATAAATGTTGTAGAAGTATCATTCATTGTTAGATGTATTTGTATCTTCTTAGTTAATGTAGGCCTCCTATGAACTAACAAGAATGATCAAGGTACAATTGTATTGCTCAAATATTAATTCATGCAGTAAAAACCACAGTGGTAAAAACGTATACCGTCAGCTGCATGAACATATCACTGTTGAGAAAGCAAACAAGTCACTAGCTTTAAAAATGCTTGTTTTGTTATTTATTTCAGAAATCCTTGATATATTCAGTTTGTGCTGGTCTGACTTAAATAAAATAGTGTTTAAAAATTACTTTCTGTTTAAGTCAGTTTTGTGTTTGTATAGACCATAACGCATAAAAGGGCATTAATGGGAATTTTTTTTAAGAACTTTCTTTAAAAAAGTAACTAAAAAGTTACTTTTAACAGTAACGCATTACTTTTTGGTGTAAGTAATCAAGTAATTGAGTTACTTTTTGAATGAAGTAACTACTAACTGTAACTAGTTACTATTTCTTAGTAACTAGCACAACACTGCTGTTGAGAGACCTATGAAATGGAACGTCTCAGTTACGTATTTAACCTTTGTTCCATGAGTACGATTGGCGTGATGGTATAAAGGTGTAAGGGGTATACAAAGACCCAGAACCAGATATGAAGAATGAAGACCCGGAGTCAGAATTATAAAAAAATTAAAGAAAAGTTTTACTGAAGATAGTTTGCATTTTCATCAGCAGAAGTCAGCTTGAAGACTCACACAGGAGTTCGTAGGCCGCCCCGCTTACAGTTACAAAGATCACAGCAGTTATACCATTTCCAAGGTCTAAGCTATGTCATTGCTTACAGGTTGAATGATTCTCATTGGCTAAGAAACATGAAAGCCTAAACAATTTAACACATGTGAGGAGATAGGGGTGCCTATCGCCATTAGTAAAGATAGTTGTCGTCCACTCATTAGATTTAGGTCTGTGGTGGCCTCGCAGGTTATAGAGAAGGGCGCCGGGGTGTCTGGTCCGACCGTCCAGAACCTACATAGAATGTCATACGCACACACACACAAATAACAGACACTAGCAAATAACAGCTCCCATCAAGGCTGAAGAGAGTCTGAGCTCCTTATTATCAGTTAAGTATACCAAAACATAATGCTAAAACATTCACTCGTTTGGGAGAAAAACAGATCACTGGCATTTACTCCCAAGGAAGGAAATATACTGGAAAGAATACATTTTAATACAACAATTAAAGTTTGATAGTAACGCTCAATATAGCTTGACCATATGTCCAGCGAAGAATCATATGTGCCCACGCTGCCTTTAGGACCCTCTAACCTTTTTACTGATCCCAGAGAAAGAGACAAACGGCCTTGTGGGTTAAGTGGCCTTCGTGTCCTGCGTGTACTAAGTGCAATCTCAAAGTAAGATTGGAATGCACCTAAAAGAAACTGGTTACTTGCATCCATGCATTTAAGAAAATATAATTTCACAAGCACAAGAATATAAAAATTATTATGTGATAATGAATATATTTGATTATTGATTTTTATAAAGGAAGTATATAACCATTCAAAATGATATATGATTATATATGTATTTGAAGAGGCAAGGGATTTTGACCAACCCTTCAAAGGCTTCAGACATTCTTCACACCGTCGTTCCCATAGCGACAGAATCGCACCCTACTCAGGGAACAAAGGTTACATAACTGAGACGTTTTATAACGTTTTATATTTTGTTTTATTGTTGCCTAAAATATACACTGTAAAAAAATTATATGATCAATAAGTTATGAACACATGTTTTTACATTGCATTAACTAATCAAAATAAGTTAAGCCATTTTCTACTTTTTTGTATAAGTCATACAAGATTAACAAATTTTTCAAGTCAGTTTAATGTAATTTAATTTGAAATTACATAAATATTCAAGGTGATTGTACTTTACAATTTAAAGGTATAGCGGAGGATCTTTCCGAATTTTAGAGAAGACCCACCCTCCTATTAAAAATTAATACTTACGGGTTTCTTTAAGTGAAACGTCAAAAACACTTAGGATTTCCCTTAAATGCTGTTTTTTTTTTCACTTAAGTAGTAAAACCAGCTTATCCTCAGACAGCTTTTTCATAACCATGAATATCACCAGAATGATTGACAACTAGGAGGACCAATAGTCTTGATGATCCACCCGGAAAAAGAAAATCCTCCGCTATACCTTTGAGGCAGCAACTTTTTTTTTTTTACAGTGTAGGGCCCTTTTTTATGGACTCCTTACAGTGTACATATACAGAGATAACCACGTAGCCAGAGAAAGCTGAGTGATGCTATCAAGTACGCTGCTGTACCATTTGCAGAATTAGGACTTGCGGAGTTTGTTCTATGGGGGTAAATTGATGCCAAAACCATTGAAAATGGACAGACTAAAAGTCACAAATAGATATTACAACTTGTAAACACAAAACACAATCTACAAATAGATATAAAATCCGCAAACAAAGTCCTCATGATCCGCAAATGTAAAACAAGATCTACAAATAGATACAAAGTCCTCAAACAAACTCTTTGTGATCCACAAATATAAAGCATGATCTACAAAAAGATTAAAAATCCACAAATAAAAACATCCTGATTCACAAATCAGACAGAAATCAGTGACTTGTTCTTGAAAACCATAATTTGAATGCATGTAAAGTGACTTGTTTGCAGGTGAAGATCATGTTCTGTTTGTAGATTGTGTCACATTTGTTTTCAGAATTCTGACACTATTGTTTCGCTGTTGTGACAAAATAATGGCATAATCATTGAAAATGAAGACTGAGGTGCCATGAAGTTGTTTTTTGGAAATAAAAGTTCTTATGCTTCACCAATAGAAACTCTGATAAGACACTACAATCAGTCCCTCCAGTTTTTCGCGATTCTGCGATCGCTGAATACAACGCAAAATCAACAAAATGTCGCATTTTTTTGCGATCCTGCATAATTCCTAATTTAACCGCAAAATAATCACAAAAATTAAAAAAAGTCCTCACAAAACATTATAATCACCCAATTGAAATATCTCTAGTTAATTAAAGTTTCAATGCATTTTTACATGGGTACAGATTACAGAATAGATGTTGCGCACGCGTGATGTCTGTGAGCGGTCTGTCAGAAACATGGCGAAAGAAAAAGCGTCTCTCCTGCCCTCTCACATAAGCGCCCAAGTTTTCATTAGGCAGTACGGCAAACTTATTAACGCGTTTAACATGATTGAATTACATAACAAAAAGTATGATATGCTCGATGGTACTTAAAAGAATTATTAAAAGCGCAGTATACCGTGAAAGAGAACTAATTTCAGCCAGTCGAGTGACAGTCTGTCTCTGACTACAACAAGTGTGTGTGTGTGTGTGTGACTGACTGACTGACTGCGTGTCACTGCCTGTCGGCCTAGTTAGAATATTGAATTCTCTTTGTAGTGCTTGAACAAATACACATAGCTACAATTACTTCAAAATATTCATCTTGGCAAGTATTTACGTAAAACAATCAGTAATAACTGATTGGGACGTTTGTCATTACTGTAGTAGGTCTTAAAGTGACAGTAACCTAATTTACCAAGCATTAATGTTAATGTTAATCAAGCAACAACAATAGGCTACAGCACAATTTAAAAAAAAGAATTTGATTAGACCAAATAAACAAGCTTTATGCATTTTGTTTGTGATTTGTGTCATGTATGACTATTGTGCAACTGACATAATACTATTATGGTAAATGTGATGTCCTAATTATAAAATATCAAAATCGCAAATTTTTTCACAAATTTTTGGAAATTACCACCACAAAATCAGTCATTTTGATCGCAAAAATCACATAAAAAAATCGTGAAATCCTGGACGGACTGTACAATATACTGCACTTGACCCAAAAATAGAACACAACTTTATTGACACTGGAAAAAGGTAAGTACAATAGTATTGCATAAAGAGGCACTTCGGGTGGTGGTGTAAAGTTCAAGTTCATAAAGTGCTCAAATTCTACTCCATTTTATTCTCTATTCTACTTTGCTGCTCATGTTTTTTGACAACCAGCATATGATTTTGTTGCACAACATGGCATCATGACTTTGCGTAAACATACACGCCACTTTCAAGTCAAGTGGCGTGTTATCTATACGCATTTTGAGCTATCCACGCCGTATGTCCACGCCGAAACGAACCGTCATCTTTTGCGTGTATGTCTACGCCGTTAAATGTCAGAGTGATTCCGCGTGTATGTACACGCCGTTAAATGTCCGAGCGAAACAAAGCAAAATGTAGATCTACATCTGGGGAGCGATATTTTTTTTCCTAGGATGGTAGGGGAAGATTCATAAATGGTATTAACCCCAGTGACGGGTAGGTTTAGGGACGGGGTTGGGGTAGGTCATATATTTATATATACAGTAATGTAACGTTAAGTCAACGGCGTTGATAAACACGCTGAAAAGCTATTATGCGTGTTGATAGCACGCCAAAAATGGAAATACGAATTGGCGTGTGATACATACGCCATTTCATGAGATCAGTCTGTGTTGCATTACAAATGTTGCAATCGACTATATAATGGAAGTGATTTCTAATAGGTAACCAGGAGGCTTCGTGCTTTCATCAAGCGTTTCTGGCGACTGAGTAAGCCTTCCCGCTTTTGTCCAATGTCAAAGTCTTCTTTAAGCAGGTTTTCCACACTATCTTTATCATGCAGCAACTGCAACATGTTCCTTTGCAGCTCCAAAGCTGCTTCCTGGAGCAACATATAGCGGATCACCATTGGGATCTGGTCGGCTAGACGCTTGCTTGCAATCTGGTGAGGTATATAAGACAGCATCTCAGATATACAGTACATTTTGAGCTTCCTCTGATGGCACATAAAGCTTAGTTGGCACACTTACTGTGAAGTAGGACTCTAGGTGCAACCTCATCTCTCGCAAGGTGGCATGATTGCCTGTGCTCACGTCTGCCACCTGGGTTTTATATGGGAGCACGCCATTTTCCTCTTTCATTTTATCCTTTGCATACTGCAGGCTCTGGCTGTATGAGCCATCTTGACTGTAAACAATGAGCTCCATCTTGAATTGGGTCCTCAGCATGGTTTCTGCAAAGGATTCTTTATCCTGCTTGATGGCTTCAATCTTAGTCTAAGAAAGTAAATGAAAGATTAGTTGAAAAATGAAACAAGAACACAATTTCTTTAAATCTGTATTGTGATTTAAAGGCGTAATAGAACATTGAAAATTAACGTGACTTGTAATTCTGTGGAATTTATTAGCATCATCAACACTTGAAAAAAAAAAAGTACCTTTGCTATTTTCAGAAGATTAGGGAAGCCAATAAAGCTGCACTGGGCCAGCTGGACGAACCTCTTTCTAACCACATCTATTTTAACACAAACACACTGTTGGTACAACTGCAAACTTTCACTTTCAATGTTGATTATCCAATGAATCTAGTTGCCTTACATGCCTCACTCGAGGAGAGAATGTTAAGTTCATGGGTTGCCTTTCAATGTAATCTTTGATATTTATCCACTAGGCAACAAAACTACCTACAAATGCATTGTGCCAACTGGAAAGTTCATTGGGTTTGGTATTTCCTGGTCCTGGTTTTCTTGAAAATTCTAAGATTCTATCTTTGAGGCAACAGGTTTTTTTTTTTTTTTCAGCATGACCAAGAGCCCAGGCACAATTTGAGGCCCACGTGAAAATTGTCAATGCCGTATATACCCAAGATGTTAATTGCCAATGTGCAAGTGTCCACATACTTTGGTCATGTAGTGCATTATGAGAGTATCCTCAAGTAGAACAGTACAGTCGGAATAACTTCTGTATATAGTATAATGTAGCAACAACCAGAAAAAGACTGAAAACTGCATAAATAGATTTGAAATAGAAAACAACACAAACCAGAGACAGTCTTTAGTGTCTTTAATGCAGGTTCCTCCAACAGCTTGATCTGTTCCCTGACAAGCCCCTCAAAGGTCTTGTAATTGATGAATCCTGGAAGCTCTCTTCCCCGATATTTGGCTTCATAGTTATCAACTTCTTTCTCAATCTTCTTCTTGACTGCACAGAGTTTTTGAACATTGTCAGAAAAACAAATTCAGTTCCACAACTCAGTTATGAGTTTGGCTTCTAAAAGTGCTTTTTTGTGAATTGAAGTAATTTAAGATTAATTTAGCAATTTAGGCTGGTAATTTATTGATTGCAACTCAGGATAAAACAGGATGCATCAGATGTGAAAATGATAAAGCATTTTAAGCAAAGTAATAACATAGCAGATTGGCCAAAAGCAAGAGTACAATCAGGAGATACCAAGTATAAGCTTCACTCACAGGAATGTCCTGAACGATTTAAGAAGCCATTCCATTTTTCAAATTCTTCCCGAAGTTCTGGAAAAATCAGTAGATCTGAAGCACACTTTAATTCCTCCCCAGAGGTCAGGTTGAACATATCCTGAGTGAAAGCTGTAACTTTCTAAATATAGTGATAAGATGTGAAAGATTTCAGTGACTCTGAGATATCAGTATGACCCTTTACTAAATATTCATACTTTGATATAGTAGATTTCAAGGCTGTACTCACATCAATGAGAAAGCTCAGTCTTTCTGCAGGATCTGATGGGGGTCCGTTGCCGTATGCCTCCAGTTGCTTCTGTGTTTCTGCAAGCTTTGTCTCAATTTGCTCTTCTAAACGAGGCAGGGATTTCTATATAGCAATTATGAAAATTAGCTGTGTATTACAAGTCTAAAAATCCTGTAGTTATCTTATGTTAAAATTAATTATTTCACCTGAATGTGATGAACCAATTCAATTGTTAGTTTCTCAGCCAACTTGGGAATAGTAGCAAAACCTTCTTCATAGAGTTTGCTGAGGAAAAATGGCATACATCATGCATTCTATAAAAGCACAGATTTACTAAAATCTCAAATAACAGGTACTAATCTGTTTGTACTTATGATTGCATGGTCACATACACTACCTGATTTACTAAGTACAGTTGTGCAAACAAGCATGCATGCAAAACGGTTCAAAAAGAGAAACAAACACTAGCCATGCCGCTCACATGAAGGTTCTCAGTAAACTCTATGCTGTTTGATATGTGTATTTAATGTCATGTCTATATATATATATCATGTTTGATATATGTATTTGTAGATTAAAGGTTTGACATTAAACCATTCGTTCAGCTCAACTCTCAACAGACCATTTACCCACCTGAAATGAGGATGGTCTTTGAAGAAGGCATCCTCTGTTAATGTGGCCTCATTAAGAGTGACCTGATCTATAATCTCTTTTTGTCCCCTGCACCTTACAATCATGTAGCCTTTAGTAAGGTGAATGACCTCATTGTGCACAATGTCTACCACTGTCCCTTCAGTGCCCTTATCCACCAGATCCGGCTTTGTTAAGATGCCTGTTGTGTAGTAAAAATATGATCAGAATATTAATGCTCTTAATGCATGGTAACCTATGGTTTTACTGACAGCATTTAAATGCAATGAGTATTGCACACCTAAAGTTCTTTCGCCCTCAGGGTCCTCCCCCTGAGCCATCTGCAATGCTTCTGTGGTCGCGATGTCAACATTGCATGGCACCACAACCAGGTTGATAGTTTCTTGCTTTGTAACAAACTTCCTGATCAGTTTCTTAATCTAGAAGAAAGGCATTTGATTAATGATCGTGTCTTTCCAACAAAATGTAATTTGACAAATATAGTATATACAAAGTTTACCTGATCTCCAATATTCTCAGGTTGACCCTTGACAGCCACTCGTGCAATCCCGGGGAGGTCAATGAGAGTGAGGTCAGGAACATTGGCAGAATGGATCTGCAGACTGATGAGTTCATCACTAATACCAACACCTGCTCCAGCCATCTCATCCTGGGCTACAAACATAATTAGATGTAAGACTTTTTAGAAATGTATCTATACTATTTTGGAAGACCTCAAAGTGCATTCTAAGCATTTTCTACCTTCACGAATCTTTTTCTCCACTTCTGCTGGGTCATTAATGTCTTCCTCGTAGTTCTTGTAACTGATTCTCCCATGCCATTTCTCTTCGCCTTTAGTTCTTATCATCTTGATCTCAAGAGGGCATCGTGTAACAATTCCTTACAAAACATGAAAGGGTGGATGCCAGACAGTTTCACCATCCCTTATAAAAAATTAACCATGTTTTTTGGCTAATTGGTTTAATTATAATAACCATGGTTTTTTGGTTTTATTTGTAGTAAAACCAAGGTTAATTTTCATAAGAGATATGGTGTTGTTCATAGTGTCGTACAGTATGTATACATTCCATGGCATATGAAGGTAATCATTCTGTATCGTGGTATAGAGAGTAGGGGGAGACCGGGGACAGTTGCAACGCTTTTTGCATTTGGCTCTGTTACTCAGAGACGGTTTGGATTAGACAAACCAATTGTTTACAGAATAAACTTATATCTGTATGTTAATAGTCTAAACCATTGAAAGATAATTACAGAATCTACATTTTTCACAATTTGCATTTGAATGTAAGGAGTCAGATGTTGCAACTGACCCCGGGCCCGGGGACAGTTGCAACATTGTTTGGGGATGGTTGCAACATGTTACAAATACAATATATTACAATATATGTCCGTGTTAGCAAAATTATTATTATCAAAAATTGAAGTTATATTACAGTGTTATTTATTCATCAGCTTTGATTAGATGACAATTATAGATTTGTCTAGATGAGTAGGCCTTATATGCAGATGTCAAATATTCAAATTGATATAAAATACAGTAGGCTTTTAGTGACAGGAAGAATGGAACAATTTGTAAGGCAATTTACTGTTGCAACTGTCCCCGTTCCTGTCAGCCATGATAAAACCACATGTGCTAGCTAAACAATTGACCTTGATACATGGTAATCATACTAGCTTAAAGTTAACATATCACTAATTTAAACCATATAAGTTTGAGCTGAATCACAAAAACAGTGACAACAGTTTAAAAAAAACAAAGCTCAAGAAAAAAAATACTTTCATACTCTAAAAACAGTTTTTCTTCAATAAATCCTGGATAAGCTCAGGAATCTCCTTGATTTTTCTCTGCAAGGGGGGGCATCCAATTAAGCATGTGGAGTGTGAGTGCCATTACTCTAGCTTGTTTCTGGTTGGAGAAAAATGACATGTTGCAACCATCCCCTGTTGCAACTGTCCCCGGTCTCCCCTACCATCACTGTGCCATGGTATATCCACAGTATTTTATAGAAAGTTAAAAGTTAATTACGTAAAAGCAATACAATTAATATTGTTGTATGTTTTAATTGTATGTGTTCTCCTTACCACTACCCCTGGGTAACGCTACCCCTGACAGCGCCTCCAGAACAGAACTCTTTCCTGAGCTTTGGTCTCCAATGACGGCGATGGCAGGCAACGCCAGGTCCTTTTCGACTCCCAAAGAACGTAAATTGTCGATAGTGTCGATGCAAGGGCGGATTTTTTCCTCATAATGCTGACTGAACGTGTAACTCATTTTCTCCATCCTTAAACAACGTCAAAATGTCAACAGTATAAAGGTTGCTGATATGTCAGACGCTGACGCTGTTTATTCGCGCACTCCTCGTATGGATTGTCTCAGAGTGATGCTGGTTTTATCGGTATCCGGTAAAGTGAATCCTAGAGCGTTTATGTACGTGGGTAAGTTTCATTTCTTGGGTATCACAATAGTTTCGTTTCGCCCCTTTAAATACGCGTTAGACTATACCACAATCAGTGTTGCCAGATTGGGACGGCGATTTCCAGCCCAAAAGCTCACCAAAACCCGCCCACTACAAGAAAAAAACGCCCAAAATTGTACTGCAAAATAATGTGATATCATTTCATTACCAAGTCATTTAAGGTTGATAAGCACAATTTGTATCTCCTTAAAACAAAATAACGATGATAAAAAAAAAAAAAAAAAAAAACATTTTCCAGGAAAACAGATCAAAACAGGGCAATAATTAAGGAGAATTAGACAATATGACTAAAATGTCCAGGTGGACACTGTCAAAACAGCAATCAAGAAATGAACCGAAGACTTTAACCCTCGATCGGAAGTAGCCTACACATTGCAGAACATAACGCAGAATTTAGCAGTCAAAACGGATTCATCGTTGATTCAAACCTTTTTCAGCAGCTGTCAGGGACAAGTAGAGTGCAGTCTGGATGGTGTAAAGTTACAGATGTTTGGTTAGGCTAGTGTGCACATATGACATGGACAGGAATCGTCCCATATTTGATTTCAATTCAAGTCATTCACTGTGCTCTCCTCTCAGAGAGTTATATTCACCATAGAGTGATCTCCTTCCACGTGTGCGTTTTTTAGAGTTGCTCACTACTGTACGCTCTTTTGTATAGTAGGCTATGTCACTTTGCCTTAGCGATCACTTGAATATACAGCTACAACTTCTCGCGCTCAATCGCGTCTGCCTGCGGATCGCTGATTGGCTAAAAGTGCGTGCTCGTCGGTGATGTCAACACTAACGCCAGCTGACTCTGCATGAGCGTGTGCGTGTACAGTAATGTCATGATGACTGATTTTATGGACTACATGCACTTTAGTTTCGTTTTTTTTTTAACCGATTAGACTTTAAAATGTAGATGTTTGAAAACCGCCGAAATGACCCCAAACCAGCCCAAATTTTGACCACCCGCCCAAACCCTTTTCTACCTGCACAATAAAATTCAAAACCGCCCAATCTGGCAACACTGAACAATATCCTGCTGTTTCTATTCAAATGAATACGCATGCATGGCTTCCCTATTTGTTTTAGCATGTAGCCTACTACGAGCATTGTGTATGAATTAGCATAAAAGCAATACAGTGCTACAAATGCAATTTAGGCCCTAATCTCCCCATATGATCAATTACTTTTTAAAGTTATACCCATGCGTTATTTGCAAAATGATTGATATTGAAATATAATAATAATTAAATAAAATAATAAATATAATTAATTCAAAAAAAAATTTATTTTAGTGTCAATTTTTGGTTGAAGTTTGTGTTTTCTGGTGAAGTTTCAGTTGAAATCAAAATATATTGCTAGGGTATAAAAAATAACCTCTAGAAATAATATTTGAAATACCCTGTAGAGGGGGGTGTTTATCCATAATCACAATACAGAGATGATTAGGTGAACAGAGCAGCACTGTCTGACTAGAAGGTTTTCTGACCATGATAATTAAAGCACCCACAATAATAAGTCATCTCAAAAGTTTAAACCTATCATGCTGTAGTCTATGTATGTATCATGACTTATAATTTGTACCATTCCTATCATTTGTACCACCGCAAGCCCTAACAGCTGACATTAATTCATGTATAGCTCTTGGCAAGTGCATTCTTTTCATTGAACACAGGTCATCACATTTTTAACACTGTAAACTAGTGTAAAAGGACAGGAATTCTTCTGTCAACATTGTATTCTGCATAATTTCAAATATGACGTTTTTGTAAATTGTTACTGAAAAAGTACAGCAGTTGTTTATACTGTTTGTTTACCAAAACTGCTTCAAAGAATGGTTTTAATTCATTTTGTGCTTTCTTTTAGACTATTCTTCTGAAAACCAACAAGGTGCAAGTTCAAAGTAATGCACAAGCTTTGCTCAATGCCTTGGAGGACTGTTAGTATCACTGGCTGTTTGACCAGTGTTTATTGACCAGAACACATTTTCAGGGACATTGAAAGATGTTGTAAATATTGTTATAAATGAGCTTTTAAAATATTTATTCTGTGTCAGATATTTCCCATTACGTCTATAGTCTTGAGGAAGCATTATTGTGACCCCATTTGATCGTGTGATTTTATACATTAGCTGGCTCTCCAAGCCCACCCAAGCCTCAGTATTAGACATTGCATGTGGTGCTATAGCATGACTGGATGTGTCTTGAAAGTCAGGCAGCTGAAACAAGCCATCCTGAAGTTATAGTTTGGGTGGAATGGAAACTGAGCTCCAGTTTTAGAGTCAGCCAAGTAGTTTGAAGGATGTAGTCAAAGATATCTGTAAAGATATGTTGAGATTATTTGTTTGACATTTTTATCTGTTGAATACAGCTAATTGTGACATGTCTCTCTAGATTACTTTATACTGATTAGTCATTTGCAGTATTGAGTGATGAAATATGTTTTGAATCATGACGTTGACCATGCCAACATATTTGTGCCAATAAGGCCCTGTCCCAAATACGTATAGACAACCAGATAGTGGACTGAGGTGAAGAGTGCTTGTCGCAAATTTAACCCCTTGTTTAATGTGATACAAGACTCTCTATACGTGTCTTTTTCACCCTGTCATGGTTTATTCAGCAAATGACGCCAAAAGCAACAATTCCTTCAACATTCGGTAACTGGATATTATTTTTATTGATTTTTAATGGATTAATGTTGTTTCCTAACATGTCTCTTTGCTGTTAGATTATTCATCCATGACATCTTGAATCTTTAACAAAGCTGGTTTCAAATTTCATTCACATTTACAATCTTATTCAGTATTTTTACACTCCTATTGAAACTCGTAAAATTTGAAAAAAACTGAAAAAAATGATTTTTTTTTTTAGTCAGACCACCATGTATCAATTCTGTACTTGTATTATAATTTGTGTCCTCACTTTCACAGAAATGGAATAATCAATAAACATATCAGGAGTTTGATTATTATGCCTGGATGTTTTCTGGCAATGATAAACAAGGTGTCACTAAAACGTTAAAGGGATAGTTCACACAAAATGAAAATTCTGTCATCATTTACTCTCATGTCATTTCTATCCTAACCTGTATGACTTTCTTTCTTCTGTGGAACACAAAAGATGATGAATAATGTTGGTAACCAAACAGTTTTGGTTCCCATTTTCTCCCATTATGTTATATACATATACATATACACATACATATACATATACAGACACACACATACATATAAATAAATACTAAACACTTGACACTTTTGAGCTTTTGAGTTTGAACAGGATCAGGGTTTTTTTTTTTTATGTGTAAAAGTTTGTAACACCACAGATGTTATTTTTAAAGCAGACTAGACCACATGTGTTTGAGGAACCTGCAATGTCCAGTCTGTTATTACTTGAATCCTTTCCCATGCAAATGAAACATATACACACACACACACACACATATACGCATCTTCCCCTCATTGAGCCATGCTTCCTTCCTATTCCCAGATGCTTTTGTATGGAGAGCCACCCAGTTATTTAAAAAGTCCATTAGGCCCTTGTTTAGAAAGCCTGAGATTAAAAATAACAAGAAACAGGCGCATGGAATATGCCAGCGTCACATGTTGTGTGCTGAAGATGTTTGGGCATTTGCACGAAATTTGAAATAAAGAAAAATAACACAAATTAAAAAATACTCACAAAGACATTTCCAACGTCTAGTTCAAAGTTATTATCTAAAAAGGTCAAATTCACTTGGAAATGGAAAGAAGACTAGTCTAAGCATATGGCCCTCCTCAAGGGACATTTTTATCGTCAAGGTTGTCATTTTAATCAGAGCTGAATTTGACAAACACCAGGACTGTTGTTTTTTCTTCGCTGTTTTCCTTTCTTTTACCACAACCCAAAAGAAATACAAAATGACATTATTTGTATAACCTTTGTCACTGACAATAACATATTTAAGAAAATGCATACATTTGGTCTCTCTGTGTGTATGCACAAGTTCGGCTTTTAAAAACAACGGGCTGCATATGTTTTTATTTCCATTTTTGGTTTTTCTAAGTCGAATCTTCTTGATGTTAGAACTAACAAAACAATGTTAGTGTTATTGCATCCTTTCCCACAATCACTGTAGAGTTCAAGTCACCTTTATTTATATAGCGCTTTATACAATAGAGCTTGTTTTAACAGTAATAAGAGGAAAATTATGCATTTCGGCTGTTTTTAGGCTCAAGTCAGTTCAGTGTTGATTCAGTTCTGATGTAAAGATCATCAATTATTAAATTAGTTCATTTCATCTATAAAGCAGTTCTATGATGTCATTGTCCAGCTCAGATCAGTTCTCATACAACCCCGGCATTACATTGTTGCATATCTCATCCCATGTACTTCTTTACACTGTTGTCGCCCACCACTCTGAGTGAAGGTCCCTCAGTTGCCTGGGATCATAGATGCTGGCAGGCTGAAAATGGGAAGCATGACATAGTCCAAGAAGCATGAAACTGTCTCACCCACGCGCTCCTGTCTGATGTAGCCCACGGAGACCATGTTCATATTGAGACTTGAAACTACCTCTAAGCTCAAACGTCTTCCTCTATTTGTGCATTGGTTTGGTCACTTTGTTAAATCCTTCTAAATGTGAGATCACCACTTGTGTACTGCTGAACAGGCTGTAATTTTTCATGTCTTTTATGCTTTTGTTAACCACAAGCTGTTATTTCTTTCTATTAAAACATGAAACACCTCATTCGTTGTCTTCGTTATGTGCGCAGGGCTTATTGCGTGGTGATTTATGCGATGAATATGTAAAGCCATGCATTAAAAGAATTCTCTCCTGATTAATCACTGTTATACTGTCATAATTCATTTGCAATAACAACTGCCAGTTTGCTTATGTTGCTGTCTGTGCTGTAATATAGAACGGTCTCATATTGCATGGCAAAGAACAGATGTGTTCCCCATTGCTGAAAACGTTATACAACAACGTCTTTCAAATTATGTCTGAAAAAGACACTGCAAATGTTGATCTTTTAAGAAAGGATTTGTTTAAAAAAAAAAAAAAATTAAGTACCAGATCCATTTTGTATGCAATTCCGTATGAAACTTGTGTATGGCACTTGCTTAGATTTTTTTTTTTTGGACATTTTCAAATAATGGTACTTGAACTTTCAAATTGACCTTTAATGCAGTGTGTAATATATATGTTTGTGAATGTAAAAAGTATCAAAGATCAAAGTGGACAACAGATCAAAATTATCCTGTTACATACCTAACACCAGCCTATAGTGTTCATTGGCTGCCCGCGAATGTCATTTACTTTGACCCGCCCTCAAACCCAGACAGCAACATAGTGTCGGCCCAGATCTGCCCCACATCTGATATGCTGTGGGCCGGATCTGGGTCGACACTATGTTGCTGTCTACTGGAAGTCTGGTTTGTGTTGTCGACATGTCTCTTTGAGACTGTGTTTTATGAGAAAATTAAAATGTTTTTTGACCTTGGATGCATGTAAACCTGTTGTTGGAGACCTCCAAAAAAACAATTAGGAACCTTTTAAAATAGCATAATAGGGACTTTAATGAACATTTTAATATTTAAAATAAATGCTGTTCTTTTGAGCTTTCTATTTATCAGAGAATCCTGAAATGTATCCACAAAAATATTAACTTTTTTAAAAATGGATAATAATACGAAACTTTTCTTGACCACCAAATCAGCATTTTAGAATGATTTCTGAAGCTTTGCCATCACAGAAATAAATACATTTTAGTAGTTATTTGAATTGTTATTTTAAATTGTAATAATATTCTACGGTATTAGTGTTTTTAATGTCTTTTTGATTAAATAAAATCTAAATTAGTGAGCATTAAAGACTTCTTTAAAAAACATTAAAACATCTTACTGACCCCAAATGTACTTACTAATAGTTAAAAAAAAATGGATTTTTAAACAATAGCTTGAATCCAAAACCTGACATTTCAAGTAATGTTGCATTTGCAATTTATTGTTTTTTCTTAATGGTAACTTTGGTGTTCACAGTTTTAAACTGGTAAAATAGGACACATATATTTAATCTATAATTTGTTGACAAAGTGTACCAAAAATCTTCAACTAATTATATATGATGACATGAGGATGTACAAATACACAGTACATGCAAAATAAAATGTGTATGTTTGATAAATTCTTTATGTTGGGACCAGCATGACTAACTGACAACAAAACAGAAAAATGATATAGTTTTGAACCTTTTCCCAAATAAACAGACATTTTTTTTAGTTCTCTTTCAGTAAAGTAACTTTACATTAAACAGTAAGCAATACAAACAATGTGCTCATTGCATGCAAACCCATTAGCCTAAATAATGAAGACAAGGCTTTTCCTATTTAATGTGCACAATTGTCTACATGTTTACACCACATTCGTTCCCCCACCAAAGTTTGTAAATGGTACTAAATCATAAACGTCTGCCATGTCATGGGTATTTGGTGCATATGGCAATCACCTGTTTACAGAGTATTGTTCGAACCCATTAAAGCAGTGTTTTTGTGTTTTTGAGAACTGTACAACACAAAGAAAAATCGCTTGTTTTTTTCTAACATGAGAACCCTCCAAAGGTTTGGCTCGATGCCGGCAGCTTGATTTGTGTACCTTGTTACAGCCCACAGCTAGATTGACAAATTCCCTCTCCCCGTCCTGGCTCTGTATTAAACACAATACATTATGGGGCAGGACTTCCCCTATTGTCTGAGCCCGGGTGTGGACCAGAGCGCTCTGTCGCCACATTGTGCTCTTTTCCTCTCCTCCAACTCTGCCTTGAGGAGCAGCTGAAGAAAGTGACTACACCAGAGAAAGACTTCTGGTCCCTTCACTTCTTATCTATGGACAATATTTGTTGTTGAGTTAAATACAGAACTCTGAACCAGGGGCGTCATGCAAGCCAAAATTCTGGGGGGGCACAATCTGAGACGTTGCAATTGTTTTCTGACGGGTGATATGGATCATGTTAGGAGGGGTCAGGGGGTTTCTCCCCCTGAAAATTTTTTAATTCTGGCTGCGAAACATTAGCCTCGTGAGACCATCCTGATCTCGCGAGCTTTCAAGGTTTCACTCGCAGATCAGTCTGGATACTTTCCGTTAAAGAAAATTTGGGAGCAGTTCACCAAACGAACGTCCAATCAGCGTTGGCTTTGAGGCGGGTTGAGGTGTGACGCAACGAGAAGCGCGTCAGTTCAGTCTAAAGAACATGTCGGCTTCAGCGGATGAAACTAGCATCAGCGTGGCTATCGAGCAAGTTTTATCGGAATTACAGAGTATTTCTTCACTGAAAGAAGAGCAAAACACTGCTCTGGAGGCTTTTCTCAGAGGAAAAGATACGCTCTGTTAGTACGTCATATGCTTCGTTGATCTGATTGGTTGATTTGGCCCGTCTATCACCAACATAGGCCAATCAGCTAACCAGTATTTTCGCCCCTTACCAAAACTACTTCAACGGAAGGTTTCCAGATGGATATGCGGAGCAAATCCATCTGGCGGAGTCAGGTTAGCGAAACATACTATTTCAATGCAGTTTGGGAGGGACAGAAATACCTTAACGGAGCTAGCAGCAACCCTCCTCTATCTGAGGACTAAGTTAAAGTATATGTGTATCTTATATGTGCATTATAAGATGTTTTGAAGGCCAAAAAAACTCCTAAAGTTGAGCTTTGACTGATAGGCTTTTCATTTTTGTCTGTCAGTGAAGAAAGTAAACATAGGGTCAACTGATAGGTTGATTTATGAATCATTTTCTCAGACGAATTTATTTACTGAAAGCTACTCGGAAAGCTAGGTAGCCTAACTAAGTTTATTAAATTCATTCACAGTACACATTCATTATTGATCTTATGCCTAATACAGGGCCGTAGACAGGGCTTTATAATCACAGAGGTCCTAAATTTGAGGTGGGTAGGGGGTTCAAATTTTTTATTTCTCTGATATGTGCATTTCAAGACGTTTGAAGGCCAAAAAAGGATAAGAAATAGCTTTAAAACCATGTCAGTGGGCAGATTATTTGTCAATACCTGCTCTCACTTCTTATCCATCACTCTTTCTTTTTCTCTCAGTCTCCTGAACTTGCCTTCCCCTCCTAAAGCTGAGCTTTTTTAATTTACTTAAGGCTACAAATTGTACTATATTAATTCTCAATATGTACACATTCATTATTAATCTTGTGCCTAACAATGAAAACGTCTTTTCCCCTCACAATGACAGTAAACTAATTATTAGCCTACATTACGAGTCATGTTACATAGGCCTATTTTCAGCTCAAAATGGCGAAATTAGACAAAAGTATATTCGTGTGCCTGATTATTTTTGTCATTCGTTTAACATTTATGAACTAAAAAAAACAGTCAAATATGAAATGTTTAGTTTAGCTACTTACATCTCGCACTTGACTGCACACTGAAGCGTCGAGTCTCACTGCTAAAATTCGCGCTCAGCTTCTGTGAACATAAAGCCCGCCTACTTTGATTTGATTGGTCATCTCAAATATTCTGACATTGACGAGCAGTGACAGACCAATGAGGCTCAGATGAACACGCACGCACACACACACACTGTCCTCTGTTTCTGACGTGCGCTCTGCTCGGCACCGCTGCGGATTGAAGATGAACAACGCGCTGAATCTGATTATAACAAGACTGAAGAAATAAAAAATTATCAGGGAGGAAAAATCTGAGGGGGCACGTGCCCCCTCACTTTGAATGAGCATGACGCCACTGCTCTGAACTGATAAGCAGCTTAAACCAAGATGAAACTGGTGGCTCTATCCGGCCAAGAGATTTGCTTTGCAACAGTCACTTCTGTGGTTATTCTTCAAACATGCAAAGAGTGAAAAGTCATTTTAATCTATGTTTTGGAATCTAATTGGAAATATCACAGTTACATTATCACAAACCCTAACCCTATATCCAGTATGTTATAATACATTACACAATAGTTTTTGTGAAGAGGGGAATATTTTTTGTGTATGTTTTCATAATCAGCATACCTGTTAACGACATGAGTGAGTAAATGACAGAATGTTCTTTTTTGTCTGAAAGCAAACTTATTTTCTCTTCTAATCTGTAGCTTGTTAATTATGTTATGTATTACAGTTTTTTCATGTTTTTGAAACAATTCTTTTATGCTCACCAGGCTGCATTTATTTGATAAAAAAAACTGTAAAAGTAGTAATATTACGAAATATTATTACAATAAAAGAAATCCTGTAATTTATACCATTATTCCAGTCTTCAGTGTCACATGATCATTCTAAAATAATTCTAATATGCTGATTTGTTGCTCAACAAACATTTGTTATTTGTGTTGATTATTATTACAACAGTTGTGCTGCTTAATATTTAAGTGGAAACTATGATTTCGGGGTGTTTTTTTTACTTTAGAACATTTGTGTGTTTGTGTGTGTGTGTCTATAGGCCTATATAAAGGTCATTCAACCAAACATGCAATGCATTACATCATACACTAGTGTGTATATATACGTGTGTATTGAGAGTGCGAATCTGTTTCTGCCCATATGTACTCGATATTTGTTTGCATGTGAACACTATTTATGTACAGTCACTGCACATCAACATTGTAATCTGTATTCAAATTTAGGGTCAAAGGGATGCTTGTGCTTCAGGGCAACAGCTCTTTCAAACTGCTGAGTTATAGTCTTGCTCCATTAGCAGAATCTGGCTAATGCAGTCTTGAAATAATACGGCGAGTCTCCTCTGGGGCAAAATCATTTTTCCTGCTCCCTCTTTCGCACACACACACATCAATGCCATACAGACTTTCGGTGGGCAAACGGAAACTGTAGCGAGTGCAACTGTGCCACATACTCAGATGCTAAAGTGCTCACCTGACAAAATTTACAGTATTTCCTCCATGGCTTCACAGATGTTCTGACACAGAATCACACGCAATCTGACGGGGCTAAAAAGCTGAAACAGAGAGGATCTCACAGCCACATTGTCAAATCTGTCATGAAGGCACAGGGTTGAAATAAACCATCAGGACCCGAGGCAAACACACCGCACTGTAATTTATGGCCGCTGAGGCGAATGCTGACTGCCTAGTCAAAGTATAGCGGGAAGGCAAAACACAAGCTGTGAAAAGCATTTATTAACTTTCACTCCCTAGACGCTTGGAGCCTGCACTTGTGACAGTGAAATGTTTTGTTAACCCCTTTTTGCAAACGAAACTGTCTGAAACGATTTTTTGCGACTTATAATTATATATATTTTACAGATATATACCAGCCATTTTCCTCTGACATGTTGAGAATGTCCCCCATACAAAATATACATTCTGTGTGATTAAATTGGAACCTTCTGGACTATGAAACAGTCCCCTCACGGCAGGCCTGGAAATCCATTTATGTGCACAGCTCACTATGTATAATTGCCACACAAGTGGAAAAAAAGGTATTTAAGTGCAAGTGCAATGCACAGGGACACTTTAGGGCAGAGAGAGAGAGAGAAAGTGAAGAAAAATAAGACAAAAATGACAAACTAAAGTCAAAACTTGAGTCATGTTGACTCCATACTACCCAGTAGAGGTACTGTATCCTATACTATTTATTTTTAATCACTATGTGGTATAAATATGTAACGTTAAAGGTTTCAAGCAGAAGTATGCTACATTCATTGCCATATGACCTCATTACTGTTTAATTCAGTGAGTATAGTGCAGTCCAAAAATTATTTTGCATTTTAAATCCAGTTTTATCTAAAATGTCTTGCCTGATTAAAAATGAATACAAAAATGTTAATATCACTTCCAGGTCACTCCTCACAAGTCAAGCCCAATGCATCATTGACAGTGTGCGTTACATACAGTTTGCGCTCCATTTTACATTTACACATTATTTCACAATTTGCATATTGCATACTGCAAATAAAGTACAAGTAGTAATGTTATGTGCTATTTTGTACTAAAGAAAACCTTTATGATGGGTATATATTTAGCCAGGTGTCTCATAAGGAATATTTCATGAATTCAAAATTTGAACAGAATGTTTTGCTTTCATTTTAACATCTATATGATACATGAATCAGTGTTGGGAAGTAGCTAACTAAGTTGCCCAGCTTCTTTAAAAACAGTGTAGATTTTACAGTAACAAGCTTTTTTAATGCTGCTTTCCCTGCACAGCAAAATCCCTCTGCTCAGAGAACATTTGGTCCCTCTCTACAGAGAGTTAAAATAACACTGAGTCAGAGTTAAAGTTAATGAGATACTTAAGTGATTCATTAAGTGATGATTGGGCATTATTGATGAACACCTGCTGTCAACTAGCAGAATCACTGAAGGAAAGAGAAACAACAAGAACAGAAAAAAGAGAAACACAAGAACAACTGACTTTTAATTTAAAAAAAATTAAATACATAATGGGGATTTTTTTTAAGACATAGACGTCAAGAATCAGCATCTGAATCTCAACAATGGTGACATGTTTCATGCCGCAATGCATCCTGGGAGCCATGAGTTTTATACTATTGTGGCTGCCAGCATGCATTGCGGCATGAAGCATGTCACAATTGTTGAGATTCATATGCTGATTCTTGATGTCTGTGTTTAAAAAAAAAATCCCATAATGTATTTTAAAAATCAAAATTCAGAATGTCCGATCTGTGGCAAGAGAGTATTGTTACTGAATATAATCTATTAACATCAAATAACCACTTTTGGACAGTGATGAGATAAATGCATTATTCTACTTTTTGTTGTTGAAAACTATATCACCTGATCATCTTTGTTTCTGGCTTTCATTTTAACAAATTACGTGTTTTGGTAAAAACTGTTACAATAACCACAAACTCACAAAAAAAACCAAGAGTCAAACTGCCCAACTAAATGGTGATCAAACATTTTCAATAAATCGTCAACATCTAAACCTCTGTTAATTCTCAATAAGACCTTCTGTAGACGTATGACAGAAATAAAGTCAATCTGGTTAGTAATAAGTGAATAAGTGAAGCTGGTGCTGTTTGTGAATTTGTTTGATCCTCCTCTGCTGAGAACTTGAGAGATTTAATGTCTTTTGTCTTCATTTGATTTCATCTAAGGCTGTGGCTGGAAGTCAGTTGTAGTTCTTGTGTTTATCTTTTTTCTGTTCTTGTTGTTTCTCTTTCCTTCAGTGATTCTGCTTGTTGACAGCAGGTGTTCATCACTAATGCCAAATCATCACTTAATTAATCACTTTCAGAGTTATTTTAACTCTCTGTAGAGATTGACCAAATGTTCTCTGAGCAGAGTTAATTTAACTCTGGGGGATTTTGCTGTGTGTTTTCAACTTAGGTGTAAAGATTGGAGTGTTTTGCCACCTTTATTAGTCGCTTAGTGTACATTCAGTGCTGTTCAGTGCTAACTCAGCTTACAGGGAATGTTCTAGATTATCTATCTATCTATCTATCTATCTATCTATCTATCTATCTATCTATCTATCTATCTATCTATCTACAGTATCTATCTGCAATGAGTTATATATTAAAAATGAAAGTTATGTATATAAAATTATATATTTTACATTAAAAGGAAAATTATAGTCTCTTGAGCTGTATTAATGTGGTACAAAAATTAAGGATCTCCATTAGTGACCCAGCTAAAAAAAATGTTCTTAGGACGTTTTACTAACATTAAGTTACACTAACATTCCCATTAAGTTATGAAAAAAATACGTTCACAGAACGTTCTGGGAACCAACAAACGTTAGCTGGGAACGTTTAAAAAACGTTAGATGAACATCCAACTAAAATGTTTCAAAATGTTTGTGAATGATAAATAAAATTTGAATGATACCATGTTGAGAACATTAATAAAGACCAGATAATTCTGAACAAACATTCTATTACTCTTTTTCAAAATGTAAAACTTTAATTGTGAGTAGCTTGTAGCTTGATAAGGTACAGTTTAAAAGTAACTTTTCAACACTGATGTGGATGTATATAAGTGAGTAATATAGTAAGAGTACCACTGCCGTGGCATGATGTCAGCCTTGGTACAACGACTCTTCCCTTCCCCCGCACTGGAAAAGCCAGTCACAGGAAATTATGTTTTTTTTTACACAGAATATTTTCCAGGCTCTTTCTCTTTGTTTCTTTTACCCTCTGTCTTTTTCCCTTTCACATTTTCTCTTTACTTCTCTAATTTATCTCTCGCTGTCTCACGTTCATTCACAAATGACTTGCCTTCAGCTGTCACTGTGTGTTTGCAGGTATTCACAAGGGTGCATGTGTTGCACCTTATGAAGTTGCCGCTATAGGCTGTGACTCGTTTAACACATATATTTTAGCTTTCTGCTGCTGGCTAGCTTGGCCAGATCTGTTGATTTAAAGCCTCTCCAGTACCAGAACTACTGCTGGGTCTCCTCCACATATTAACTGTGTGTTTTGCAGCCTCAGGGAAACCTAACAGGATCTTGAAGCAGCATGGGCTTCAGAGATGCACCCATGCAAGTGCACTGTTGCGTGGACACACCCTGCCAGCAATTGACCTTTGCCCCACTGCCTTCTGGGTAAGTCTAGAAAGACAAAGCTTTGTGAGCACACACACATACTGGGAAAAAAACAACAACAACAAATTTTGGGGGATCCAGTAGCATGTGGAAGGCCTCAGTTTGGAGAAGCATAAGATTTGGTGGATTAAGCAAGAAAAAATCCCAAAAGAAGCATGCAACATTACTGATGTTAGGCAAGTATATATATATATATATATATATATATATATATATTTAATCGAAGGTGGAAGAAAAAACATTTCATATTGATCTATGGATTTGTGCCAGTAAACTTTTGTTTAATGAATATAGCCACCATAATAATTAGTAATTAGATATATGCCTGTATCACAATAACTGCAGGATGTGCATGTAAAGTGTGCTGTATGTGGCATGGCTGTGGTTTTCTGTGATTCATGGGTTCCTTAGACACAACAGTAGTGGTCTCTTTTTCAAAACAAACACAGAAGTTAAACAAAGTAAAGATGGTGGTTGTGGCCAAGTTGGAAATATACTGTGGCTTTAAATGTTTTCCCAAGCTTGGCCAACAAGGTGATGGATCGAAAGAGGAATATTGACACGGCCAATAACGATTTATTGCTTATTTTAACATTTTTTAATAATGACTTTGATTAATACTAATCATGAGAGACAAAAACTAAAACTTAAAAAGCTTCAGGGGGAAAAAAATGTTTTAAAGCCTTAACAGTCAGTTTGATTTACTGTGGCCAACATATTTGATTTACTTTTTCTACATTAAATCAAATTGACTCTATTTACTTTCTTAGTACACATCACTGGTCTTATTGTGAATGATTAATCAGCACGAGTTATTCCAGAGAAAAAAAATGTTTGTCTTTGCAATCCTTCATCCTCCAACCACCTGTCATATAGAGTCAACTTTTCACCATTTAATCAATCCCCTGGAAGAAAATATCCAAATCCTGTCATACTTTTTTTTTCTTGTTGAATTTACTCTTTCACGTAGAAGTATGTCATGTTGCCATAAAAATGGGCTGCTAATATAATTTCATGGTGACTTTAATAATTACCTTGATATTTGAATGCGGCCTGATGTAGGAATATAGTTTACAGAACAATTACTTTGTTTACATATAACTGACTTTAAAAGCGTGCAGATCTATATTAGCGTATATTGATCTGAACAGATTAAATTGTTTTTCATTTGACACATTTTTAGCATTTAAATTGACCAAATGTAAAAAGCCTCACAATTAATTAACATTTTTGTAATCTGTTCATTGAATGAGTGATGAACATTTAGGACGAACTGACTTACTAGAATGAATCAGACTTTACAAAGCTACAGTACATATGAGATTCTAGGATGAACTAATTCACTAAAATGTATCAGACTTGAAAAACTATGAGAAAAAGAGGTCTGTTTTAAGACGCACCGAAAGAATAGAATGAATCAGACTTAGCAGCGCAACATAAGAGAGAGAGCCGGCAGTGTGGTTGTTTACCTCCGTTCGCAGTAAGGTAATAAAAATTTAACATTAAAAACTGCTGTTGCTCTAAACCACAATTTGATGAGTTTTTCTCAAAGCTACTTAAGTTATATATGTGGTTGGAGTGTCATAGTGCTGCATGCAGGATGGTAAAGAACCCCACATGGTGTTTCTTTTACGGCATGAAACAGATGTTGCGATAGTATTTTCTTCCCTATTGTGACGTATATCCAAGTGAAACAGATTCTTGAAGAAAGAAGAAATGTAGGGTGGGACTTGATTTTGTCCATCTGGAATTGATTGAATGGTTGTTGTTTGCTATTGGTCGACCTCATGTGAGTGACAGGTTGCCCCGCCCTTGCGCCAGTAAACACGTCAGAAGAGAAGAAATACGCTACAAGACGGAGGGAAGTTATTTATTTTGATTAAAGATTATGAGGGCACATGACAAATAAAAAATTTTGCACGGAAAAATTATTTATATTAAATACTAAAATTCCATAAAAACAAAAGAATTGTCCTTTTTGATTTCCTGGTGACTCATTTATTTTTGACCATCCGTTTGTGCAGAAACAGAAGACTATGGTGTTGTTGTTACTGTGAAAGAAAATGAATCACTCTGAAAGTGAGAACAAAACAACAGTGTTGAACGCTGCATGTATAAAACTAGCAAATATTTTTACCTTGAAAAAAATGTGTTTCAATTTTGTATTCAAGATTTGCTTTTATATTTACACCACTTAACATTTTAGTCATTAAATCAACATTTATTTTTCAAAAATGTTTGAAATCAACATGAATTTTAAGGTTACATTTCTAGATTTAAAAAAATATATATTAATTTCTTATGTCTCAGACAATCTTACTTTATTGAGATCCTCACACCAGCTTTAACAACCTACAATAGATTTAGTCTCCTTTTGAATGCCAAAGCGTCTTTTATTTATCTATTTATTTTTATCATGACTATAAAGCTAAATATTAAAACTGTAATCCAGACTAGATAAATCCTGCAGCAGTCCAAATCCGTCATATTGGTGAAACCTTGTAATCCCTCCGTGCAGTCCATCCTCACCTACTCAGGATGGATTTTGTCATTTGTTTAAATTATTCATCGTCGTGTCTTGCCGTGCTGAATCTCTGGAGATGGCAGGAGCTGGAATGATCGCTCTGGTGTCAAGCAAATGTGGAACGGATGCTCTGATGTTTCCTGGAAGCCGTGTGTGTACCGTAGCGTTAACACGCTCTCCTCTCTTCTCCAGCCCGCTTCCCAGGGTGCACACAGAGTCTTCGTCAGACTGTAGCGTGTGGCAGATTGGGTGGACTAATTCAGGATTAATTGCAAGCTTGTTACAACAGGGCGCCCATATGGCCTCAAGCTCACTGGAGTGGCACTTTTGTGTCAAATCACACGTTTGCTTGAGGAAAAGGGAGGTTGCTGTTGGACTGAGTTGTGTTTCACGATTCTGTCGAATCGGCAGAAACATCCAAAATCCTGCTGGCACGTTACATGGATCTCGCTGAATTTCCAGCGGCAGTTCCGCAAGATTGAAAAGGACGTGATTGAACATTATTCTCAGCCAAAGAATTGCTCACAATGGAGAGTGATAGGTTATATTGTGTCTTCAATCAGAAATCGAAGACGTTCGAGATGAGGGAATTCATGAGTATGTGAAAGGCACGGTGGAAGGCATTTAAGCCTGTTTAGAGTCAATGTCACACAGATGTTCAGGATGAGATCCGTTCCTCGGCAGTAGAAAGCAATTAGAATCAAAAGCTCCCTGAATGCTTGTTAACTCCACAGTCATAAATCCATGATCCGATTCAAATTTTAAGAAACAATGCCGTCATGATCTATATTTCACTCAAGAGGCCACTTTTGTATCAAAATGCTTCAACGATGATCAGATTTGGCTTTTAGCAAGAGAAAATTCACCTAAATGATTGCTATTCCATTGCAGTTCCTCTTTGCTCAATGCAACTTGTATTCAAAATTTTGTAATTGCCTGCAAATTATCCCGAGTTTCGTTTTACTCATTGTTTTGACAATTCTATACTTATTTTAGTCATTGTTAATTGGATGTGACATTTAACCTTGTTGGCTAAAGGCACATGCAACAGAGACAATAAAGTCGTTACTTTGCAATGACATATATTAGAAGAAGTGTGCTCCAGATGCAAACCTTTCCATTCTGTAACCTTTTACCTGTCACAACAAAGAAACTTCAAATCAGAATGGAAACTGGTAAAATACTTGAAAAAATGGTGATCATTTGCAACAGATGTTTGCATGGCGGATTCCATCTGTTAGTTTTTTCATCAAAACATACGGGGCAACTTTAGCAGGCTCTCTAATTCAATTATAAAGTGGCAAACAAAAGGTTTGCAGTGTTGTAAGAACAAATGCTCAAAGGTGTCATCTTCTTTTGTGGTCCACACACTTCCAATTAGAGCTGCTTCTATGTGGGTGTGAAATCTACTAGCAAGAGCGATTTACCGAGCAAGTGACAACAGACAAACCAGTTGGCTGCGAGGACAGAAATGAAGGTGGCAGGAGGACTGTTTGTGGTGTGTGCCGTAAGGCTCTCACAGCGGGTTTGGCTCTCACCTGTTTCCCTGCGAACATTTCACACTTCTCTGCAAAGCTAGTCTCTCTATTGAGGTTTGATCTAGGGACTTTGTTCTTCTATAGCTGTTTATATTTAATAAAAAAAAATTATAATAATTTTCGAAAGAGTGTAAGTTCTTTCTTGTGCAAAACTCACCTACCACACTGTTGAAGTTGGTCTGACATATTTCCCAGTATATTCTTTTCTGTTGTGTTCTGAATGGTTTCTAGAGCATTCCGGTGGTTTCTTGGGTGTTCTGAGGGAGTCTTGCTATAGTTAACAGCCCAAAGTAAAAAAAAAAAAAAAAAAAAAAAAACATGCTTTAGTGCATATCTTAGGAGATTTTTCAAACCAGGCTCTTAAGAGAAAAACAAAGGAAAGAAAAAAAAAACCTTCCATTTCTGCTAAATTATATTACATTGCTTCTTTTACATTTCCCAACACGTTCAAAGTGAAATTTCCAGTGAGTGGTGCTAAAAGATGATGTTTTAAATAACGTTCCACCTACACTAAATCCTATACCCTAAACCTAATCGATAGTCTTAAAGGGTTAGTTCACCCAAAAATGAAATGTTAGCCTCATGTCATCCCACACCCGTAAGACCTCCGTTCATCTTTGGAACACAAATAAATATATTTTTGATGAAATCTGAGAGCTTTATGTCCCTCCATAGACAACTACGCAACTACCACTTTGACGCTTCAAAAAGTTCATAAAGCAATTGTAAAACTAATCCATATGAATTGAGCGGTTTAGTCCAAATTTTCTGAATCAGACACGATCACTTTATATGATGAACAGATTTAATTTAGGCTTTTATTCACATCCAGTATAAACATTAATGAACTCGCACATCAGTTGTGGTAAACAGAAGCTCAAGCATGTTCGCCAATGAGGTTTGTTCTCGTGTTACGCAGCACGTTTGAGCTTCAGCAAGAACCAATGATGTTCATTCTCGTGTTACGCAGCACGTTTGAGCTTCTGCAAGAACCAATGAGGTTTGTTCTCGTGTTACGCAGCACGTTTGAGCTTCAGCAAGAACCAATGATGTTCATTCTCGTGTTACGCAGCACGTTTGAGCTTCAGCAAGAACCAATGAGGTTCGTTCTCGTGTTACGCAGCACGTTTGAGCTTCAGCAAGAACCAATGAGGTTCATTCTCGTGTTACGCAGCACGTTTGAGCTTCAGCAAGAACCAATGAGGTTTGTTTTCGTGTTACGCAGCACGTTTGAGCTTCAGCAAGAACCAATGAGGTTTGTTTTCGTGTTACGCAGCACGTTTGAGCTTCAGCAAGAACCAATGATGTTCATTCTCGTGTTACGCAGCACGTTTGAGCTTCAGCAAGAACCAATGAGGTTTGTTTTCGTGTTACGCAGCACGTTTGAGCTTCAGCAAGAACCAATGAGGTTTGTTCTCGTGTTACGCAGCACGTTTGAGCTTCAGCAAGAACCAATGATGTTCATTCTCGTGTTACGCAGCACGTTTGAGCTTCCGCAAGAACCAATGAGGTTTGTTCTCGTGTTACGCAGCACGTTTGAGCTTCAGCAAGAACCAATGATGTTCATTCTCGTGTTACGCAGCACGTTTGAGCTTCCGCAAGAACCAATGAGGTTTGTTCTCGTGTTACGCAGCACGTTTGAGCTTCAGCAAGAACCAATGAGGTTTGTTCTCGTGTTACGCAGCACGTTTGAGCTTCAGCAAGAACCAATGAGGTTTGTTCTCGTGTTACGCAGCACGTTTGAGCTTCAGCAAGAACCAATGAGGTTTGTTCTCGTGTTACGCAGCACGTTTGAGCTTCTGCAAGAACCAATGAGGTTTGTTCTCGTGTTACGCAGCACGTTTGAGCTTCTGCAAGAACCAATGAGGTTTGTTCTCGTGTTACGCAGCACGTTTGAGCTTCAGCAAGAACCAATGAGGTTTGTTCTCGTGTTACGCAGCACGTTTGAGCTTCTGCAAGAACCAATGAGGTTTGTTCTCGTGTTACGCAGCACGTTTGAGCTTCTGCAAGAACCAATGAGGTTTGTTCTCGTGTTACGCAGCACGTTTGAGCTTCCGCAAGAACCAATGAGGTTTGTTCTCGTGTTACGCAGCACGTTTGAGCTTCAGCAAGAACCAATGAGGTTTGTTCTCACACTTTAAGCAGGTTTGGTTGAGCTTCTGTTTATGTTCGCTAATCAATGTTCATATGTGAATAAAAGCTTAAATTCAATCTGTTCATCAAATAAAAGCAATACAGTCTCTTCAGAAAATTTGGACTAAACCGCTCAATTCATATGGATTACATTTACATCACATTATGAACTTTTTGAAGCATCAAATTGTTGCGTATCGGTCTATGGAGGGACAGAAAGCTTCCTTTTTTTGAAAAGGAATAAAGGATGTTGGTGTTTCACTGCCACTAGTGTTTATTTCAGCTGGAAACTTCAGTGAATTGTGTGTGGGTACGTTTTGAAGCAAAAATTTGGGTAGATTCACGTTTTTTTATTGAGCCTATGTTGAGGTTTTTTCTGTAAGCCCTATAAATTACTGCGAAAAGTAATCGCACATCCTCCAAAAAAGTGTTGAGATATTCATGTGAAGCACAAATAATGCATCACAATTTACACAGCAAGTTTTCTGCAGAAAATATATGGTATTGAGGCTCGTCTTTGCAAGCACCGCTAAATGGAGAGCAAACAAACCAGATAGATAGATAGATAGATAGATAGATAGATAGATAGATAGATAGATAGATAGATAGATAGATAGATAGATAGATAGATAGATAGATAGATAGATAGATAGATAGATAGATAGATAGATAGATAGATAGATAGATAGATAGATAGATAGATAGATAGAGGAACAAAAGTTTGATTGTTTCCTTGGCGGTCTAATTAAATATTCATCCCCTTCTGTCTCATTCTCCATAATGATCTGTAACAAAATGCAATCAGATGGCTTTTTAAACCCTGTTTTGTGAAAGGCCTGTGCGGGTTACGAGGTCAAGGTTCAGCTATGAGGGGTTGAACTCAACTAATTGTCTCCCTAGAATGAGGTCTACATCTCTTTCAAACTGCTTTCATTGAGTCACGTTTTGAATTCGGTGCTTTGACTAACTTTACAAAGACTAAATTACAGACACCGTGAATGAAAGCGGCAGATACTTAAAATGTAAAAAAAAAAAGGCCTCCAGACAGGGATGTCACATCACAGATTGAACAGAAGGGGAACTCCACACCCTTGGGCCAAAGTCTTTCTAGTGCCAAATAAACGACAGACAGCACATCTGGCTGTCAATGTGCGTTCCTTTCAGCTGAATGTTGGTTTGCTTTTACTGGGTGGTGGAACAAATGTAGAAGTATTTGCAATTTTAACACTGGTTGCTGCTTTATTACCTGCATACGCAAGGCTCCTTGAAAGAAAACCAATTTTTTGACCTTCAATCCATTGCCGTGACATGCCGGAAAGGCAATGAGATTTAATCGAGCTATTAACCCCGTGCCCTGAGCATTAAGTGTAGCTGAGGTAGAAAATGGACGTGTTTTTTAAATGTTTTCACACACTTTATTAAAACTCCATGTTGCGGGATGCACCGAGCCGTGGCAGCAATGACTAGAAAGTGAGAAATGAGATGAAGGCACAATCAAAAAGGTGACGCTGAGGCCTCGGTGGGACTGTTAGTCATCTGCTTGGGTGAGGATGGTGTGTGTGTGTGTGTGTGTGTGAGTGAGGGGGGAGGGGGGGCTTGGGGTGACAGACAGAGGAGGCGTTCCACCTTTTCTTCTCCATTACTTTAATTGTTTCCAAACCATTTGGCCTTGAACGTGCGCTAGTCTATACTCAGCACACATGCTTCAACCACACTTAACATTCCTCGGTGCACAAGCCCTTAATCTTTCCTCCACTTTCCCTGTCACTTGAACGTAAGGAGGGTGATATATGGCGTTGAGAGACACTGAAATTTCGGGTAACTTTGAAGGCATCATCCGCAGGCACTGTGTCTGCAGGTCTGAGTGATTGCTTTTGTCTTTTGTGCTCGCCAGCTTATTGCTTCCAATATAATATTGGAATATTGCATCTTGCGTGGCACTTCATAAAGAGTCTGGATATTTTTCAGCATATGACATGCAGAATTTTTTTTATGTATGGTCATGAATTAAGAATTTGTTTCCATGGCTAAATTCGTGACCATGTTTTATTAATTTGTTCCCTCGTTTTAGGTCAATTGTGGCTTTGAACAAATTCGTCCCCTTGTTTGGTCACGATTGAACTAAAAAATTAGGAAACTAAGTAGTACAACGTGGCCATGATTTACCTAAAACAAATTAATAAGTTGTGGGAACAAATTCTTAATTCATGGCCATGATATCTTATTGTTTTTTTTTTCTCCCTGAATGTCCTGTGCAGGGCTCCATATCGTCGCAAAAAAGCTACTAACGCAACAGGAAATGGAAAAAAAACACACTGTATTTTTTTTTCAATTATTAAACACCGCGTTGTCAAAGTTGATATTGGGGCTTTATATATGGTCAGATCCTTGATTGTGCAATTATATTACTAACATTTTACCAAAATCAACTTAAAATGGAGTTACGACATTTCTGAGGAATTCGGACATAGGCTACGTTTGGTCCATCATTAGAAAGACCGCATCTGAGGCAGTAAGTGCATTGCATTAGGTTTTCATCAACTTACATGTTATAAAGTTTACTGTAGCTCATCTTTTTTTCTGTCATTCGGCCAAAATCTTGTGTCGAAGACGAAGCTGGACGATGACATCACTGACACTGCTTGCGGCACTTCATTCATGATAGAGGCGGGTGGAGTTATGAGTTTTGTTGACTGGCAGTTTGAGGATCCAATGGAGTCACGAGGTTTAATCACAAGCTGTTTTTAATCATTTTCATCGGTTAAATATGTGCAAAACCCACGGGCAGATTTAAAGGGTGACCAACAGTAAAGATCTATGAAAGAAAAAGAAAAATGAGATAGGCCTACAAGATTTCCGTTGAGGGACGATTTTGTCTGTTAGAGCATTGCATTTATTTTTTCAATTGGCCCAGCAAACCGGTTACCTTGAGAACGTTGTGCACTGAACCAATATAAACTATTACAAGTTAAAAGTTCACACAAAAATTTAAATTCTGTCATCATTTGCTCAGTCATGTCGTTCTAAACCTTTGGTAAAATATCAGTCTTCTTTTGTGTTTACCAGTTATAAACCTGTATGCCATTCTCTTTTTCCATCACATAAAAAGATAACATCATTTATTTAATGACTAGTGATATCTTCTGATAATAAAAATACTATACAAACATGTTTCCGTAGCCCAATGATATACCAGAAGCCTGCTGGACATTTTGTGGAGTCTAAGTGAGCACCTCAATTTAGTCTAATACAGGTTAAGCGACCTCATGTCGTTTAAGGAATTCAAACTTGTGTACAGTAGTGCATTCACACAGAGCCTTTGTGACAGGTCTCAAATGATCTATGGCTCTCCTCCAGAGTAAAAACATACTTGAGGCCTTTCCTCCCTTTTCTTTTCTCACCCTGCATGACAGATGTGTCTCCCTTCCCCCACTAACTCCCCCTCCAGCACCCTTATTTTTCCTCACTGGTCCTTTATTTCATCCTACACGCTTTGGTGGGGAGGAAATGTGCCTGCCACATGATGATATCTTGATTTTCCCCAAAAGTTTCCCATTTCCTGTGAGTTCTGACTCACAGACATTAACAAAAAGGCACACAATCAACCACGTCTCCAAAAGTTATTCAATATGGCATAAGGCATTGTGGTCTCTGAGTAATTGTTCCTGATTTTTAACCAGCTGTAAAAGTTTGGGGCAACTAAAAAAAAGGTCTTTTGTCATTTCTAGTCCAGATGTGTGCTTTCTTCCGGATATACGACTTCAGCTGTTCTCTCTGATTTAATGAAGCATTGTGTTGCGGATGATGTATTTCAGTCATTGTTGGTTTTAAAGAGTGTGGAATTAAAACTCTCATTTCAAACTGCTTTAATTTCCTGCCAGGTTCTTCAGAATAAAATCAAGAAACATTGCTACAAATTATTGCTTGATTGATATGGGTTATTAAGTGATAGTTCCCCCGAAAGTGACAATTCTGCCATCATTTACTCACCCTCATGTTGTTCCAAAACCATAAGACTTTCATTCAACTTCGAAAGCCTAACTTAAATCCGTTCATCGTATCATGTATCTTCTTCAAAAGACTGGTCAATTCATATGGATTTCTTTTATGAGCTCTTTATGAACTTTTTGAAGTGCCACATTTTTAAACGAATGGACTTTCAATGGAGGGACAGAATTCTCTCAGGTTTCATTAACAATATGAAACAGACAACAACATTAACAACAAATAATACAATTAAATGATGGCAAATGATATGTATACTGAACTTGTTTTACGCAATATTTGAAATCGGAAAACATTTTGAAAATGACACATGGGGAAACTAACAAACGGAGCTGCATCAGATGATGCTGATTCTCTCAAATTGAACCAATATAGGCTTATTAAACAGCTTGGCTGATATATAGGCCTATCAGTACAACAAACCTTGTCTAAGAGACCTCCAGACCATGTCAGCATTTCATAATCCTGAACATAAGAAATTGAGGTCTGCATTTCAATGATTGTGGAGATGAGGAAAAGTATATTTGCACAACAACATCATAAATGTGTACATTCCAGGATGCAGGTTTTTATAAAATGACAGAAGTGTTTCTTTTGGCCGTCTGTGACAGGCAGCTGGCTTGACTTGTAGATTTACCACCCCATTGTTCTGTCCCTCCATAACAAAAACACACTGTTTCCTGTTCTGTTCTAACCATGCTTAGTATTCAGGGTGGAATATTGTTTGTAACGTACGAGGGGAGAGGAAGGGCCACAGATAATGTGCTGTGGAAGGTTAGAGGTCCTTATCTGAGTCTGTAAGAAAAAGCGCAAACGCAGTGTGAGAACATTATGTGTGTAGCCGGGATTGTGTGAGGCGGTAAAGTGTGTCTGAGGCCATGAGGTGTGAGTGCTTCTTTTGAAATGCATCACACTACACTCCCCACCGTGGGAGAGCTCTGAGTGTCCTGTGACCCAATGCGTCATTTGGAAATCAAGCCAAGCCAAGTATGTGCTTCCCATGTAGTCATCAGGGACAATGATCGGACAGTCTTGTTTCTGATTTAGGTAACACTTTAGTTTAGGGTCCGATTCTCACTATTAACTAGTTGCTTAGCATGCATATCACTAGGATATTGGTTGTTTATTAGTACTTATAAAGCACAACATCCCTTAATCCACCTAAAATCTGAACTTAACAACTACCTTACTAACTATTAATAAGCAGTTTGTTGAGGCATAAGTCATAGTTAATTGTGAGAATTGCACCCCTATCTAAAGTGTGACCCTGAATTGTTTTTTATGCTTCAAAATTGGTTGAATATCAGCAAATCTGGTATTGGTAAGTATTGATGATGCATATGAGGGCACATCTCAATAAATGTCACAAATTATACAAATCACATTTCACCCCGAAATTAAAAGAAAAAAACCCAACATGTTGCATAAAATAATGGGTATAATATAAGTGAAATGATCTATCTATCTATCTATCTATCTATCTATCTATCTATCTATCTATCTATCTATCTATCTATCTATCTTAATATTTAAACAATTTTCAAACTAAAATCCTCTAAGCTAATGATGAATGATTTACTAACAGGGATGCTTTCAGATATTGAGTCAAAGTTTGACAAGAGGCCACTTATTTTATTTGAACTTTTCATTCATTCAAACGGAGAGAGAGAGAGAGAGAGAGAGAGAGAGAGAGAGAGAGAGAGAGAGAGAGAGAGAGAGAGAGAGAGAGAGAGAGAGAGAGAGAGAGAGAGAGAGAGAGAGAGAGAGAGAGAGAGAGAGAGAGAGAGAGAGAGAGAGAGAGAGAGAGCAGCTCAAGTGACTATGGCAAATCATTTCATTCAACCTTATCAGCCATCTGGAATGTGAAATTTCCTCAATACACTATTGGTTAGAACCAACAAACAAGTTTAACAAATGCAAGATTTAAAAAAAAAAAAAAAAATCCATTATATCCAACATGTTGCTTCACGTTTGCAGAAGTAAAACCCTGAAATTTTAACAAAATTGACTGAACATTCAATGATGAAACGTAACGGACGAGCAATATTCAGATTCATAGAAAACATAACTTAGAGCGCATAATTTCAATGCTTGGCTATTGTATTTACATTACCAAGTCAACAAAGGATCTTTCTGTATGTTGATCTTTAGTTTTGTTTGTTTGCTGTTTGAATAAATGTTTGAAAAGTTATAAGCAAATGAGGATAAAAGAACCACATGCGTTTTGGACCACACCGGCTTGCACATCAACAGCATAAGGGCTACAAATGTCTGAACTGATATGTAATATGCATCCATCAGGCCAGCTTTGGGATGCAGGCAGCCAAAATGACATCGGATGGACTCAAATGCAGTACAGGAATCAAGGCCTCTTCTCGTGCATTAAAGTTCGATATTCGACATCTGGGAGTTGAGAAACATATAAACAATCAAAAACCAATAAATTAAAAAAAATCCTGTATTCTCCTAACAAAACCAGTTTTTTTGTTAGAGTATTCTCAGATTCTTCACATGAGATGTTTATTCAGCATGATTTTGCAGCACTTCTTCACTGCTTGTTCATTTGTTCGATGCTTTGAAAGTCATCCAGTTTTCCGTGTCAAGGTATAAACAGAGAGCAAATTCCCATGTGCACCAGCATCTAATCCAGAAACCAGGCCTCATGACCAACAAAGAATGAGTTCTTCTGGACTAGACAACACTTCGGCCCTTGTAGCATCCAGCCGACAGGGCTAAATCAACTGCAACAAGCAACTGATCTGAGCGGCATCAAAAGACTGATGTCCATCCTTAAAAACAACACCATTTCAGTGTCCGTAGCTTGTCCATGCTCTGTCAAACTTTGTAGTAGATGTTTGCAGGATTTTGTGGTGGCATTTCTTGGACGATGTAGACAGGGTGTCCGTAGTCACCACTGACCTTCTCGTAGTGCGGACAGTACATGCTTCCTGAGGTCCGCAATGGAAAGATGATGTCACTCGGCTCAGAGCCGTTATTGTTGCTCCCGCCACTTGCGGCGCTTCCACGTTTGGGCAGCGTGTTTAACGGCAACTGGGCAGAGCACTGCGCGGAGTGTTTCTGATGACGCCGATGAAGGAGTGCTACAAGAGCGATGATGATGATGATGAAGATGACGGCACCGGATGCAACACCAGCAAACAGGGCTACTTCCGATCCAGCAGATCCCACAGACTCTCCGCTCTTCCCTCCGGACTCACCATTCTGCATAGAGTCTGGGGAACGAGAAAGAGTTAATGATCAGATGTAGTTTATTCTTTGTTGGGTAGAAACATAATGATAGTCAAAGTGAAGTGGAAATCATTTAACATCATACGAACAAGTTAGGATGTGCAAGTCCACACTAAACTGGCAGCACTTGATTTATTTTCTTTTTTTACGCAAATCTGCATCTGTGATACAGATCCAAAAAGTGTAAGAATTTTACATCCAAATGGTTTTACTTAGTCTTTTGTCATTTTTTTAATATCTGTCATCCATTGTCATATTAAGAAAAAGGGCAAAAACTGGTCAGACACCCTTTAAAATTACTCTTTGTAGTTTAAAATGAGGAAAAGTTACCATCTAGCATATTGTACATCTGGGTCATATTTCAAATCAAAATCAAAAGAAAGATATCATTTTAGGACTAATTTTATTAAGACTTTTTGCATTGTGTCATTAATCCTCATTATTTCTATCTAATTATATTATATATAATATTTAATTATTCAAATTCGTTATATTATTCCCATTATTTAGGCAAAATATTGTTTTCGCTTTTGATTTTGGGGTTAAAGTTGAATTGCATCATTTATGATTTAATGAGATTTACCCTCATATACATGAATACCTACCAATTTTGCTGACGACGTCATTCTCTTTGCTGAAGGTGTTTTGGTCCTTATTGTCAGGGTATTTCGGAGGATGTCTTGTGGGATGATGTTTTGCTGAGATTGAATCTGTTGGACCTAAAAACAAAATAGAAAATTAAATATTTACAGCAACAAAAATTACTAGTGGAGCTAGAGCAGTGCGAAATGTTCATCGAACTGAAAAACTGATCTGAACATAATTTCGGACCACCCTTACATCTTTTTGGCTTCTAGGCATTATGCCCCAGGTTTTGAGAGAGAGAATTTAATGAATTGGCGTAAAGCTGCAAGTATCTCCCCACAAGCCCAAAGAAGGGACAGCTGGCATAGCCATAGGAAACAAGCTCACATGACATTTCAATTACACGCTGAGGCACACTAGCATGGACACCCACTAGAAGACCAGTGACATGAAAGACTGTTATGGAAGCAGTGATCTTCATCATTGCAGGTATGGAGAGAAAGGTTGTGGGTGGTACTCACTCTGTCCAACTCTCAGAACCAGCTTCATGGCTTTGGTCTTACAAACACCGCCATCATGGTTGTCCAAACCTTCAAACGTGCTGTTGGATGTGGCTGAGAGAGGGAAGAAGGAGAAATGAATTAGCCATTGATATCATTTTGTTAATCACACACACTAAAATATCACAAAATCTGTCAAGAACACGTCTGGATCATATTTTTCCTAATGAAAATTTGAATTGTGACATTATTTTCAATACAATTAAACACATTCAAATGTCATTATAATGCATCAACAATAATAATATGGTATCAAATACATCATTGCACCAGTATGTGGCGACAAGTGAGTGTTAAAAATGTATTTGTCATTGAATCATTCATTCAAGAGAATTGTTCCAAAACGCTGATTCATCCAGTAATGAAGCAAGTGAAGTCTTTAATATGAGCGAGTCATTGAATCATTCATTTAAACTGGTTAAAAAACAAATAAAATCAATTTAATTAAACATTTTTACATAGACTGCAGTAAATAACATTTTGTCAGAACCTATAGTAAATTATGCTATTTGTTTAGTTGTCTATTCAGAATCCAGGGAGAATAGTGATCTCTATTTGAAACAAAAAAAATAGTTTATATTTTTATTATATATATGATGTAATACATATTACATTTTTATTATTGCTAATTATAATATGAATATACTAACAATGAGATTATAATGAGAATTACAAAATATCAGCATGGATTAGAGTAATGACAATATGGGGAGGACATTTTTTCTTATGAAAAGTAAAAGCAATGTTGAAATAGGAACATTTCTAATGCAATAGAAATTCTAGGATTTTTTTTTTTTATGAGAGTCACCAATCCAACATTTAGTAGCTTACATTTCTGATGCTGAATATTTATAGCCACCATCCATCTTAAAAACGTTTGCATGCCACCAAATTATTCTTTCCTCTCGAGGCTCATTTCTCTTACAGTCTTGTGGATGAATTTGGCCATATAAGGTTTAGTAGCACTAAGTGAGCTAGTTTATGACCGGGTCAACTTTCCACAAGTGTACTCACAGGTGCTTTAAAATCTTTAAAGTGTTCCTTGCGGACATATGAGTCACATGTTCATCCGTCACTGTGTATGTGTATGCAGAAGGTGAAGGTTCAACTTGCTCGCACAAAGAGAAAATCACAGTTTTGCAGCACGGCAAAGCTTCTTAAAAGCTTGGGTTTGTTTGCTAGTAAATCCTTACGAAAAAGCATTAAGAGGGGCGCGCACGCACTCACGTGCATGCTAATTTAGAGAACCCTCATACTGTGAGTAATAAACCCAGTGTAATCACACAGGTTTGAACTTTACAGAAACTAAGCAAAGCCTTTTCACATCATTATCACAGAATATCAAGGATTTGCTTTGACCGTCAATCCACGGCTAGTGGAGTGGCTTGGTGGAACGATTTAAACACCATTGTGCCTGGGCACCCATGCTGTGTCCTCTGATAGCAGAGCTAAAGAATTCCATTGGGCCGTAATCTCTCTTTCCCTGCGAGGATTAAGACCAATCCCACATGAACAAATGGACTTCCCCTCCAAACTGCTTAGGGCACAGAAAGAACTGAGTGACCAGCAAGTGAAAGGGCAAGAGAGTGGGGGGGGTGAGCAGAGAAAGCAAACGAGAGAGAGAGCTAAGAGGGAAAAACAGAGGGGGAGAGAGAGAGAGAGAGCTTTTACCCAACATGTCCCAGTTCCCTGCAACCATTCCCACATTCATCTGCAGCGGCCACTCTAGATGTGACCCGACTCTTCGGCTTGAATGAAGCCCGCTCATTTCCTAACCACAACAAGCACATTCAGTGCCTCGGGCCAGCGCAGCTCAGCCAGTCACGATGCCAGCGACCGAGCAACAAAGTGGAGGTGGGAAATTAAAGTTGCGCGCACACAACCAAAAAAAAGTGTATCCAAGCAGATGTTATGGTTTCAGTAGGTTTTTTTTTAGCTTTTAGTAGACATTAAGAAGTCTAACTATCCTAGAGATCATATTTTAACCACATACACACAGTGAAACATATCCTGTCTGACTGTATGTCTAGAAAAAATGCTAATTATTTGTTGTAAGTTGCAGCAGGACATAATGACGTATTGCACTGGTTGCGCAGATATTCAATGGTTGCTCGTAATTTCTTATTTATTTGCTGATTGAGTCATAAACATATAAATGCAATTTAACAGCCTCTCTTTTTTACTTTTTAAAACTACACTGTTAAATATGTAAGAAATAGAAATGACTTTTTTTGGTGAAACTTAATGTAGTCAGGTTGATTCAGTCATATAAAATATTATTAACAAATGTCCTCATGACTTATTTTTCCAATTACTTCCACGTGAAGTAAATTTACGTTTCTTTACTGTACCAAAAGTCAATTAATTAAATTAAATATTAATTGTTTCGAAAACCTTAATGTCTCTCTAGAAACTTAAATTGATAAGAAACTAATAGTAGCTAGTATCTTGTTCACAAGAAAACAAAAAAAAACAAAAAAAAACAAATATAAATTACAGTTTGAAAGTTTGGGCTCAGTACCATTATTTAATGTTTTAATTATTTAAGTCTTTATTCACCAAAGCCAAAATACAGTAAAACAGTACTATTGTGAAATATTATTACAATTTAAAACAACTGTTTTCTATTTTCATATATATTTTAAAATGTCATTTATTCCTGTGATGGCAAACTTGCATTTTCAGCATCATTATTCCAGTCTTCAGTGTCACATGATCCGCCAGAGATCGTTTTAATATGCTGATTTACTGCTCAATATACATTTCTTATTATTATCATCAATGTTGAAAACAGTTGCGATGCTTAATATTTTCAGGATTCTTCTATGAATAGAAAGTTCAAAAGAACAGCAATTATTTGAAACACAAATCTTTTGTAACATTATAAATGTCTTTACTGTCATTTTTTTATCGATTGAATGCCTCCTTGCAGATTAAAAGTATTCATTTCTTTTTTTTTAATCGCACTGAGCCCAAACTTTTGAACAGTAGTGCATGTCAGGACTTTCCAACACGCCTAAAAAATTTTTTTTTAAAAAAGTGTTCTCTTCCTCTCATTTTGTCAACTCTCACACACATCACAGTTACATGCACACGTTCTGACATTCACATGCACACAAGGCACACACACACACACACACACACACACACACACACACACACACACACTCAAACATGGAGGTAAGTCTCTTTAGAATCATTTAGGTCAGATATCCGTGTCCCTCGGGCTGCAGGCCAAGCTGCCTTAAAAAATCACATCAAACCGATCCGTCTCATACTGGCAAAGGATTGGGGGATTTAGAGCGTGTAAATCTTAAAATCACATAAACGGCCATTAAGGAATGTGCCAACTGAAAAGGGGCTGAGATCAACACACGCTAAACTGAACGATAACCACTTTTCGAAGTGGTTGAATGATACTAATAACATCTATGTAAAGGGCCATCAACAAGACTTGCTTCACAGAGAACATCTCAGACTTGAGACATTTCCCTCCCCACATGAGAAGAGGACAAAAATAGACCTGGGAAAAACGACAAAGAATTGATGTGTGCTAGGCAAGCTAAACAATATAATGATTAATGAGCATAAATATCTTTATGTTAATGACAAAGACATCTTGTGTGGTAAACACACTTGCCAACGGATTTAACACATTTCCATTAACTATAAACTTGATTTGTTCATTATTTTTGGAGGGCTACACTAGTCAGTCGCCTTCCCAGACGAAAAGACGGAAAAGATATATTGGGAGACAATGCTGGAGGCTGAAATTCCCATGGGTGGGATCAGTTCTGCATTTGGCTCCTTCTACACAGTGTTCCAGTTGGCAATGGAGGTGAAAAACTATCATGAATCAGCACCTAAAGGGAAAATTCTTGAGTAAGAATGGAAATAAACTTACAGATGATGTGATAGTCCTTTCCTTTGAAGAACTCCAAGCCCCACAGGTTGGGGCTGAACTCTTGAAACTTGAAGGTGAACTTCACGTCCTGGTCCGGCTTGTCACAGTTGAGCAGTAACATGTCGCTTTTAGTAACACTACAGGTCTCCAATTGTTCTTTGGGAACAAGATAGACCCGGAAGTATTCAATGTTCATCTGCTCGGTGGAGCCTGCCTTGATTCTTGGACACACAATGTCCATTTTGTCTCCGATCTGAGGGTATAGCACTACACCCCTTCCTGGAACAAACCTGTAGGGAACAAGGGATGTTAAATATCTTATAGTGTTACAGAGATGGGGAAAAAAAACTTAATGATTAGCTTGACTAGAACTTTAAATGTAATGTAAAATATATCATGTTTGGACCTCTAATAAGTTAATCTGTATCAGGGGGTTTCTTCAGGTAATTCAATTAACCAAAGAATCATTGGCTTCAATAATGTTTTTTAAGGGTCAGTTCTCATAGATGGGATAGTTCACCCAAAGCAGTCCAAAAAAACAACAACATTGGCCCAAAAAGGGGTCCAATTGGGTCAGAAACAACATTGGACCCCATTGACTTTCTCTGTATGGTAAAAAAAAAAATAAAAGAACAAAAAAGAGACATTTATAAAGTTACACAAAGAAGCCATGGCTGCCCCCTCCATTCATAGTAAAACAAGCAACTGACTGAAATGGATTGAGACAAGCAATTTCCTTTGGCTAATTTTCAGAGTTCTGTCTTGAAGCAGAACGCAAATGCATATAAAGCATTTGGGACCTTGGCTTACTTACACTTTTTTTTTTACTAATGTCTGCAACTTTGTAGTCTTCCTATACCCCCCCCCCCCCCCCCCCCCCATTACATACTTCTCTATTCTGTAATGCATTTGCACAATTAACAATTGCTCACTCCTGACCGTTTGCTGGCAGTCCTTTATCTGCCCTCAATGTTTATTACAACCTTACTATAGCTCCTATTACAATATTCACTTCTGAAAATTGACCTTTCAATCATTTGCAGATTCTCAGATTAAGTTGATTTCTCATTAAACACACAAATTCCATTGCAAACAGACTTGTGTGCATTGGGTTTATCCCTTTATATTTTAAATCTACCATGACAAAGTTAGACATGGTCTCATTCTCACTAACACCCTAAGGCAGAATAAAAGAGTCACTTTCTAAGACTAGCTTCCATCCTCATAAAGTCATTAAGAAAGGGACCCTCGAGGTTCTGCTGGGGGTCCTGAGAAGACAGGAAGCTTCAGTGCCCCTCCTCCGCCCCCCTGCAGTACCAACTTCTGTGTGGATCTTGCAGAGAACAAACCGGGATGGGGGTTGAACAGTGCCTTCATCCCAGCGCACCTTTTGTCTCCAAAGCTCTGTGACAAAGATGACCCACTGAGCTACTGGAACTCATGAAAACCGATTACAACCTGCAGCAAAGCTCTGCTGCACAACGGCTTAGCATCTTAAAAGAGCGTTATCCTGCATCTAAACAAAACTGATCTATTTGAATACAGGTTCACCACTGTGAAGAAACAGCCACGATGCTACCAAGGCAACCAGTTTCACTCTTGAGCGATCAGATGGTGGAATAAAACACAAGACTTTGAACAAAATGTGAAATCTAAGTGCATGTTTGGTGAAATGTTTGCCCAAATGTCCAAACATGTTTCAGGTAAGTTGACCAATCGACCTCCCAATGGCAGGAAGAGAGTATGTGGCAGCTGAGAAAACACCAGGCTGGGTGTCTCAATCTCAGAAAGTAGTACTTAAATGCATTTCCCTTTCTTTTAACAGTGTACTGAGACTGTTTGTCCTGACGCAGGAAGGTGCGTGGGTAACAGATGCATAATTATCACAAGACTTTGGAGACACACTTCACAGTGGAAAAAAGGAGCTCAGGCAACAGATCTCTCTGTGGCAATCAGCGAGAGGTTGTAATCCACTCTTCAATTTTACATTTCTCAGCTTATAATCAGTCCTAAATTTAGGCTGTGGCTCAGCACTCTTACACGATATTAACCATGATGTAAGGTCTCCACAAGTTTGATTGCTCTAAGTGCAGATTCATTCTGCAGCTTTTCCTCAGCATATACCAGGGTGCATGGAGTTCGCAATACATGTTACAATCTCGCCATATAATTTATATAAACCATTGCATTTACCTGCAATTTTTGACAGGGTGTGCAGGCTAATTGCTTAAATTACATAAATGCATATAAATTAACATTTACAAATAGTGGTAGCGTCTATGATGTGGAAGTTCGTAAAGGATAGCCCAACTGATCTGTTTTTAAAGTTTATGCGGTGATCTCCTTTTAGCCTGCTTCTGCAAATGAATGCACTTGCATCTCAATGTTACTGCCAATAAAGCATCATTGTAACTAATACCCTGCAGTCTGGAAAGGTGGGTGGTCCAACAACAAAATGGCATGGATTACGAATATGTTTAGTGGGCTGTCTTGTGTTTAAATGACTATGACATGGTAATAAAAATCAATGGAGAAATCAACTAATCAAAACTGCAAATGAAAGTGTGATTACAGGTAGACTTTTAAAATGAAAGGTTCTTCAATGGTTCTTTGCTACACCTTCATAACCCTCAACTACCTCTTTTTAGCTGTATATTTTGTATGGACGAAGTAAAAAAAAAAAAAAAAAAAATGCAAATAAGGATTAGGATTAAGACTAAGATAAAAAAAATTAAAAAATAGTTATGTTACATTATAGGTTATTTCCTACCAGTCAGCAATGAGCATATTGATTCTTTAAAGTTCCAGTACATATTTTTGCCTTTGAATTATATGGGCATCTGTGGTTCAGTTCAACTTTCAACTGGTAACTATTCATTGAGTACTAGAACTTATTTCTGGTTAAAGGCTATTCTTGTTGTACTTGTTTATTAGACATTAGCATATGTATTCCATTTTTAGTTGTAAAAACGAGGACTATAATTGTTGCTATATAGCTACGCACTTGATTATAGAAAAAATAGGGGAACATAAAATATACAGTAACTGGACTAGACACTTCTGTCAGAAATGGTAAAGTACATTTGGGAAAATTACTAGTAGCCTAGGCTACAGTTACTCTGAAGGCAAATCATTCGCAATTTGTCCAGTTCCAAATGTTATGTGTCCCTATTGGTACAGTAAAGATATAGTAAAGTACTATCAAATGGAGAATTAGCCTACAAGTGACTGATTTAATAGATTGTTATAGAATTATAATTTATAAACCATTCACAAAGATGTTAATTCACAAAAATAATATAACCACCACCAGTAGCTAAATAGATTGTAGTTTGTGTAGAAGAATAAATGTTAAAGCTGCTTGCCATACAAACGCTTTTTTTGGGTTCTATTTGGAGCCTTTATTTAAGTGTATACTTACTTGGTGTTCGAAGTATTCCAGTATATTGATTCTAAAACTGTTGATCGAGCCAATTTTACTCGACAAGCAACCACGAAAAGACTAAATATATAAGTCCACATAGATGTATCCATTGCGATGCAAAAAGAGTTCAGCAGTCCAAATCTCGTTATAACAAGTGAGAAATCCACAGGCACTAATGTGAGGAGAATCCGATGCTGTTGGGCGCTCTTCTGCTGAAAACGCGTTTTATTTCGAAACGGAAAAAAGAACACAATTCGCTAAGACTCCTTCGCAACTGGCACTCTATAGAACAAATTTAACAAAATAGCCGGACAGCGGAAGAAAATCCATGTAATCGGGTTTTTAGACATGAATATGCATCCTTTGATGACCAGAGATTGACGTTCTTATGAATGTAGAGAAAACAGTAAAATAGTGCCGGTTACGTGGGATATCAGCAGCACAGCTCTAAAATTCTGATGTTACTGAGCTCAACTCTAAAGGCGGCATCAGTGCTTCTCCTGTTCTTCGTCTTTGCATTCAACTCTGCCAGTCTTGGAGTGCCCTCAAGACGTGCTCAGAGACTTCTTAGGACAACCCAGTGTTGCGGTTAGACCCCGCCCACATCACACTCGATTGGATGACGCTAAATGAGTGACACCTAGTCGAATTGAAGGAGAAGTCTGGCAACTGTACGACTGCTATATTAATCATTATGCTACCAACCAGAGCACAAAGTTTTCCTGAGGTGCAAAGCGGTATCAAAATGATCAGAATGCTATTGTTTTCAACACGGAGAGAGGCCGTGACCCACTAGGGGGCCTCAGTGAACTTTAAAAAAAAAAAAGCCATATGTTAAATTAAAAATAATTTAGCAATTCGTCCTATCAACGACTGTATTCTAAGTAAGCAGACTGAGACATTCTTATCCTTAGAGATATTCAAGCATGCTATGTTGTCTTTACAAAGCCATAAGGCAATTGAGCTTTAAGGTAAGTTTTAAGGAAAATAATAATATTGAATTGAAAGATAGAGATACATTTTTTTTTTAAATTGATAAAGAACTGCTGGCATACGTATTTTCATTTCTGAATACAGTGTGTGTGGCCTGGTAAACCTTACATTATGGGTAAATGTCCCAAAGATGGCGATATCTGAAATTGTCCTTGTGGGGACATTTTTTGGCCCTTATGAGGAAAACAGCTGAAATCATAGCCTACTTAGTGATGTTTTTGAAATTGTAAAAAAAAAAAAACATGTTTTTGCAGAAAGTTTTCTGTACGATAGTGTAGCCTACTGTAGGGGGATACTACAGTAACTTTGTACAGTATAAAAACCATCGATCATGTCTACGGAAAGTCCCCATAAAAAAAACAGAACGCGTGTGTGTGTGTTGCCTGTGTGTGTACATATAGGCCTACCTACACACAAACAAGATGCATAATGCACATACACTGAAAATAATAGTGTAGGCCTAAACGCACGAATGTGGCGTCGCGTTCGAAATGGAATGATTAATCTTTTTATTTTAATTTAAATCCCCACGGAAGCTTGTACTAAAGGCATTTCCCACAAACTTAACCCGCTTAGTCTCGTAAACCTCAAAAAGTCTTAAAAATCTGTAAATAGGCCTACAGTGTGAGCAATTTCTTCATCCGTTTACTGTTTAGAAAAAAAGCAGCCTTCCCCAAATTACGCACATTTTATCTTAAACATTAGTATGCCTGAGATAAATCAAAACATTTGTTCGATGGTTCGGGCAACTTTTGTTTATTGTACTTTGCGTGTTTGGACAATAATCAAAAGGAAAATCTAACAGGTAAGAGATAATTGGATGTCGAGCTGTGTTAAGGTGTGATGCGTTTGCACTTCCATCGTCTGGTCTGCGCTCGAGCGTGAATCAATTGTGTATTTGCGCTTTGGGCTTGTGCCGAAATAACAGAGGTGTCAAACAAACTATTAATTAGGCTGCGGATTTGATAGCATTTGGTGATGTGTTGACATCCTGACGTCAGTTTAGTCTTGTTGATCCCATGTCTTCCAGATTCTTTGATATCTCGAATGCTATTTTTTTTCCCTCGATGGTAGGCATTAAGCAATTAAGGGAATATTAAAGGGATAGGTCAACCAAAAATGAAAATTGTGTCATGATTTACTCAATCTATGAATGGATTAGTTTCTTCTGCTGAACACAAAATAGATTGTGAAGAATATGGGTAAGCAAACAGTTCAATGACTTCCATATGTCAATGGGGCAGAACAAATGTTTGGTTACCCATATTCAAAATATCATTCTGTGTGTGTGGTGTGTGTGTGTTCAGCAGGAGAAAGAAACTAATGTTTGGAACAACTTGAGTGAGTGAATGACAGAATATTTTTTTTTGGTTGGCTAACTATCCCTTTAATACTATTTGATTTTAGATACTTGCTATTTTTTATGTATAGTTGTGTTTAATCTAATCCTGATTAACTACACAAGTTAATACAAATATGCAAATAGATATCAGAAACACGACACATTAATGGATTTATTGGAGATTCTTGACATATCCTTGATAACTGGGTCAAATATTTAACCAGACCACAAACACAAATTATGGCCAATCAGCAACCTTTCACTCAATCACCTCTAAAAGCATCTCATCACGAACATATAAGAAGCTCAATGACATGCAACGACCAGGTACCCTTTATTACAGCATCACCTTACCTCTTGAATGTACAATTATGAATGTGCAAGTAAAAATGATAAAAGGAGGTTACTCTTGTTTTATGATGCTTCTTGGTTGGACTGGTTACCATTTAAATCATAGTGGTCTGTGCCATTCAAAATAGAGGGATGGACTTCCAGTTCAAGCTATTTCCCAACCAATCTTTCATTCTAATTACTTTATACTATGAATAAACTATTAAAAAAAATAAAAATACTTCGATCGAATCAGCCAGGAAAATCTGTTGAGGTCTTGAATTAGTGACACCGGAAACCATAACGTGCATTTGGGATAAGAGAGCAGGTCAGGCCGGTCCTTTTTTACCCTAGCCGTGGCAATGCACCAAATGTGTTTGCAGATACTACATGGAGGACAAGTGGAGGTTATCTATACAAGGAGTCAGTAATACAAAACAGACAGGTAAAACGGGGGAGGGAAACCGTAAGGAAATATGACAAACTGATTGTTCCCGTTGTTCTGAGAATTTGAAACACACCACACAAGACCTATGAAGAAGAACTTGTGCTGCAGCACAAACGCCTCACACGGAGAGGTGGTCTGGAGAAAGTCTGGAGGAATCCTGGCCACATTGTTTTCATCACTCAGTGGCCTTGAAAGAGAAAGACAGTTTAGGCCTCGACTTCCCTTTCCCCAAAATGATCTTCTGTTCTTCTTTCTGCTGTTTCTGTCGCTCTTGTTCCAACTTCATACGCTCCTCGTGTATTTTTCTCTGCTCTTCAACTATTCGTAGTTGTTCCTCTGCCTGCAGGACAGAAAAAGGTGTTTATTAGGAGATAAATATTAACAAGTGCAAAATACTGGTATTGATCGTGATATTTAAAACATTTAATATTGAAATCGTGTTAATTAGTGATGATGCAATATACCAGTATTGGCGATAACCATAATATTTCAAATTAATAGTACACATATGATGATATAAATAATCCAGCCCCAGTATCTGTTTGACATCCCACCGTACAGTAGGTGGCGGTATTGCACCTTAACACTGGGTGCCAACTGTCATAAAACACAAGTAGACAGTGTGCTACTTTCATGCAAAAGCATGTCATCAGATATGACAGACACTCTACCTGCACTCCAAAATGACTCCAAAATCACCCCAGTCTGCAGGACTTGCCAAACAACACTGAGCGCACAAGGTGGGCAATACAACCAACCAGTTTGCCCACCTCCGCCTCTGTTATCTTGCAGATTTGGCCACTGTACAGACAGTAAATTGCAATTATTTTGCTAGTCCTGAAATGGGAAATGTTACCTTAACCTGTTAACTGCTGACACCTTTCTGTGTTTTATTAAATTTACATCCCTTGGGGCTTTTAGTCCAAATGTGTGCTTATTCAGATAAAAACGTATGGATTATTGTATGTTTACTTCAAATATCTTTAGAGAGCAGTATTTTTTTTCTATTTTTACCAATTTTTAAGGACGATGTGAGCATTATGGTGCACTAAACTCTTCACATGTAATTTATGTGTCATTCATACTCAATGCTGGAGGTAGCAATCGCACAGAAAGTCCACAAGTGAGACTCATAGGAGTAATACAACCCTAATATGGACAAAGACATCCATATATCACACGCTGTAGCTGAATAAAACGCAGATAGAGACATTATGACAGATTAAACAGAGTTAACACACCATTGCAACAGTATATGGTTTATCTGTGTTCTTCAAGCCATCTCGGGTATTTTCATCAGGATCATGTATATTTAAAATGTAATGCCAATCGACATAGCCTTTATCACTGTAGAATACTATAAAGTTATATAATTTCTGCCTTGTTCTGTGATAAGAAGCAACATCAGTTCACCGAAGGAACTGGGTTGCCATTAAGTGTAATTGTTCCTTTTGTATGCAATGGTTTGATTCTTCAATAAATAAATAAAGATGAATTTGACCAATAGCATTACTTTTTTTCAAGATTTCTATAGATATCGTTATTGTGAATTCATTTGGCCACAATAATAGTGTAGTGAAAAATCTGATATCCTGACAGCCGTAATGCGAATTTAATATTGGCTGACACCAAACCGTCAACAGCATCGCCATATCTTGGAATGGTGTCAGACTATCTTGGTTTATGGTTCATGCAATATACTTTTTGCAGTTATATTTGTTAAAAAAAATAAAGATGTATAAAATACTAAAAACATTCAAGACTACACTATTCATGCATAATGCATTTATAAATACTTGTCCTATGCTTTAATTAAAAGCTTCAAGCAATTGTTCTGTGCTCTGTGACGTTCGATATAATGTACAAAAGTGCTTTACCAAGTCTGTTTAACTTCGAATATTATATAATTTGCAATATGTAGTCGTTTATGACAAACATTTCGTGAAAAATGTTTGAAAGGGACCGCATTTGTCAGTTCACTTCTAAGTGTTGCTCTTAACCTTTATGGCTTGTAACTGACAGGATCCCTTATATAAGCTCTGCTTTGTAACTAAATTGATCTCCCTTTTTCTAAAAGGCTGCTCTGTTAAGAAAGAGAACTCCATAAAACAAAACATGTCAAGTAGTGCTTATGCAACATTAATGTGCCACATGGCCACAGAGCAGGGGACATTCATTCTATATGAGAAGACAGCAAGGCCAATAGAGTGCTAGTTAGAAAGAATTCAAGGTGCTTGACACAAATAACAGTTTATTGAAAATTCTGAACATGACCCAAGTTTGTGCAGCAAGCATAACAAAGGTTTGATTGTTAAAGTGCCCCTACACGCTGATTTCAGATTTTGAAATTGAAAGTGAGGCTCCGGTGGTAAGAACCCCGGAAGTACAGATAAACAACAATGCCTTGGACTACCAACCTGAAGCTGCTGCCGCGATTTACACTATTGGATGTTAATATCCAATATAGGATATGTATATAGTTAGTTTCTGCTTCCTTTTTTACTTTCTGAATTATATATATAAAAAAAATTCACTGTATATAGTCTAAAGTATGAAAGAAATGTATGTACAGGTTTAGAATAACTCATTTCTACATTAAACACAACAATACGCCATCGCATTCGCGACTCTCCTGTGATTAAAGGCGGCACTTCCGGTTTTCTTCCCACCGGAGCCTCGCTTTCGATTTCAAAATAACGGCTGCGTGAAATCAGCGTACTATGGATTTTTTTAAATGACCTTTCATGTAGTGTGTAACACAGCTCTAAGTGAATGAAAACATCCTGCAAAGTTTTAAATCTGAAAGTGCACTGTATAAAGTTATTGTCTTTCAAAAGTAAGGGTGTATTCACACCTGCCTTGTTTGGTTCGATTGAATCGAACTCTAGTTCGTTTCCCCCCTTGGTGCGGACCTTTTGGGCAGGTGTGAATACAGCAATCGAACTCGAGTGCGGACCAAACAACCGAACCGAGACCCAGCTGAAGAGGTGGTCTCGGTACGGTTCCAAACGAACTCTGGTACGGTTCGTTTACGGTGTGAACATGAACCGACCCAATTGCAAGAAAGCACTGCGCCTTTGAGTTAACAGGCTTCCGTAGTCGGAGTTGCATTATGGGAAAGTGATCTGTTGTAGCCTACTACATTACATCTGTTGCGCGTCTTTCTGCGCGTCGTGTGTGCATCATTGGAATGCAATGAATGAATGAGTGTGTCCATCAGGACATTCACATGCAGAGTGTTCTCTTTAGTCTAATCGCGCATTGATGCAAAAAAAAAAAAAGCATTTGCAGTTCATATAATGTAACGATAGTTACAATACAAGGATGATGCTGCGTTAATTTACGTTAAGCCTTTTTTGCACTTCCTGATTTCCCTACTTGAGAATCCTTGTCCAATGAATGGACGACCTTAGCACACCTGTGGTTTTGTTTACAAATTGTGGTTCACTTGCAAAAAGAGCAGTGTGAAAGCGAACCGTACCAAAAAAAAAAAAATACACCCTAAGAGTCGACTCTTGAGTCAATGAAATGAATAGTTTTTCAAACGAGTCCTAAGCCATTTCGTTGTGACGTCAAGACGAAACATAAGCATATTGCCCGCCCACTCATTGCGCGCCCAGACACCAGGGAAAACTTGAACCTCAAACACTGCAGTTGATTCCTGTGGATACGGGATATCATCATGTCGAGAAGACGCTGTGCTCTACAATGTGAAGGTGTTTTTTCACTGCCCAAGGACGAGCATGTGAAGAATCAGTGGTTAAAATTCATCTTTACCATAATATCACAGCAGTATAATCCTAAACTTTTGCTGTGTTCCCTTTATTTTACTGACAACTACTTCTCAAATCTCAGAGTTCAATGCAGAATTCGAAAACCGCTTTCTCTTGAAAGATGGTGTTCAAATACTTAGTTTTGAGTTTTATATTGTGTAGGTCTCCTGCTAACTAGCTAACTCACATTATTACTATCTTACTAAAATACTTCTGCTGATCAGCTGTGGGCCACTATTACCTCAAACTGTCTATTAATGCAGATTATCTGTCGTTCTTCTCACTACTTTGAGGAAAGATTAAGCATGGAGCAATATTTGTTTTACCAACGTTTGTGTTACATCAGTCATTCACGCTAGAGCTCGGCTAATGTATACACTCTTATTGATACAGTTTCCACGAGTTCATCGCAATAAATTAGAAAAATACTCGGTAAATAAATAAGTACAAGTAAAATAATCGGTTTGTTGATGGAGATGCACTTGTTAATGCTGATGCTGAGGAATTACAGTTGCAACATCTCACAATGTACCTCAAACTGAGTAGTGTATCACTAAGAAATGTCCTGCTCGAGTCGTCCTTGCGATGGAGGTTCGGGTTGAATAAGTTCTTCCAGTGTTTCATCATCGGACTCGCGCTCGGATTGATATGGTAAAATCGACGTCATCGTTCGCTACTGTGTTTAGTTTACGGTGTAGGAAGCGTCAGGACAGTTGATGTTGTTATGGCAATGGCGTTTTTGTTTTCGACACGCGCGCTGTATACGGTAGACCAATCACACCAGACACAGCTGTCTGGCCAATCAGAGCAGAGTAGCTTGTGGAAAGGAGGGATTTAGAGAGATTGATTCATCTGATGAGTCGTTTAAGAATCATTGAAACATGATGTGCACATGGATATGAGAAAATGAAACCGTTTTTTGACCTTTGATGCATGTAAACCTGTTGTAGGAGACTCCAAAACAACATTAGGAAAGTTTAAAATAGCAAAATAGGGTCACTTTAAAATCAAACTAAATGGCTCCTCTGCCCTTAATTTCGCATACACTACTTCTCAAAAGTTTGGGATCGGTAAGATTGTTTTTAAATTAAGTCTCTTATTCTCACCAAGGCTGCATTTATTTGATAAAAAATGCAGTGAAAACAGTAATACTGTGGGATATTATTACAAGGTAAAATAAAATCTATTTATGTGATGGAAAAGCTGAATTTTCAGCAGTATCACTAGTCTTCAGTGTCACATGATCCTTCAGAAATCATTCTAATATGCTGATTTGGTGTGATGTTTTTTTCCCAAATTATTTGATGAACAGAAGTTTAAAAGAGCAGCCTTTATTTAAATTATAATGTTTTGCAATACTTTGTTTAAACCATTGTTTAAACTATGCAATTCAACTTTTTTATGAAATGAAACATGACAAAACCACACGTACCAGTTTAGCTTGAGCATCTGCTATCTTGCGATTGTTCTCCACCAGAATTTTCTCCAGTTCTTCACGCTTTGACTTCTCTTCCTCCTGCAAAGTCAAACCGCTTTAATGTGAGTTGCAGTGGCAGAAATCATAAATATTCCCAAAAAATAAGTGGCAAAACTTGAGTAAACATAAATTTGTAGATAATAAAGATACATTCAGCTCACCAGACATGGATAAACCTACAGTAAACTTGTCCTTCACTCACGAATAAAGTTCCTAGAGGAGTCAGGGTCATATTGGGAATACGTTTTTTTTTTTTTTTGGATAGATTTACCACCAATCAGCAAGGGAGGTTCTTTCAAACCACTGACCTGTGTTCTTGGAACTTCTCTACTTACATCTCACTCTCAGAAAAAAGGCCACACAGTGAAGTGCCGTCTGAGGAGCAGTCAGCTTTAATGATGTATAGGACCAACAGAAGCGTGAATAACTTTCATCACTTCTATTCATAAACAACTGAGAGGAGAGGGATAGTGAAGTTCAGGCGAATACCGAAGCTCATGGAACTCGCAGGAGTTGTGCATGAGCTGTTTTGTTCAAGAAAACTGTGAAACATGAAATTTAAAGATAATAAAATGGTAGAACTGTCATACTCAGTACTACTATGATGTGCGTAAGATTAGAGCTACAATTCGAGAAAAGTAAAATCATTTTCACTTAATTTTGAGAGGAATTAGGCTAAAGGCCCTGACATACTTTAAGCGAAATCGAAGAACAAACTGATCGTAATTTCTAACAAAATCAGGTAAAACGTAGTTCGTTTGGAGTTTTGAACTTTCACTCCAGCTGGTAAAAGCCTTGAAACTACAATTGGCCCATGGAAATGATGTAATAGGTAGGTGTAATCTGAGGCTCCGCTTTCTTTTATGTGGAAAATTGAAGTCAGATGTCTGCAAATAAAAACATTAAAACATTGGAGAGCTGCTTTAGAGAAGAAACTGAAGTTGTACTTCTAATTGAAAGCGACACCGACACAGTTTTTTCATGTTTGATACTGTAAAGCTGCTTGCTTTAAAGAAATCTATTGAATAAAGTGATAGATAGATAAACGTGACGTGACTTTACTGGAGTCCCGAATTGCAGAGCTGGTGCATACATATCCAGGGGTGCGTTTCCCGTACAACGACGTAACTCGATGCTTCACTACCATAGCCCGATGACTGTTTCCCGACTGGTCGTTCAACCATGTTAGTTTATGACGTCACGCACGTGGTGGGGTAATAACTTATTTTAATGAAACTGTTTGAGATCGAATTAATGCTAGATGTTTTGATATAAATTACAGACATGGCATCTGAGGAATATTTCAAATTTTTCTCAGTTATTTCGCATAGTAGAGCACGTTCACACCATAGACTGTAAAAAATATGGACAAAGCTTCTTTGACGTCACCCATAGACTTTCTGAAGAACGGTTTTGAGGCCGTTTATGGAGGGTATGGGCGACTCTGACGTGCGACCAACTAGCTCGCAGATCAGTCTATTCTTATGTGACATTTATTCATTTGGCAGACGCATTTACAGTGTTTCAAACGTCAGTTATAACCATAGGTAAAGTACCTCGGACGCTAACTTATCTGAGGCGATTTAATGCTAACTGTTGCAGTGCCACTGCCCACAAACATTGATGCTAAATAGTGCTAACTACGTGAAATAGTAGTGGAATGTCACTTACCGGGAAAAAAGGAGCGAAGTACTCCTAGTCCTACAGTGTCGGTTAGTGCAGTTTATAGCAGAGCAACCCATGTTATGTACGATATATCAGTACAAATGTTCAGAAAGGATACAGAGGTGGTATGATGTGTTGTGTCAGATCATAGCCGAGACGTCAAATTTCAGGAATTCCACTCTCGACGCAGCCCGTTATCAGCTGTCAATCAAAGTTAACCACGCCCTTATTTGTCATACATTTTATATCTAAATACGATCTAGACTAACGAGTTAGAAAAAAAATCACCCCCCTCACAGTTGTGTCAAGCACTCGGAACCTATCGAAAAATACAATAAAAGTCCATGGGACCAACCTGTAAAAACATGAATTTATGCTGTGAAAACGGACATTTTATGGGGGTCTATGGATATTTGCTCCCTTTTGGGACCTCCCTCTAGCGGATTTTCGATGTATTGCAGTTTTTCGCACTTCCGGGTAGGCTTCATGTTTCAGATTAGAATGTTGCCGCTTGGTACGCACATGCGCAGTCTTCAAAAACGGTGCTCATTTGACAAACACAAAGACGTAAATGACATGTGTATGTATTCTAAATAAAAGAAACAGGTTGTACTGAATGTCAGCTTGCTTATTTTGCTCAAGATAAGGATTTATTAAGTCCACATGTCATGCAATCTAGAAACTCTGCTTCTAACCACATCTCGAGAGCTGTCGTTCCAAACACACAACTTTGCGATGCTGTTTGCGAATGTTCGCTGGAACGATGGTTTCGGGAAACATCGACTCGTTGAACTATGCTGATAACGACTGAACTTGCGACAATAGTTGGCTACCGATGCTTTCGCGAAACGCACCCCTGGTCGCTAAGATCACATGTTTTCTTAACTGTAGCTGTTCTCTCACAGCTTTCATTTTTGTTGTGCCTTTATTTTGTTATTGTATGGAAAGTGCGCAGCATATATTTACATATTCATCTAATCGTCGCTCTCAGCAGTGTGGGCGCCGTCGGGATGTTCGCTAACACTGCAACGGTATTTCAAACTTCTTTTTACCCCTAAACGGAGAATGAAAGAGAACTTCGCTGTGAGTATATCAGAGCCTTAAGGCCTGTTTTACACCACACACTCATACAGTGTGCAAAGAAAGCAACATCAGGCTTTACACAGGTCGCTTATCCACAAATAAACTGGAGATCCAAACAGAAAATACGTGATTTCTGAGTTACTCTATCGAATATTTCCTATTGCACAGTTAATATGAATGCATAAATATTTGTTGCTTTCATGTGTGTGTGTGTGTGTGGTGTGAAACAGATCTAATTCCAACAAAACTACAGGAACCTACCCATTTAACCAGCATTCGTAAGCACATACATTCTGTGCTGCCAGTTCACATGCAAGTTACCTCCCGAGCTTTCTGAGCGGCCAGCTCCGCATGTCTCTGTTTCTCCAGCTCCTCCAGCAACTGCTTCTCCATGATGCGTTTAGCCTCCTCCACCCGTCGCAGCACTTCTCTTTCAATCTCATCCTTTCGCTTTTCTAGTTCCTCCTCCACGCGTTTGGCCACAAGTTCCTCTACGCGCCGCGCCGTCTCCTCCTCAATCAGCCGCTCCTCGATCTCCTGCTGTCGACTAGGGAAGAAGAGATTACAGTCAGTAAGGAATACAAAATGAAAATGTACTTAGTGCTAATTATGAAATGAAGCAGGACAGGTAAACATAAACAACATGAAATGCAATGCACGTGCTAGCTGCCATTGTGCATGGAAAATCAACAACTTCAAAGTGTCAGCTTTACAGCAGTGGTCCACTTCAATAGGCTTTTTAAAGGTCCAAAATTGAAACTGCTATCAATGTTGAATGGTAATTTAATGATTGAGGAAACATTTCTTTGAGTATAATAATTATGCATCTCATTTATACCTTAATATCTAGGGTTATTACTGCTTATTGGTTTTATGACAGTAATAATGAAGATTATATTGTTGTCTAACACTTCCCTAGAGGACACAAAATCAAAGTTCAAATTCACACAATAGGCTAGGCATAAAAAAAAAAAAAAAGTTTGGTTCTGGTTTGTTGTCAGTTGAGGTCATGGGTCGGTAGGGATTTTTTTTTTTTTTTTTTTTTTTTTTTTAGTGGCAGCAGCAAGGGATAGGTAGGGAAATTATTCAGGGCTCGACCTTAAGCCTTTTCATATGCTTGCCCTCCAAACAAGTAAATCTGTCATTCACTTGTCAGAGTAAAAAAGTTGCTTGTCCGGATTTTTTAAATTTTTTAAATGTATTTATTCTGAAGCAATGTTCTCATCAGTGTTCAATCAGCTTTGATATTTAAATTGGCATATTGTAATATCTGCACCTTTGAAGGGCATCCCCTCCCCCAATCTTATTAAATGCCCTATAGTGTCGTCTTATTCTAAATAATTGAATTTATTGATCAAATTTAGGAATTTAAAATGAAAGATCAAGCATACTGTTACCCTAGATAGGGCTGATCAAATTAAATAATTTACACTGAAAAATTACAATTGCATAAAATAATGTTATGAAATTGATTTAAATGTACAAATAAGAAACATCGGAAAGAAGTATACTAGGCTACTTATAAACATAACACTAAACTGCCAATAGGTGGCGGCAGGCGGCCGTATTAATGAGTGAGTCATTGATTCATTAATTCAAACGATTCGTTTAAACGGTTGATTCATTCAAGAATGAGACAGATGAAATGAATGGGTCATTGAATCTTTGACTCAACCGATTCGGTCAAAATGCTGAATCATTCAGTAATGAAAACAGGTTGAGTGTTCCTGTGCCGTGGTTCTGCTGTGATTTTTGTTTGGAACTATTTTCGCTGCAGCAACAGAACAAAAACAGCCAATATTGCATCTAAAATGTAAGTGACTTGATTTTAACTGTTTATTGAACTGTTGTAGGAAATCAATGTCACATTTTCAATCGTGATATGGTATTCAGGAAAAATAATTGAGGCTGCTTAACACATATGTTAAAATATAGAAACTCCACATTTAGATTTTTTAGAGGCAGTATGTTGTTAACCTGTGTGTGTGCTGCGCTCATGTGTGTAGATTTCTCCTCGAGAGGCTGCGCGAGCGTCAACAGCGCACCTCACCGTCAGCAGGCTAATACATTTATTATCCACAATCGATCGCAACTTACAATAAATGTAATAAAATCAGAATCATTCTCTCGGTTTAGTGATTCCCTAGTTATTTTTTTGTTTGTTATTGATGTTCTAATCAGGCTACTTGTCCGTTCGGGCAAGTAAAATTCTCTTTTACTTGTCCTTCAAAAATCCATTTGTCCCGGACAAGTTAGACGGGCTCTGGAGATACGAAGCGCGGCAGGTTAGAGCGTTTTGGATTGCATAAAATAATAAAAGAAACGAACAAATACATGGCGAAATAAGTGGTAGACAGCAGAAGAGGGTATTGGGATTTGGGATGATTTTTAATGAAACTTGGGAGGCGGATGGAGGTTACTCTGTAATGTGGTGTGTGCGTGCCTATGAATGCATGCATTTGATTTGTATGTGTGCGTATATGAATAAAAGTGTCCTTAATGACAAAAAAAATACTTGTATATGTATTATAGTTCAGTTTGACGAACGATGTGTGAACGACCATGTAGCTGCCTCGTTTGTTTTGCTGGAGGACAGGCATCTTGCATCGCGTGCTGTACAAAAACGTAAATTATAGTTCGCCTCAGTTTTTTATTTGTGTATTTAGGCTATTTAATTTTTATTATTTCTTCCCCAAGCTCATAAAATAAATTTGGGTCGCACATAAATTGACAGGGTCGGTCGGAAACCGGAACCAAACAAATTTTTTTTTTAAGCCCTATGTATTTATGCATGTATTAAATGACATGACATGCATATTATTGTGTCCAAGGGCAGTTTTCCTTTTAAAATAATTAGATAAATTCATGACATATCACTTTATTCTATCAAACCTATTTAGTTTGAATTAATTTTTTCATTTAAATAATGCTTATTTTATCATCTTAAACTCCCAAAATGTCTGAACAACAGTCTGAACAAATGAACAGACTAAGAAATCAATTTAAAATGGTGTCTTAATAATAACAAAATGAAAAACTAAATAATATGGCATCATTTTAGGTTTGTAACCTTTCCTATAAACAAATTTTATAAATATTGGTAGTTGTAAAGTTGTTCTCTGTGTGAAAACAAAATCAAGTTTTCAGAGTTTTAGTGTCAGTACTACATTAAACTAATATATATATATATATATATATATATATATATACATATATATATTGTTGAATATAATGCAATGGGGAAATATTTGTGGGTCCTGATAATGCCAAATGTCTGATGTTACCAGTAAAAAGTGGCCTACATTATTTTAAATATATCTAGTCAGTAATGGTGCAAGCCTGTTCATCTAAAATAATTCTGTATTTTCAGCTTCAGAATCATGAATATTTTTATTCTGGTGTCACCATTGTCCTGTGCATTAGGTTATCAGTAACAAGTCCAAGCCTATTCATTTCCACACCCACAATGTAATATTAAATTTAACCTTTTATCATATGTCTTGGAGTATCGCAATAATATTGTATTATGAGTTCAGAATCGTGATATGTAGCGAATCTTGACATGAGGGTATCGTTACACCCCAATTGATCCTTGTGGAAGAGTGAAAAGGTTTGTAGTTCTCTCTCAAATACTGGTAAAAAATGCTCATTTCAAGTATGGGTAGGTTGGAACACTTTCTATGTCAGGACTTTACAACTATTTGGTTGTACCGCCTGAAATTAAAACAGTAAAAAAAATGTATTCAAACACTTTGAAATGTTATCTATCAACTGAACACAATGTTTAAACACATTGTTCATGACTCAAAAAAATGCATTACATCAGTTTTGAAAATATATATTTTTTTAAACACCTTTTTTGAAGCTTTATTTGTCAATGTCAGATTCATTTAAATAACCAGCCTGGCTGATTGATGGGTGTATACTTGCATATTAGGGGAAAAAATAAGATTTTGAGAATCCAGTCACTCCACAACCCCAAAATACAATGTATTAAGGTTGTATTTTGAACATGGTTCAATGATAGTATGTCATCGTTTTTACATGCACCTCAGCTTTACCATGACATGCTTTGCAAAAGCAAGGTGTTCTAAAAGTAAATATAATTGAGATAATGTAATATGTATGGCAGTATCTTGATACAGTGGTAACTTAGTATCTGATACTTTTAAATGTGGCCTGAAAACGCACATGAAAATACTACAACGTAAACACTATTGTACTGAAATTGGTGTATGTGCATGGTACTCCCAGAATACGATGATACGTGTACAAAAAAAACACGGTAGCTTTCTTTGCTTTATGGTACCTCCACAGTACTTTTGTATCTTCGTGTGGCTCACATTATTCAGGTGATGTCTACTCTACAGCATGACTGTCATGACGGGTTTCGTTTTGGAAAGTGTGGGTAACGTTACTCACATTCTCCTCTGTCTTTCCATTTCGACTCTCTTCTCTTCTTCCTCTTTCTTCTGCTTTTCGTCTACAGCACTCCTCTTACTTATCGCCCTGCCGAAAATATCGATTCTCTCCGGCGGCGTGGCGGCTCTCTCCCTTTCCCGGCGAGCCGCGGCCGTGTTTGATTTGGAACGAGAGCGCGACTCTCTCTTCCGACTCCTTTTGGACTCTCGGGACTTCGAGCGCCTCTTCCTCTCTTTATCCCGGGACCTTGATCGAGAGCGGCTTCGCTTTTTACTGTGCTTACTGTTTTTGGAGTGCTTGGAGCGGGAAGAGCTGCGGCTCCGCGAACGACCCATTTCAAACGCCGTTAGAGTTCAGTAGCAGTAACCAGAACACTGAACACCTCTAAAGCATCGGACAGGAGTACAAGCTCCTGGTCGTCTTTCAAACAAGCCCCAAATTACACACTTAAGGAATCAGTCCCGACTGCATGACAATAATCTTGAAGACGAAACTCTTATTTGGAAATAAATTGTTTAATAAGAACGTGATTGCTTAACTGCATGGCACCATTTATCTTGTATGGTTAAAAAGCAAGATGGAGGATGGCTGTTCTCAGATCCCAGAATGCAATTTCTTATTTTTTTTTTTTTCCTACGTTGTGACGATCGGCAGTTGGTTACACCGATTACTGCCATCAACTGGCGTGGAGCGTAAACGAGAAGCCCGTTTAATTTTAGAGAATCATTTGGACGGTTCGTTCAATGAACCGATTCACCACCGAGTCATGACTCCCGGCTATTTTTTTTGTTGTAAAGTTGATAGATAGATAGATAGATAGATAGATAGATAGATAGATAGATAGATAGATAGATAGATAGATAGATAGATAGATAGATAGATAGATAGATAGATAGATAGATAGATAGATAGATAGATAGACAGATAGATAGACAGATAGACAGACAGACAGACAGACAGACAGACAGACAGACAGACAGACAGATAGATAGATAGATAGATAGATAGATAGATAGATAGATAGATAGACAGACAGACAGACAGACACATTGATACATAGATAGATAGATAGATAGATTTTTTTGAACTTGTAACATTATAACTATAATTATAATAAATAAAATAAATAAATAAAAAACTTAAATCTGGCTGCCTAAAAAACTGGCTGTGTTTTTAGGTGCAGTAGTGACTAGTGGATGTTTATTCCTACATCAACCATATCCAGCAGGTTGATTATAAGCCACCATAATTATATTAGCCTATGTGTTCTAAAATGTTTCACATGTTACAGCCATTATAATAATATTAGGATAAGACTATAGGCTTTGTTTTTATTGATAAGAAACCTAGCCTGCATAATCTTGATGCAATCTGATATATATATCATCAATTATGAATGAAAACAGCAGAATATTTAATTAATCTCAAATGCCAAAATGAAAAGGCATGTAACAGCATGCAGATGGAGAATTGTAAGATAACCTTTAATCATACACATTAAGAAAATAATAGAAGGCATTATTATTATTATTATTATTATATTAATACTACCAATACCTGGGTTTAGTTGTTCACTTCGATTAGTGCTTTGCTTGCTTTTCAAATTACATTTTTTAAAAAGACAGATTTTCATGTCTAATATGACAATCAAATTAGGTTCTCCATTCAAGAATATTGATATTAATTGCATTTGGGAAGTTTACATGCATGAGGTGCTAACTCCAACTAAATCCATGTCGAAATGCATTTTCCAAATCATAAATGCAGGCTTTTTGAGATCAAATTAATGAATAAAATAAAAAGCATACCAATATTTCTTCTTAAAGTGTGTCCCCGGCTTTAGAGATTTCTAAAACTATTGAAGGGAATTGTGTTAAAACTTGAATCATCATTTTAATTATTAATTTATTTCCCTTCTTGCATGCACTTTTCCTTAGGCTGCCTATCATTGTTTAACGTTGACAAAGCTTGATGTTTGTAAAAGACTCTCTTGGACTTACACATTAGCTATCTTCATATCACCTTTATAAAGATCAGTCATTATAAACCGATTTAATTGATTCTTTTAACATTAAAGGATTTTTCATATGATATCTTCCCCAACATGAGCTTGGTCTTTGTCAAAAACATAGCTAAAACAACACTACCCTGACACCTGCTGGTCAAATAAAGCTAGTGCAAGATGAGACTTAACTCCTCCCAAACGCTACTACGTCAGTAATCAAGTAGCCTATGAGATACATGGAGCAAAACCAAATGTTGTGTAAATACTCCAAGGTGGTAGGCTATATGTTCATTTAAGAGAGTATGTCGAAAAGGAAACTGTTTTATATTTATATAAAAATGTGTTTTACATAATTTGTCAATATATATTTTATTTAACATGATGTTGAGTAAAGCTACACACGCATAGCCAGGCTATATTAATTCATATTAATTTCCCTTAGTTGCGGTTTCTTTTATGTTGGTATGGAATGTGTGTACAATAAATATTTATTTACTTCATTTTATATCAAGCAGGGCTTAGGACTGGCACACTCTTCATGTGGACGTCACTCCTTTGACCACAAGATGGCAGCCAAGTTTCGCCAAATGCCAATGTTGAAGGACGATATCACGCTTCTCGGACATGAAGGTTCGGAAATTGAGAACTTCTGTTTGTTTTGCTTTTTGTGTCGTGTCAACCATCTTCTCTCAGCCCGATACATTTGTCGCAGTGAACCGTTTATAGCTAGGCTATTCCTCGTAAACCGTTTTCGACCGAAATCTCTCGACTTAAAAAGGCTCACTCTTTAATTAATGCTATTATATAACGTTAGGCTATGGGCTAGGCTACATGTTATTAAAAATAGATAAATAAATGACTAAGCATCCCAAATAACTTGTTGCTGTTCTTTGGCCGTTGTTTTATTCGTTTATAAGTGCTACTTACTGACCAAGTCTTCAATATCCTCGTGCCTTGATCATGTCTATTATTTCCCCCTTCTTCAACAGATCCCCCCACCCTACCGTTTATCCCAAAATAACTAGGTTACTAGATGGAGTCCAGGTACATTTTTGTTGTTGCTATAAAGTAAGTTGACAAGAGTGATGTAGAAGTAATGCATTCGCTGTGAAGCTTACACTGGCGACGTAGGCCTATCTGAGAGAAAAAGGTTTTCACGTTAAGTGATCTAATTTTTAGCAGTAAAAAGAAGGTGTTTTAAAGTTGTTGTTTTTGTTGTTATCATCACCATCATCATCATCATCATCATCATCATCATCATCATCATCATCATCATCACAGTTATGTATGATATGTGAATAGTAAGGGGGCCTGTAGTCAGGGAGTATAGGCCTACATGTTATTTAAGAAAAATGTAATTATATTTTGAGAATGACAATTATTTTTCTAACATGATATAACGTTAGTCTGTGGGGTAAAACGCCCCCAGGGGGCATCACTATCATAACCTACTGTAGTTAGTTACCATATTCTGAACAACACATCCTTATTGTTTTACCATCAAATGTAATCTAATTAGGTGCTTGAATAAAAATATTTGGAATTATAAAAAATATTTTACCTCAAGTTAGCATTAGCTAGCTAGTTAGCCAATTAGAATCAGCTATCAACATGTTTTTTTCAAATAGGCTGAATTTCAGCATGGTTACTTTCATAAATATTCATATTTATCTAACTTGCTGTTATTTTGGCTTGTCTTTTTCATTTTAAGCTAAAGCTCTGTGTACTCTGATTTTGCTGTAAATGTAGCCTATAATCAAATTGCTTTGTCAGAGTGGGGGCATTTTACCCCACCTGTAGGGCTAAACGCCCCCTTGGTACAATTTTTTTTAGTTTTCTAATAACATGAAAACTCTGGACATTTTTCATACTTGGTTTATAATTTATGTCATTGTCCCTGAAAACTAGGATAACTATTCTATCTTGACACATTTAACTTTTGTTTAAAATAAAAAAATTGCACTGTAAGGACTGTACTCTACCCTACACAGAACATCCATTGGGAGGCGTTCACGTATAATTGCAAAATATATAAAAAGAACGACACCTTTCGGCTCACATGCAGCTGGCCCGTTGTTCAATGAATTAGCTCTGTTTTTATACATAGGCCTACACAGTAAACTATAGGCCTAGATTAAAATTAAATTATTAGCATGTGAAATTGCACACACACACAAAAAAAGGAATGGAATCATAAGGACAACAACCATCATTTAACTCTGGCTTTTAGACAATAGAATAGGCTTCGTCCCTTTTATGCAGATCGCTTGTGATTAAGTCATGCCAATCTAATATTTAAATTAGTCTAGAATAATTAAAGTAATAAAGGTATTTCCACCTACACCATATGGCAACGTCATGTAAACCCCGTATGCAGCATTAATAATAGCGGCAGATTTGCTGACGTGAGCTAAAAATAATGCCGCTTAAATTTAATTCGTTTTAGCTATTGTAAACCGGTGCGTAAACTGCACTTCTTGAAACTTTGCCTTTTATTTTTATGACAAAGTAAAGCTCAAGCAACCTGTTTTGCAAAACTGAAGTTAAACAATGAAAATAACTGAATGTCCGATATACAGTAAAATCTTTGCAAATGTTAGACTAATGCATTGAAGCAGAACGAATAACAAAAGAAGATGAAGCACCATCTTTCTTCAAGAAACTCTCACCTTGTATTTGAACGTCGTATCGTGATCAAACATCTAACAGGAAGATTTAGACATTTGCTCCCCAGCCTTTTTAGGAGGAAATTAACTAAAAGTTGTTTTATCTTTATCATTATTAATATTTTTTTTTGTCTTTTTCTTTGATTTGAAGTGAAAAACCGAGAGCTTCTGCTCACATTTGCTTTGCGGGAAAACATGTCCTAAAACATCCCTTTTAGTGAAAGTGTTCACTTGAAACAGTGAATGCGACTGGCAGCGTTTCACATTGATTTATTTTGCTCGACAAGGTCTAGTTATTCTTGTAGGCAGCGGTGGATTTTTCATAGTTTAATCAAGGCAATTATGCTGTTAGCTAATTGGCTGAAACAATTCTGAAAAGCACAACTAAAGCAATCCATAAAACACACCTGGGATGAAAATGGGTTCATTTCAAAATTGGTTTCGTCAATGGAAAATTCATTGACGATTTGTGCACCTGTAATGTAATTTCGTTGCGCTTTCAGATGCGTGTGGATAAGTTTTTATATGGAATATGATTTTTGTTAACCCAATATCCTATTGTGTTGTTGTCAGGTTCTCGCTATGAGCGCCTATATTTTATGTAGCCTAGAGTAATTAAATATCCCGTGAGCTATCATTGCAACAGAGCTATTCAAGACCGGACAATATTTCAACCTGTCCATAATGAAATTAAAATAGTTACAACTTCGATTTTTACATGATTTTCGAGACATTTAGAGAAGGGCGTGTGTATTATATTCAATAATACGAGGTGCGGCCCGTTGCCACATTCATCATCCCATTACTGTACCCAATCCAGGTCCGATTCGTGAAGGGTAAAATGAATTACCGACGTTAAGTCGTCAATAAAGTCATTTCAGTAAATGGTGTCTCAGATGACTCCGGCATTATTCAACGGGCTTTATCAGCACTGGGGAAATTACGTCGCCTCTACACCTCATGTAATACGGCCCTGCTTACCTTGATAAAGCGCCCTGCCAGCGGCTAGTGACAGTGCTTTTGACCGGCTTTTATTCACTCGCTAGTGATGAACGCCAAGCTGATCAGGCGGAATGGGCGCTAATTAAAACCTATAAATTATCTTTTGCAGCCCCTCTCAAGACGTCGCATGCAGCCGAGATAAGAGCTGGAGTGCTAATTTACCGCCTGAAAAGGAGCGTGCCTCACAATGGCTACTTGGCTCAAATAGCATATTGATAGTGTCCTAATTAGAAATTTATTAAGTACCCACTCGAGCTTTTCGAATAAAGATTTCAACCCAACCAGTTTTAAATGAATAAATGCTGCATGTGGGCTACTAAAATTCCGTGTTTGCGCTTATTATTATTCTAAATGTTTTGTGTGCATGCGTTCCTGCTTGGCGTATTATTTTGCGTAGCCTAATTGGTGAAACTTTAAACCATTTAGCCTACTTGTTATTAACACGTCCTGCTTTTATGTTGTGAGTTATTCTTTTTTCGTTTTAACTAAACACGGTTGCTGCCACATTTTCTTGATGTGGCCATCCATTTGTGAATCATTTTAAGGATCATGCGAGTAAACTGTCCATTGTTTTATAAATGTAACCAAAATGCGATTCATTTATCTAGGCTAATTAACACGCTTTCATTCAAACCAAAATATTGTTTAATATGGCTGCATTCATATGACTAGACTAGGTTACACCAGCAAAAGTGTGTTGAATTATGGGTTAGGTCAGGTAGAAATCCTTAAGGTAGACTAGCAATTGCAATTGAATGACCACTTTTGACAGTGTCTGGTTAAAACGTTTCGACTGAAAAATAAGTATAGAGCTATAAAAACGGTCTAGTCTGTTGCTTTGTTATAACGATAATTTGGTGAATTATAGGCCGACCTTATCAGACTATAATATTTTGACATATAATTGCAAACTTTAATATTAGGCTAATATTATCTATCAATCTCATTTTATAGTAATTTCTGCTTCTTAACCATTATTTATTTAATTGTCTCAAAGTATAATAATCTTGGTCAAATTATAAAGGCTCACTGTTTTCTTTCACTAGCTCCGTCTATCGCCTAGACTAAGAATCCCAGAAAAAAAAGCTATTCGCGATGTTATTAGTGTCTAGTTTTGACAAAAATACTACGAGCAACTAAAATAATGAATTATCTGGCAGCAGTATCAGATATTTTCTGTCAAAAGCCAATGCCGATCCAGAAACATCCAGTCCTCATTAGAGTGGATTTCCCGTTCGCCAGCGTATTTGGTCTTGGAAATCCATCCATTTGCATAAGATTGTAAAATTCTATTGGATATTCTCTTCTTGTGACACCAAGGATGTTGGTACCCCATTGGTCCATTGCACGTGTGTCTCGCTCACGTGCTTCCGGTTAAGGAAAAAAGTATGTGAGGGGCACAGTGATTTTAGAAAGAGTTTGTTAAGCGCGAGCTGTCACACGGGGCAGCGAGTCGGGGACTGCGGAGCTTCGCGCGATGCATTGTCTGACATGAATAACGGGTGCGTTTTGACACTTGAAACGCCTTGATCGCGGAAAGCATTCCGATGCTATGACAGTCGCTCCTCTTAAGGTATTTCGTATACCTTTATTTTAACAGTATAGACTGCATTCTTGTTTGTTGCTATCCGGATACTGCTCTTTGCAACAAGTGGAATTTTGGAGTGTAGACCACGATCCAGCTTGTCATGGAGGAGCAAAAGGATCAAAATAGTCGTGATTCGACTGAATCTGAGAGCGTCTCGCTCTCACCCAATATACCATCTCCTCCGATTTTACCTCACCAGGCTGCACAGCAAGCCCACAGAACCACGAACTTTTTCATCGACAATATTCTACGGCCAGATTTCGGCTGCAAGAAAGATCTTGGGAGTAGGGACCGCGCGCAAACCTCGGGTAGGGAGAATGTTAACCCTATGGTAATAAGGCCGTCGCATAATAGCAGCCTTTGCCAGGATTCAAACTGCAGTAGTGACAGCACTTCTTCGTCCTCGTCGTCTTCGCCATCCTCAAAGCAGTCCTCGGCAAAGCTTGTCGAGGGAAATGGAACTACCACAGCAAGGTACGGGGAGAATACGACGTCGATAGTGGTGGTGAACGCTAACGGGGGAACTCCGCCGGCTAAAGAGTCTCAGCCTTTACTATGGCCTGCGTGGGTGTACTGCACCAGGTACTCGGACAGACCTTCATCTGGTAAGGCGCTAGTTTCTTAATTGCAATGCATAATTCACAAACAGCGATTGACGCTGCACGCGAAAAACTTTGTTTTCCTTTTTTTTTTTTTTTTTGGAGGTCGCACGATGAGCTTTTTTTTATGATTGGGTTCAGCGCGTTTTAATCAAACTCGTTTTACGCAGCGTCTGAAGCTGTCACTAATATTAAGCAGTCCTGGGTTGTTTTGAGGCATGAGAGAACAATAGTCACTTAGGCCGCAAACCATTTTGTTCACTTTCTGGAGAAAAAGAAAATAATGCAGAGTGCGTTCATTGTGTAGTTCAAAACATTATAGTTCTGATCGCCCTTTGAATTTCTAGCCTATTTCTGGTGAAACTTTACAATAAGGTTTCATTTGTTAACATTAGTTAAGATATTAACTAAAATGAACTAACCATGAGCAATAGGCCTACATTTGTTACTGTATGTGTTAACGTTAATAAAAACACAGCTGGTCAACGTTCATGTTAGATCACAGTGCATTAATAATGTTAACAAATACAACTTTTGTATTATAAATGTTGAAATTAACATTAATGAATAAATGCTGTAGAAGTGTAGTTCATTATTAGTTCATGTTAAGTAATTTTGTTAACTAATGAAACCTTACTCTAAAGTATTAACCTTTTTCAATACAAAATAATTGTAGCCTGCTATAAAACCATCTTACAATCATTGACAATACAGGGAATGGTGGATACGTTAATGTCAAGTAGCCTATAGCTAATGTGGAATAGGTAACACGTAGGCATATATTTAGATAATAGTAATCCGTTTTAAATTAGTCTGTCTAACCACAGTTTCCCAGCAGCATATTGTTATTCATAATAACAACAATAACGAGCATATATTTTCATAGCGCTTAATTTATCTTTGTCTGTGATCATGGGTATGTGTTAATCTGAAAGTAGTTTGTTTATAATCTCAGTACAAACAGCTTTATCTTAATAAAGGAAAGATAAGAAGAGGAAAGTGCCGAGATTTAATCAACCAAGTTTTGTGGCGTTCTTTAAATCCACCATGACGTTATGCTGCTGGCTATATTTGTAATTAATTTATGATTTCAGGATATTATTTGATATTCAATAGATATCTGCATAAGTAGCCTATTTGAATTGATATTTTGTTATAGGGCCAAAACTACTCGAATTGATTGATTTTTGTTGTCTGTTATGAATCTCCTTACATCATCACGCTGTAAATGTATTCAGTTCTTACCTTTAGGCGGTGTATTCCCATGGTTTCAGTAGGCTATATATATTTTTTAAATATTGTTTGACTTAAAAAAAAAGCCAGTTCGTTTAGATGTTACCGATGTACGATGTCACGAAGTACATTTTTAGATTGACTGCAAAATATTTTTACACTGCATACCTGCCACAAAGTCAGCTGGGTTGTTGGAAAAGATGCTTTGATTGACTTCACTGATTGACTTACTGATTGAGCGATCAGGCACTGGACTTTCACAGACGGCAAGCAGAATTTCGATCATCTGAGTGCAGTTTCCTAAAGGAAAAGCTTTGGGTTCTGATCTGTTGTTGATTGGTAATGCAGAAAATTGTTTTCTTGACGAGCATGTAATGTCACATGCGTGGTGATATTTGCTTTGCATAATATGCAAGCAGGTATTTAGCGTTCCTATTTTTTTTTTTTTATTATTATTATTATTTATTTTTTTTTTTTTATTGCACACTGTGCATGAATGGTTTTGGATGAGCTGCATTATTCATGGATATATTAAAGGTAAAAACTATTTCTAGAACAATAACAAGACAGTTGTTGCAACGGAGCAAAACGTAGGCTAAATGTAAAATTAAAAATATAATGTCGGCTTCTTTCAAGTAAAGTACAGTTATCTTAAGCAATTAACACAGCTCGTCTGCAGAGCTTATGTTTTTTTTTTATGTGCATTAGGCCTATACGTCTTTCAAGTTTAGCTTGCATTTTTGAAATGTTTGATTAAAATATAGTTTTTTTTAATAATACGCAATCGCTTGACTGTTTTATGGAGAGAAAAACAAAAACTGATTAATCTATCGATTTTCTTTTTATGTGTGACTGACAATAACAAGGTGATTTCGAACTTAACTAGACTTGCTATTGTTGTCGAAAACAGGGAGAATATAGGCCTACTTAGCCTATGTGTTGACATGTTGTCATTTTGTCTGATATGCTGGTAGTAATAATATACTATACTATACGCTGTGCATTTAATGCAACCGAAAAAAATGAATAATAACTTTTGAAAGAATAAGCAGACTCACACAAAGACTCGTTCGGCTTTCCCGCCATGTTCTCTGGGTGTAAGCTCAAGTGACAGCCGGGGACTGAGGCCTACATTCAAGCTTTCGTTGCAGGTCTACGATTTGCTTATAATTAAATATCTTATCAATTTAACAGTGCATTTCAAGGTTACAGCTATTATATTTTGTGGTATAGAAATAAAACTGACTAAACTATTTTTTCAGCGGTATTTTGTTTCACTGTTTGGCAATATGTCTACTTGTCAGCTGAGGTAACACCCCAACACTCATTATGTTTCATTGCAAACACTCATTGTTTATTCAGTAACGAAAGAGAAAGGGCTGCGTAATGAGCTGCAGTATGAATTCTTTATCGACATTTCTAAAAAAAAAAAAAAAAAAAAACGCTGCCGAAATAGCTTGTCCAATACGAAAGTGTCAAGTAGGCCCTCATGTTAACACCGCATCAATCGTTGCATTCTCTGTCAGGTGTGGGTAACCTATGTAGTGTTTACTGCTTTATGATATTTATGTCTTCGTTTTATTGTTGTTTCTACACTAGGCCCAAGGACACGAAAATTGAAAAAGAAGAAAAGCGAGAAAGAAGACAAGCGACCGAGAACCGCTTTCACGGCTGAACAGCTGCAGAGACTTAAAGCCGAGTTCCAGGCGAATCGGTACATTACGGAGCAGCGGAGACAGTCGCTGGCCCAGGAACTCAACCTCAATGAGTCACAAATAAAAATCTGGTTCCAGAATAAGAGGGCCAAAATCAAAAAGGCCACTGGCTATAAGAACGGCCTCGCTCTTCAGCTCATGGCCCAAGGACTCTACAACCATTCCACAACCACAGTTCAAGATGAAAAAGAAGATAGCGAATAAAATGGCCCGGGTCCTCTTCTTGAAAAGGCCATGGACGCTGACCCCAACAAAAGTGATTTTTCATATTTTTATGAATCAAATGAAAAGGAGATGTCTTCGAATTCTGCGAAACGAAGATATGATATTTAAACAAATTTCTGTTTATCATACAGTATATGGACATGCATCTAAATACGAACACTATGAAAATTTATATATAGCCAAAACTGTAAGATGTATATATTTAATTCCAGGTAAGGGGATGTCTATATTACTCCTTACTTGCTGTATATTTCTAACGTTTCTTCTCCTTTCCCAATGTGGTTGCTCACCGTTTCAGTAGGCCTAAGTGTCAGGCTTGTTAGAGTTTTTGTGATAGCCCTGTCTCTTAAATCCCTTATCTCACAGTTCTTCAAATGCGTGACTGAACCAACGCTTCAAGCCAAAGATTTTAATATGTTCAGATGATGTTGTCTGAAATAAAAAAGGTAGAATGTGCCATTGCTTTTTTTTCCCTAGTCTACCAACCCTTAACATAATTACACGATCTGTAGCTATTTAAACGCTACGTTGACTTGTCGTTCTCGCAAACCCCTGAGAGATTTTTGTTTAATAAATGTATCACAAAACGATGCTTTTCTACGCTACTCTAATTTGTTTGAATGAGGCAGTGTGGTTGCACTGCCAGAGAACGGTGTTTTGCGGATAACGTATTGCAATTTTTATGATTGGAGAGATTATTATATTGGGAGAATTTTTTTTTTAAAGTCAGGTTTGTTTTAGACAGAAATAACATAAGGTCTACATATCTAAATTTATTCTTAAACGCATTATTATTTATGCTTATTCTATTTATATAGGCCTAAATGTAGGCCTAACTATATGTGCCATTTTGATACATTATTAAGTATAAAAAATGGAATACAAAATTTAAGGCCATTTTTAAGGGCAGCTAATATATACAGATCGCAAACTATTTGAGCCTTGCTAGTAGTATTGCGTAGTTCTCTTCCAAAAATATGTATATATATTAGGCTATATATAATAGCCTATAGCATATATAAATATATATAATATAATATAGCCTATATTAGGCTACTAAAAAACCTATACGCTACTATTATTCCAAATGAAAGTATCTTGGAACGCATTTTGTATTATTTTAATTTAGGCAAGATAATTGGACAGCATTCATTCTTTATGACGCCAACAATCCAACTATTGACTTTTGAAAATAAAAATATGGAAAATTCTGCGCATGTCAATGGTCAACCCGGTCATAATTGTGCTCTGCGAATCTGCCAGACTTAATTAAACGTAAGACGAGGCTCTATCTGATTAATCCTCCCCCTATATGGAACGGCATCTTTAGACATGCATTTTTTTTTCACGTGAAGGCCTACGATTGCATGCATTAATCTCTGTATTTCCTGGTTTCGCTTATAGCAGGTTATCAGAATTTGCATCAACGTATCTCATGTGGTTGACCGCAAATTATTTTAATGAACTGCTTGAATGTCGATTACCTAAATAATTTTCTCATGTTGCCGTCACACATCTGACTTCTTGCGATGACAACAGCAGTGCAGAAAGCGCTCGGATAGCGGAGTGTCTTTGCGAGGCAGTGTGCAGGAGCCCGTGTATGGGGATCAAAGAACAAATTCAGAAAACTCTCCCAACGAGGTTAAAAGGTCAAGCTGAGCAGTCAAAACAAAATCATGGATGTTTAAAAATACTACATTCTCTCTGAACAGTCCGCCTATTATCTCAAGACAAAGCGCATTGAACACTGCGTTTCAAAGTAGGGCAATAAAGAATCTGTTATGACATTTTAGTTTAATAAAGGTATGCTGGCGGCCCGTATTTGGGTGAATAATAAATTTGTTTTTAAGTGAAACGTATCTTAGGCCTTGTAATGATCATTAAATGTGCAGAAAATGTAAGCAATTTGTTTACAATTTCATATAATCATTTTAACTTTAGGGTCTAACGGTGCAAATAACAAAATATATTAGCCAATAACCAGTGTAGATATAATGCATTCAATGCATGCACGTGCATATTTTTACACGCGAGTTTGACAAGTGAGATGATGACTAAAACAATACAAGAAATGACAAGAAATCAGTCTTAATGTATAATACAATGAGTCTGCTGTAAAATGTATTATAACCATAATAAAATGCGCTGTCAGGTATTGTTGGGACGAGACTTATAGACACATTTAATTATGGTTCATTCCCACAGTTACTTCTGAAGGCTTACTCAATTCTAAAATATATTATAAACAAGACTTAACAATAACAACAAAACAACAACAATCAACTGTCTAAATTTACAGGCTATGCGCTCTTTGTGGCAAAAACAAAATATCTGTCTCTTTGCTCCAGCAGGCCTCGCCTTAGACTGTTTGGACTTGGAGGCATGACTATAAACAGGCGAGTTCACATCAGAAGTGGATCATCATTTATTAGTTAAAATAAATTGTTTTGGAATATTCAGTTGCCGGTGATTCGTAAGAAAATGATTTACAGCTATTTTGTCTCCATGTTAAGATAGGCCTACTAGCTTATTTATCTAAGTTTACGAGACTGGTGTTGTGGTAGCCATGTTTTTTTTTTTTTTGACGATTGTTTAATTTGAATTTCTTGACTTTGAATTGCTTGCACGACTATAAGTTTGCCGATTTTTAACCTTCAGTTCTTGAAGCATTTATTGTGGGACGTGATATGATATATTGAAAACTAAGATACTTATTGTCATAAATGTGTTTTTATAGCAACGATGACAATATGGGAATAGACAGGCAGTGCTAGGCCTAATGTTACAGGATTCTAAAGATTTTATTATTATTAATTATAATATTTTGGAGTTCTGCATTTTTCGTAGGCTAATTGTTACAAATTTCAAAAAACAGGGAATTTATCAGCCCGATCTCATGAAAGTGCGTATCTATACCACGAATGTCATTTCTCGTGCCATTTATACGGCAAAAATGTTTTTTGCGTCTATATGATACGCAGTTTTCGCGTGCATATGATACGCACTTTATGGCGTGTAATACGCACGCACTCCCCACCCCCCTCCCCCCTAAACCTACCCAAGGGGTTTTCAGTGCGTAGCATATGCACGCAAAAAACATTTTTGGCGTATAAATGGCACGAGAAATGACATTCGTGGTATAGATACGCACTTTCATGAGACTGTGTTGGAATTTATTTACTAATTTAAATCTACTTTCTTTCACTCTTCTAATATACACTAGAATAATTACTTTCTTTAACGTAAAAAAAAAAAGTTGAATTAATAAATATTTTGCCTTTCCACGTGGAATACGAGGGTTTTGCCACCACAGGAGCCCGCAGGCGGCTTTTATTTGTAATTATTCTGCTGCTAATATAGCCCAACTGCTGCGCACAATATTCGGTGAATTTAATTAACAAACTCACATATAGCAAAGAGAACCATTTAAAAAACACCTGTACATTAATTATTAATAGCCATAAACCGATTGACATTACTTATTTAAACAGGCTAGAACGATTATTAATTTGCTTTATATGGACAAGCCAATCCCTCGTGCTTTTCTGCTCATTTAATAAAATGTTAGCCTATATGAAGGGCCTTATCATTCATTTTAAGTCGTACAATAAAGAGCGAATGAAGCCTATGTCTTTCAACTTATTAGGTCCCTTGCTAATGAAATAATAACAGCGAGATACTGAATGTGAAATTTGCATTCTATTTAGGCTACCGACCATCCAAATAAAAATCCTTGCAAGGCCCAGCTATAGACGGGTAAATATAGGCTACAATATAGATTCCCCCATTAATTTGTGTTTAATGCGTTTACCTACAATCTGGTGTTTTTAACCAATCCTATTTGCACAATTGTTTGGGGAAAAGCCTTCGGTATGCGCAGTAAGCTAGCTGTTCACATCAAAATATCGCACATTAAAATAATATTGTTCAAATATCCTTCAGTCGTTCAAACAATACGATTATATCTATAGGTGTTTGGGTCAACCTTTCAAGGCTCAAAATCAAGGGTAAAGTGCATGAACGTATAGGCTATCAACCTTAATATAATGAAGGTTGGGAACTGGGCTATAGCCTAGCCTATGTGTTATTTTAGATAGCCGTAAATGCTGTGGGCCAAATAAAGGTTCAATCCACACATCTACTGCAAGGACCATAATTATTGACATTACCTTGTTAAAATATATAGAACTCATTTAAAAACGGCACAAAACCGCTTTGCTTCCTTCAGCAGGTGCTTCGCTAAAACAAAAGGCAAAGATCGGCGCGTGCTCACTACACTCTGCCCTACAGCTACCATTCAACATCTATTTAATATATATGCAAATGAAAGCAATAAAAGACGAAACTATGGAGATTATTTAGCAAGGTAGCTGCAAACGAAACACTAGAAACTTAGCAACTTCAGACAAAGCAAATGTAAACGCCAGTCTATTTTCAATGAAAAATAGTAGGGAGGAGAGGAGGACATGATGTTTTGCAAAATGGCAAGTGGTGGACTTAAGAGAAAGCACGAGAAAATGCGAAGGCCATGGCACTGGGGTTGAAGACAGGAAAAGCTTGCACAAATTTCACAGCCTCGCTTGGTTGTCTCGGTTTGTGCCCCCGTTGACCAGAGGCGAACGCGCACCATTGATCAAAGAACAGCGGAAGAGGCCAGTGACCCTGAATAGGACTAAAGGATGCAAATATATGAGCTAAGTGATTGGTAATCCTATTAGAAAACACCGTGGGTGGGGGCCAGCGGTTCAGGGGCTATTCGCGTCTCAACACTACCAGCCCTTGATGCTTACACACGGCAGTGCTCTTGTACACACACAGCTAACATGTGTTTCTGTTGTGCGCACGCGCGCACGCATGCAGAGGCATCATCGCCAGCGCGGCCCCACTGCTTAACTCAAATATAATCCCCCAAGGAATTACTGAGCAGAAAGTGTGATAAAAAAGCATCAAATCAGTTGGACTTGCATTGGAAAAAGGATGCCTTTCTGTCGCAAACTTCTAGAATAAAGCAAAATTAGACGCAAAGTTAATTCACATGCTCTGGCAAATCTAGGCCTATACTTGATTTTTTTTTCTTCATGCATTAGGCTATAACAAAACTATTTAAATTTTAGTGTAAAAGGTGCTCTGAGGTCAAACGCCTGTTAATTCTCTCATGTTTTCAGAATAGCCTATGCCTTCGCAAAAATGCACTGTCCTATTCTAAACACCCCCCCTCCCCCTCCCCCTTCAAGTTCCACATCACTTGAGTTTTTGCTGTTGAAATGTGTGACAAATGCATACAGAGGCAATACTGGTGGGGTGATTCAACAAAGGATGGCATTGAATGTTAACCTCCCAATGCGCCAGTGTAGGCATTAGGACTACTGGGAGAGCAGCCACAAATGGGAGCAGATAAATGAACATTACATGGTGGATACAACCAAGTACCTTCATTCCCCTCCACCCACCCCTAACTGGTCAGCTGCACAGGGCCAGACACAAACACAAACACACTTCTGCAAAGGCTTTGTAAAAGAAGAGTATGGTGAGATACACATGCATCAATTGAACAAAAAAATCTGCATAACATTGTATCTGTTGCTGGCTGACTTTCTAAACACTATTCTGTTATTATCTAAACACTATTCTGTTATAAATGATTAGCCTACTGATTTTTTTTATTCCACACATTTACATAAAAGTAAGAGAACACAATACCACATTTGTATGGCAAACACAGAGACAATAGGCCTATTTGTGAAATTATTTAAATATATTCACTTATTATTGAGGCAATTAAACCCATCAGAGTCAGAAAAAATGACTTTGTTTAGGCTACTTTTTATTTATTGTCAGTAAATTTCTAAGTTTGTCCATTCATTAGTCTAAATGTCTGCGAAATGCATAAACCTCATATAGCATGCATAATTAAAATATATATATATTTATTTATATTTTTTTTCAAATGGCTATATTTTTTCAAGTAGCAATGTGTCTTACCATGGTTAGTTTAGTCAACCGGTTTAGAAGCGATGCTGATAAAACATCTAGGCTTTTCAGCTTTATAGTAGGCCTATGGCAATATTTAGGATATGTTAAATAAACTAGGCCTACTAGTGTTTCAGTGATCCACGACAGCATATTCAACCCCATCCCATTGCATGAACGGCCCTGCAGTGCTGCCGTAAAAACACTTTTCTCAAAATTCAAAATTTTCGTTTTGTCGCAAGTGGGTTAATGACAATTATGAATGTCTGAGAAGATAAAATATTTTTTTAGGTCTAGTAATCCATTTTCATAAAATGTCAAAATGTGATTTAAAAAAAAAAAAAAACTAAAACCCGTAATGACCTTGACCATCTTGAGTGTCTGAGGGTCCTGACACCTGACAACAAAATACCGTCGGCCTGTTTTGAAATCGCAAGGCCTAATATTAAAATTAATTTTAATTAAGAAATAATCCGTTTTTCGTATGAATTTCATTTTTAATTTATTTTTAAATAACTTAATAGTTTCGGACAAAAATAAGTGTCACGTCATTGACCCATATATGAAAGGAAGAAGAGTTGACAAGAATTCTAATTACAAACAGAAGGGGTCCTATCGTGGGACAGCGGTGGGTGTTCACCCCGTTCACAATGGCATCTGCTGTGCAGATTTTTCAGAGCCCATCCTGTCAAGGCGCTTTTTTATATAATGAAGGTACACGCACAAAGAGAACAAAGCGCGGGACACCTGGTATCATAATATGCGATGGGTGGTCAAGAGGCTCTTCACTCCGCGTGCATCGCACATGTGGTATTACTTTCCCGGCTCCGGCTCCGAAAGACGCAGACAGACAGACAGGGCCTTCCACGATGCGCGCTAGCATTAGCGGCTATGTTTTCACCGTCGGCCTTGCACTTCAAAAGGCGGCTAAATCGCGAAGTCTCCTTCTCGGTCTCTCATCGCTGGCTGTGTGCAGTCCCGGTGGAGAGAGGTGAGCCGGAGAACACTTCGTCATATTCAATTAGGACACGGCTGTCACAGGCCGTGATGTCATTCCCCGCGAGATTGTATGAACGATTGTCCCACCTTTGAGAAGACATGATCTGAGAAATAAGCACTACTACCACAGAGCATCAGTAGTCTAGGGTAGCCTATATTAAAAATTGGATATTAAAACAATGAGCTTCTGAATTGGCGATTCTTCAATTAGGGGAACTATTCTGTCCCCTGGAATGATTTTTAACACAAAAACACAACCATTCTTAAGCACAGGTTATTAGCTTTAATTAGCCTTTGGAAAACGTTTAATTCATTTTCATTTTAATACTATTTTGGGCTTGTCCTAACCCAAAATTGAACTTAAATTTAACCCCTCTAAAACAGTTTTGAAAAAGCATTAAACTAGGGTTTTCCAAAGTATTTATTATTTTTATTTATTTTTTTGCAAAAAGAGCCACATGTCATCACTGAAAGTTGATTAAGGATGATGACATGTGATAGGCGGCCTACATGTTTTAACACAGATGAAACATTTTAAACTCTGATTTAAAGTAGTCAAACGTAACTTTAATTGAACAATCACCCAAATATTGTCAAATGACTTGCATGGTTTAAGCATACACATGCATTTTGATAACTAGCCACCTCTTTATGCTATTTTGTATAACACAAAAATGCAACAACCTATATCTGGTCCAACCTTTACATTTATTTGTATTGGTGCCCAGCCCTAATGTATAGCAATTCAGGTTGGTTCAGTCATAATAAATAACATTTTTGATTTGAAAAAAGACAGTTTATTTAGATGTTACCACAAAGCACATTTGGTTACACTTTATTTGAAGGTGTCCTTGTTACAGTGTAATTATACATTTAAGCACTGAGTGATATTAATTAACCAAATGTACTATATTGTTAGGATTAGGATTGGTTTAGGGTTGTAACATGTGTAACAAGGACAATGTAAGATAAAGTGTTACCGCACATTTTTACGTTGCTTGACAAATTTATATCTCAATTTCTATCTCAAGTTATCTGAGCAATAAGAGCAAAACTGCACAATCCCCCCCCCCCCCCCCCCCCCATATGGTGTATAAAGATGCCTACAATTTCAAAAGCCATTTAATTTCAACCAAGTCTAAATCTCTCTTATACAACTTAGCCACTTTAATATCCTAACAGTGTATTTAATTCCTATTAAAATATGACAAGTGTCATCTCTCCATCTTTTAAATTTTCAACAAAGAAGCATGTTTTAAAAGTTGCTTGTGACTTTGTGTATTTGTGTCTGTGTCTGGTTTTTATCCATTACTGCATTTAGTTAAATTCTCAAAACTGATTTAAAGTGGTAGGCCTGTTAATGTTGTGTAGGTGTCAGTGGTGAAACACGCCTGTCAACGCGTCTGCATATGCCTGTATCATTACCCAAATAAGGTCCTGTTCAGGGACTACTTTTACCTCACCTAAAATCCATATGACGATCTGTTATGGCACCAGCCCGCTCCACAACTCCATGATTTACGGTTTTGCGTCAGCCCTTAGCCCTCCTGCACAGCGAAGTTAAATGACCCGAAAATAACATTAATATGTACCAGGGTCTGATGGAGTACCGTACAGGAGGGGTGGTCTGTGGCGTCGGCTTTCACCCGCAGGAATATAAACTCCAGGGTCGGGATGGGTCAAGGGGCGGCATCAACGATACAGCTGAAGTGCAAAGCCGACAGAAGAGAAGAGAAGTGGGAAGCCATCTTCAGGCTAAAGATGATTTCATTTGAAGTGAACCAAAGATTAATGTTGAATGAAATATCTGATGATGATAATAAAATAACCGTGTGACAAACACATAGGAATGCAATTTCTGTTCATAACTGCCTTTTGGCTGCTTTCACATTATTAACAGAGAGAGGCTTCATTTCTTGGCAAGATGATTCGTGTACGTTTTTGATAAAATAAAGAACATGATAATAGGCACATGCTTGTTTTCCTTTCTGTAAGTATCACTTCAGGATGGGAGTTCAATAGTTTTGGATGAGAGTCACAGATATAAACTAACAGAGACAGTTGTTTACCTTCATGAATGAAGTGAAAGTAAGACAAAGATAAAAGTAAAATGCAAAAAAATATTGCAAAATAATGAATGAGAAATACATCAACTAAATATTTTGGTCACACTTTAGATTAGGGTACTCACTATTAACTAACTATTATTTTAGTTAGATTAATTCAACAAGGATGCATTAAATTAATTAAAAGTGAAAGTAAAGACAAAAAAATTAAAATTTCAAATAAATGCTGAACTTTGTTCATCAAAGTAACTTTTCACATTGAAAATAATAAGAAATGTTTCTTAAGCAGCTGAAAATTCAGCTTTGCCATCACAGAAATAAATAACATTTATAATATTTATACTTTATATGTATATTATATAAAGTATATAACATCATGAAAAGTTAGTTGAATTAAGTTGTAATAATATTTAATATTATTACTTTTTTTACTGTATTCATCAAATAATTACAGCCTTTGGTGAGCAAAAGAGATTTCTTCCAAAAACATTTAAAAAAAAATGTATACCCACCCCAAACTTTTGAATGGTATAGTTTATTTATATAGCAAGTATAAGTACACTCAACTCAAAAAATTTAAGGCAATCAGTTGTACATTTCAATTGTTCTTAACTTGAAATGTTTGAGTACACTAATTCATACATTTAACTTAAAATTTCATGTAATCTCAATGTGAACACTTTTATTAGTATAAACTTAGCTAGTTTTAACAAGCTAGTTTGCTAACATACTATTTTGTTAACATCTTAACAATAGTATGCCATACAATAACACTTGCAGCAATATAAAGGTTTTATTTGCTCTCAAATCAAGCTCATGCACCACTTGTCACCATGATGGTAACTATCCTAAAACCAACATTAACAGAAATTCTTCTAAATTAGCATAACGAAACATTAATCATTACTAAATCACCCGCTTAACATTAATCTTGCACAAAAAAACATTGTATTACACTTAATTTTAGCATTTACTCTCCCTTTCGAGTGCCATCGGCAAAGCACGCTGCATATATACATCCCAGCCGTTTCAGTTAAACTTAAGTTCGTCTAAATTAAAAGAAATAATTTCATAAAACTCAAAACAATGAAACAGTTCAGTTTACTTAAAATATATCCATTCTGTGAACTTGAAATAAAAAGAAAGTGCTAAATACTCATAAAAGTTAATTTGACTGAACTAATTAGTTTCATTTAAGTTTTTCCTACTTAAACCAATTAAGTATTTTGAGCGTTATAAAAACGCCAATTAATAAAATGTTGGAAGAGCAAAAATATTTAAGTTGAACCAATATTCATGCGTGGGATTCGTTAAGAAGACATATTATATTAAGTCTGCAAAAATATATTTGAATTGAATTAAATGAAGGGATATTTTCAAATCCAGTCAACTTTAGGATGGCTAATGTTGACTGGACTAATAAACACAAATCTAGCCAATATTTGCTAAAAGTATTAAGGCCAGCTGATACAATATTTTAATGCGTAAAACAGAACATATTTGTTGTTTTGTTGTTAAAATGAACATTTATAAACATTTAATAAACATTTGATATAGGCTAATATCAAAACAATATTTATCAAATTGTCGAGGTTTCGTTTCTGCACTATGAGAGTGGATGGATCCTATACAACACTTTAATATATAAAACCTTTATTTTTTAAATCTTGAATTTAAGCCGTCTATTTTTGGTAATAAATACAATATAAAAGCGCATCGCTACATTTAGAATGGAAGGATCTGGATTATGGCTCACTTGATTTTGCGGAAGGATACAGCATTTGACTTCGCGGGTTTTACAAGGCAGTGGCTCGGCTGCGGTACTGCAGTGCCGGAGACTTTTTGTCAAAGACGGTCATACTTAACACTCAAGGTAAGTGGCTCTGAATAAATGATCGATTTTAAACATAATAACGACAAAAATGTACAACATATGTGATGGTTTTGTGTTGTTACGTCCTGAGACGGATTTAGAAATGTTTTTATAAGTTATGTCCGAGAGAAAGTTAAGTGTAACGTTATGTCAAGTTCACTCGGCACGGAATATGTTAAATTGTAGAATATGTTCAAGTTTATCGACAAAAACGTATTATGTACAACATATTCGTACAACGTAAACATATATCAGTTGTTTTTGCGTAGATATTTATAAGCGTAAGTTACATTTAAAACCGTAAAACGTTAAGCCTATGTCCGAGGGGAAGGCCGCCATTAACGTAACGTTACGTTTAACTCAGGGAACGTGGTATCTCGTTTAATTCATAAAACATGTAAAATGTACTACTATAATGTGTAATAGCTTTAATTTCAGGATGTTTTATGATATTTTTTTTTGTGTGTTTCCGTAACGTGAAGAGTTGATATGAAGAGAACGCGGTCTTTCTCTCATCATTATAGGCCAATGTTACGTTAGGCCTACTTTTATGGATGCGAGTTACTGAAATCTATGAAACGTGTAATGTTAAACACATTAATACACTATTTTAGGGTTACTTAAGCGTGATGAATTAGGTTAAGATTGTGAACTTTTGCAATTGTCCCGTGGAGAGACCGACATAAACCTGAATATCTAACGGTCCAGCTACGATAAAATGGCGCTCATTTTGAAACAGCGTTTTGACCTCGTGAGGACGGCATTTCATAAGGCCGTTATCAGTGGGTGTCTCGATAAGCTTTCTAGGTCGTGAATTAGCTGATACTATTATTTTGTGTACTCAGATTCGTGCACTGGTAAGTGATTTATATTAGTGATCATATAATCTTGGATTAGAGTTCTTAAATTTTTTGAAACGCTTTGTATTGTATAGCCAAAGTATATTTAAATGATAAATTGTACATTTAGCTGTTGAAAATTAAGTTCAAGTAGTTTTGATGAACAGTTGGTTTTATTATGTCTTATAACAATTATCTTTCCCCCTCCCATTTATTCATCCATCTTATGTGGTTCAAACCAGAGAGGCGATGATGTGGAGAGGCAGACCAGAGGGATGCAAATTGATGCTGGAGGCCTGGATTCAGTGGTGGATGTCGCTGTAGTGGTGGAGGAAGAAGTTATACTAAATGTTTCAGATGTACCAACTGCCTTTGGAGTGCTTTTCGGACTGCTTTACACTCTATTGATTAACCCAAACAGTGGAAGTACCTTTTTGAAGCAGTGCAAAAGGTATTTCTGGGTCTCGACAGTGAGAAGTGTTCTGCTCAAATTCAGTCACTGAGAACCAAACTGTTGCCCCTTCCTGTTCCAACATGACTGTGCTCCAGTGCACAAAGCAGGACCATAAAGGCATGGATGAAGAGTTTGGTGTGGAGGAACTTGACTGGCCTGCACAGAGTCCTGACCTCAACCTGATAGCACACCTTTGGGATGAATTAGAGCAGAAACTGTTATCCAGGTCCAACATCAGTGCCTGACCTCACACATGCGCTTCTAAAAGAATGGCCAAAATTCCCATAAACACACTCCTACACCTTGTGGAAAGCCTTCCCAGAAGAGTTGAAGCTGTTATAGTAGCAAAGGGTGGGCCAACTCCATATTAAACCCTACAGATTAATAATGGGATGTCATTAAAGTTCATGTGCTTGTAAAGGCAGACGTCCTTACACCCACATGCGCACACATATAATATATATATATATATAAATATATAATTATATATATAATATATATATACACATATAAACACAAACTTTTATGTTAAGATGTTATTAATCAACTTGACAGCACTAATTATTTTATGTATTAATTACTTGCAGAGTTTGTAGTTTTTACTACAATTCAAAATGTGCTTTATTGTTCTCAGTTTAGGGAAAGATTAGTAAATGTTTTTTAGTTCCATAAATGTTTGAAATGGAATTGGCAGTATTGAATTTAATGTTTGTCAACTGAGCACTTTAGCCTGTATGTTTAGTTTGTGCAGATTGTTGTGAAATAAAAGCTAATATCTCTTTTCATTTGTGTTTTTATGTGATTAATACACACCAGTAAATAATTTTGTTAACCTCAGTATAAAATTTAGTACAGCAATTTTTAGTTAAGCCCAAATAATAAATCCTGATTAAAACATTTTAGTTGAATGAACTATAAAACTAGTTGAGCAAACATACTTTTTAAAGTTGGAGTTAAGTTTGGACCAACTAAAACATTTTAGTTGAATGAACTAAAACTAGTTGAGCAAACATACTTTTTTAAGTTGGAGTCAAGTTTTGGCCAACTAAAAAATAATAATTGAAGCAACACTTTGAAGAGAGAAATTGAGTGAACGTAAAAATTCTGTGGAACTAGTTACTAAATAATAATTAGTTGAGACAACTTTAAATTTTTTATAGGGTTTACTAAGTGTTTAAGTATATATCTTTTTATACAAGTAAGTAGTCATTTATGTTTTTATCTTTCTTGCTCACTTGTTCACCTGAAGTAACCTGGGATCTTGCTTAAAAGGCAAATTTAGATTTTTCTCAAATCAGTTACGAGCCCCCAACTTTAACCAGTACACCACATCACCCCCACTTGACTCACTCGCTCACTCAACTAACTTACTAACTCACTCGCCCTTTCAGATGACAGAACCAGCTCAAGAGAACGAGTGATTTCTGGGGCAGCCGCACAGCATTGAGCATGAAGAAGTCCTTTTACACAGCCTGCGAGATGTGTGGTCCGAAGGGTGCTATTCCAATTCTCTCTCTTTGTCTTGTGTGTGTGTGAGCTCACTGTGTGTCTGCCCAGACAAGAAGGAGAAAAAAACAGACACACACATTACAGCAACAACTGTTCCATGTGAGTAAATCATTTTATGGATGTTCAGGAAGTTTGTGTTGGGATCAGGGTGGGATGGCTGGGCTGTAGCGTAAAGACGGTAATACGCTGGAATGCATCAGGGTTTATCGGAATTGCAGGCTGATCTGTCCCATGACAACAGGTGCCGGTGTCCAAGACACCTGTAGTCCTGACACACATTTTTACTCTGAAAGAAAGTACAAAAGCTGTCACTGGCGGTACCCCTTTTAAAAAATAAATTAAAAAAAGGTGTGTACCATTTAGGTACTAATATGTATACTAATATGCACTCTTTAGTGGTAAATAAGGTACAGTACAAAGGTGTACTTTTTTTAAAGCTTTTGTACCTTTTTTTCTGAGAGTGTGGAAAAATGTAGCAATTTTGGCCACATCACTAATACTGCTTACAATCAATTTTCAGTCATAAAGCAATTTCAAATAATAAAAGTCTACCCAAATATTCATCTTTTGTCCTGTCTTTCTGCACTTTTGTATTTGTTGATTTTTATCCCAAATACAAAGTTTAGTGATGCACTTGTGGTGAAGAATCAAGCAAAATCTACGCCGGCGTGTTTAAGAAGCCGAGACGACTGGTTAAAAACACGTTTCCATCGAGCAGTCGCAGATGTCTATGAAAAAAAGAGAGCCTGACACACACAGCTGCTGCCCAAATCTGCCTTGAATCAACGGACGAACTGTCACACACTTCGCACATTCCTTTCAAAGTCACTTTTATGCATGCAAACACTGTTTGATCTGAACAAAATTACCATCAAGTATAATTGATTAAAAAATACATAAATATATTTTATTTATGTTTTATGCAGTGTTGTAGAACACGAGCATGGAAATACTTACGGAGGAGGCCCGGATGTCAGTTCCCCCTCATGCCCTCTGCAGAATGGACCTCCAAGCAGCGTGACATTACTCCATCAATCTGTGTTTAAAGAGCAGTGTGTGTCCACAGTGCAGCATGTTAACAGGCATCTCTCTCGTTCTCTTCATGTTCAGGCACACACAAAATCCCACATATATGCTTGCATGCTCATCTATTTATGTTTCCATCACCCTCATAAACAAAAACACACACTTGTTTTTATATCTTTACGTAGCCTTTCCATAGACATAATTGTTCTTAATAATGTACAAACATTCGATCCCCTAACCCTAAACCTACCCATCAGAAATCTTACTGCATTTTTACATTTTCAAAAGACATCACTTTGTATGATTTCTAAGCTGTTTTCCTCGTCAACATCCCCATCTTTGTGGGGACACTTGGTCCTCACAATGTATATGTTAAACAATAACACACACACACATGCTGTGTTTTCATGTGTTATGGGGACTTTCCATAGGCATAATGATTTGTATACTGTACAAACTATATTATATCCCCTTACAGTAACTCTACCCATCACAGAAAACGTTCTGCATTTTTAGGTTTTCAAAAAAAAAAAAAAAAAAAAAAAAAAAAAAAAAATCACTTAGTATGATTTATACGTTGTTTTCCTCACGGGGACCAAAACATTTCCCCAAAAAGACAAGGATTTCAGATTTTGCCATTTTTGTGGGGACATTTTGTCGCCATATCTTAGGGTTTACTAGGACAACACACACAGCACATTCATTGACACAATGCAATCTCTAGCTTACCCATCACAACTAAGTGCCCAACCTGAACCCTTACCCTAAACCCATACCCTTAACCTAATTATAACCTTATCCCTAAAGCCAAGTCAAACAGGCCTTTAAAGGGGTCTCAGAAATAAATGTCCTACACTTTACTCTTTGTTCTCACTCCGCTGTCTAAAATTCAAACCGTCCTCAACAAAGATAGATGTACTAGTACACACATACACACATCGCCCGCTGTGCTATATATTTTACCTAAGCCTTATGAAGACAAGAGCACTTGTCAGCCATCACCATATCAAACCAAACATTCGGCTGCTGTCACTCAAAGAAGCATCTATCTATTCATTGCAGTTAGATCTACTTGTAACTTTTGCATAACATTTCTATTCTATGTGTGTTTTAAAGGTCATTGGGGTTGGAGTCATGACACAGTATAGTGCATGTTTACTGGGATGCAACTTCAAATTCGGCCTGCATCGCACCCTGATCCCTTTCCTTAATCTACTTTCCAGTCTTCAGTTTTCTATACAGTTTAAATAAAAACCCACATTAAAGACATTCCTTGGTTGTTGGGATTCCTTAAACAGACCTATTAGGCAAAATGGCCTTTTACATGGTGTTTGAACATAAATGTGTCGGCAGCAGAGGTCGCGATTATAGGCCTTTGGCATTGTCTAACATTTTGAAAAAAATCCGTCATAATGTATTACCCGTCATTTTAATTTTCATATTTCAATGATATAAGATTAGACATTTAATAGCTTATGTTTTGGTTTGCATTTTCATTTTTATTCTCACACTTACAGGACAAGAATAGGCCTATGCAGTTATGTATTTATGAATAGAAAGTTGAACAGAGACTCGGCATCCCTTTTCAGTTTTCATCATGAATGTTTGTCCAATAAATTGCAATATAGCTTTGTGTTTTGTTATATATGAAACAACGTCTCAGCGTTCAAATTCTGTCCTTTTTATTACGAAATTCAAACAATAGTCTAAATACCGTTTTGGAGCTCTTTAAAGTGGCCAACGTGCGGCAGTGTGAAACCCACATGAACCGATCATCTCTTAAACTTTACGGGTAGATTTACACAAACTTTACACAAAATAGACAAGCATATCTGGAGATAGCCTATAGTATACTTACTGAAATCCATATATCTCATGTAGGCTACTCGCTCAATCAGTGCTTCAATTCAACCATGGAAAGACATCAGTAAAACTGCATAAACAATACGCTCTGCTGCCACACTGGAGCGCACTCGCCACTAACTAGACAAGGGCAACTACTATTTAAATACAGTTATACGAGTAGTGTAACTCGACCAAAATGGTGACACAAAATAAAACGCTTTTCTAAGCGTGTAAAATGGATAACTATAATGTATGGCGGAATACCATAGCAAGTGCTTGGGAGCACTTCGACTCGGCGCAGTAATATCATCACTCCTAGTTTTGTATAGTTTGATAGTTTTGTTTTTCTTTTTTATTTGGTGGTTGTGTCCACACACTGCAAAGACATGAAAAACACCATATTAAAGTGAATTTTGCATCCGATGACCCCTTTAAGGTTTTTCCTTCTCTGCTAAATAAATTAGTCGATGATGGAAAATTCTCGGATAACGCGACCTCAGGTCGGCAGTGTGTGTACACAGAACACAACCACCATATAATGTTAAAACTTCTCATAAATCATAAACTGTTTTAGAACAAGCCATTTGTAGATTGTAGCTTTTGTGTCACAAATTTGTAGGCCCCGCCCACAACCGCAGGCGGACTCTGACCTATTAGCAAAGACCCACCATGTCTATTTCAAATAAATGCTGTTATTTTGAACTTCTAATTGTGAAATAATCCAGATTTTGTTATCCTTGATGAAAATTATCAAGGATTCTACAAAAATATTAAATATTGTATTTCATGCATTCTGACTTATTTACACTGTTAAAGAGTTGGATTTTCATGCTAAACATGGCCAGTTTAAAAAAATAATTTGGACGTATGACGAAGTATCTTTGACAAATTCACCTTCAGGATTCTAAAAGTTTCGGAACGTTTTTTTTTTTTTTCGAGCATGGCCCTGTATGACGCCATAAAGTGCGGAATTACTTGTATGGGCACTTCTCCCAGCACACATCAACCAGGGGTGCGTTTCCCGAAAGCATCATTAGCCAACTATGGTCGCAAGTTCTGTTGTTATCAGCATAGTTCAACGAGTCGATGTTTCCCGAAACCATCGTTCCAGCGAACATTCGCAAACAGCATCGGAAAGTTGTGTGGTCGGAACGACAGCTCTCGAGATGTGGTTAGAAGCAGAGTTTCTAGATTGCATGATATGTGGACTTAATAAATCCTTATCTTGAGCAAAATAAGCAAGCTGACATTCAGTACAACCTGTGTCTTTTATTTAGAATACATGTCATTTACGTCTTTGTGTTTGTCAAGAGATTTAAAGCACCATTTTTGAAGACTGCATACAGTGCTAACGTGCTCTACAAAGAACGAGCCTATGATTGAATCTGGAAATAAAGCGAAATAACTGAGAAAAATGAGAAATAGTCCCCAGATGCTGTCTGTAATTTATATCAAAACATATGATCTAGGATTAATTCGATCTCAAACAGTTTCATTAAAAGTTATTACTCCTCCACGTGCGTGACGTCATAAACCAACATGGTTGAACGACCACTTTGCGACAATATGGTTTCGGGAAACATCTAGTTGATTTCTTCAACGATGCATCGTATGGTGGTGCATCGAGTTACCGTTGTACCGGAAACGCACCTCAGAGCATCCATCAACGTGCAAGTTCGGGTTATGACGGACGTCGGCAGCGCTGTCATTTTGTTTTTAGACCACGAAATCAACAATGTCACCAAAGAAGTGTGTTTTTGGTTGTGAGGGAAATATAACCTTGTTCAGCTTCCCAAACAGTGGATGCAGTTCGTTTTTTTACGGGGCAGCAACGGATTTGTTCAAGTGTGTTTGTTTGTTCCCGGCATTTCGCTGACAAATGTTTCAAACAAGGCCCAGTTCGACATTGGATTTGCAGATCGTTTGAAACTAAAAGGTGGAGCGGTCCCATCGATAAAATATTCCGGGCGGTCATGAGTCGGAACTGCAGACGGTAAGTAACATAATGTCTGTGTTTTGTTGGCAATCGGCGTGTAAATGCATAATGTAAACAACACGAACGTAGCCTACAGTGAATCATAAGATACCCAGGGATAATGCGATGATGTGAGCCAGACTCTTTAGCTCCGCCCAAGGCACGCCTCCAGGAGCTCGGCTGTTTTCGGAAAGAATCGGTACAGTCACAGTGTATCTGTCTTTTATAAATCTGATAAAACTAAATACTCTTCAGAGATATGAAGGATGCAATACTACCCTAGGTACTCAAGATTAACATGAGATTGGCAGGAAATGTGTGTTATGTGCCCTTTAAGCAGCACAAAAGTACAGAATGATTTCTAAAGGTTCATGTAACTTTATACTGTAATGATACTGTAAGAGATGATCATGTCACGATTCGATACATCACGATACTGGACTCACAATACGATATTATTGCGATACTCCAAGACATAATAAAAAGTTAACAAAAAATTGACTGTTGATTCAAATGCTAAATTTGGTATTACATTGGGGGCGGAAATGAATAGACTTGGACTTGGTGCTGGTAACCCAATGCACAGGACAATTGCACCACCAGAATAAAAAAAATCATGATTCTGAAGCTGAAAATACAGAATTATTTTAGATGAATATGTTTGCACTCTGTCACTGACTATATTTAAAATAATGTAGGCCACTTTTTACACAAATATTCCCCCATTGCATTATTATTCATTGTATTTAACATGATATATAGTAGTTTAATTTAGTACTGACACTAAAACTCTGAAAACTTTTTCACACACAGTCATTTTTTTCTTGGGTGAACTATCCACGATACATATTGTCACTATCCACGATACATATTGTTGCATTTTTGTATTGCAGTATATTTTGTGACACAATATATTGTTACACCCCTAATATATATAGGTTTTTACGTATATTATAAATATATATAGAGCCCCAAAAAAATTATGCACTCTTTCATTCCTCACAAATTCAATATTTCTAAAAAGGTCATTTAACAGTGTATTCCCTATTCCTCTGGTAGCTGATGATATTAGGCTACTCTTATTTATAAGCTCTAAATGCTTTAATGGGGTTGGCTGACCGACTGGTTTTCCATTAGTGTAAAAATTAGGCAACAGGTCGATCCTCCACTCATTAGCCATTACCCTCAAGTCATTAACTCCAACAGTCGATCGCAATGGTGCAGAGTTCAAGTAAACACAGACCATCTCGTACTGAAGAATCTTAATTAGTGAACACTTACAACACACTAACAAGACAGTTACAGGTTCGCTGTTGTATATCCTTTTGACTTGCAATATAGCCTGTATTGTATACCTATATCATTTTATTAAAGTTACTACTAAAGAGCACAAAACCTTAGATTCAGTTCTTAAACACGTTGTTATATAGATGTTTTAATACACCTTTTACAAAGTGAATGTGTGCACACTTATTCTCAGATCAGAGGCAGGGAAATAATGATGAAATGCCTGTCTAGTGGATTTTTCATGTAACAGTTATTTTGCCATTTACCCTGTAGCGTACTGTGCTAACATGTGAAATGCCTGAACGCTTCAGCACATATTACAATACAAGAAAACAAACACATAAATAGATTAAACAGAATCTGCCATCCTCCAGGGATCATGAGAGATGCTGGAAAGCTGCAAACCTGTTTGAGAATATTTGCAAAGGTAAACCCAGAGGAATAAGAGAGCCAACATGGGAGACACTAGAAAAAAAAGCAATGTGAAGCAAAAAACAATGTGGGGTCTGGAAACACAGATGTTCAGAGACACTTATACAGACTCGGGAGGGTGTGCAGTAACTCCCTGCCAGATGTGGATGCACACCACGTAATTTCACAAAAACTAACTCTACCCAGTCAACGTGAACCGACGAGTAGCCGTTCACTCAAGTGCTTCAAACTACATAATATTCCCAAACAGTGAAAACACATTCAGGGCTAATGTCAGCACTTACTGTATTGTCAGAAGTTGGCGTCAACACTGAAAAAAAAAAAAAAAATGGCATCATCAGAGAGCTCTTATAGTTCTTGTCAAAACTGCTTTCATTTATGGTTTCTCTAAATTGTTTTGAAAACTTCCAGCAACGAATCTTTTACAAGCAAATGGTCAGGTGTGGAATGTAATGGTATACACATAATGCTTCAAATTCAATTAAATTCCCATAAACTGATACAGAGTTTGAAGAGTTCAACCAGAAATAAAAATGCAGTCATCATTCACTCACCCTCATGACTTTCTGACTTACCTTCTTCTGTGGAACACAAAAAGGAGATATTTTTAGCAATGTTTTTGTCCATACAATGAAAGTCAATGGGGTCCAAAACAACACTGCAAGACATTTTTCAAAAAGTCATACACGTCTAGAACAACATGAGGATGAATGAAAAACAGAATGTTTATTTTTGGGTGAACTATCCATTTAAAAGGGATATGTAAGTATTTTCATGTATTAATCGCTTTTTATTGCCAATATGTGAACAGCGTGTAACAAGACTTAAAAAACAAGACCTTTCCCGACTTGATTGACTGATTTTTTTTTTATGTGAAGGAATAGGGATATTTTTTTCCGGGAAAATCAAAAGGATGCGACACGTGCGCTCCCAGGACCCTCTCCACCATTCTATGCAAATGAAACCAATGATTATAAAAATGTTCATGATAATAGAATTCCTGTACTGTAATGTCAATGTATCATGATGCAAAAGATTAATTCAAACTATAGTCTCACATAGTCTCAAATATAGGCCTACTTTATAATCATAACAGTGTAATTTCTGCAAACATATCAACATCGCTATGATCAGATGCTTGCTTAACTGCTGCTTTTTCACCACTGTCATTTTTGTTGTGCTTATTTTGTTATTGAGAGGAAAGCACTGCATATATTTACATATTGATCTAAACGTCGATGTCAGCAGTATGCCTATTGCTGCAAAGGTGTTTTCAACTTCTTTTTACTTCTAAGCAAAGAATGAAAAAATGTCGCTATCCGTAGCATATATCGGAGTCGGACCTGAAATTGCGTATGCTACTTGTCCGTTACGTGCGCGAGCACGAGCAATAATGTTGTTGGCTGCAGTTCACTTAATGGCCACCGCTAATAACAAGGGTTTCTGAATTCTACATACAGCCCCTTCAAGTGACAGACTAAATATCAATAACATTTTTAAATGGAAAAAATGGCTTTCCATAGGTCTCGGTCCTCCATTGATGTCAATGTAAAATAAATATTTTCTTTGATCTTGATGAGATTATTGAGCGCCCAAAAAAACAGGGGGCGTAATTATTTATTTGATGTGAACACACATTTGTCTGATGCAAAGCAATTGAGTGCTGTTTTCATGTTTAAGCTTGACTAAGTAAATAGATCACTTGATTGGATTGCAAAGGATTTGAATGGGATGGCAAATCAGTATTGATTTTGTTCTAAAACAATCAGTGAAGAGGTTCGATGAAAAATAGTCTAATTCAAAAATGATAAATAAAACGTTTTATCATTTAGGGTGGAAGTTTGTTGAGTCTGACTGAAATAGAACGATGCGTCTGTTGTGTGGTGCTTCACGTGTGATGTCTGGGACATGTCTGAAGTCTGGGAGAAAGTGTGTGAATATCAGTTTGCCGCACAATGAGTGTGTGTCTGTGTGGCATTAAGATACATCTGCATCGGTTTAACCCATTGGGAGCGTTTCTCAGCAAGTAGCTGTGCTTTCAGCCCTGGGTCGGCACAAATCATCTGGACAGCCCAGAGCGTGAAATCTCTCCAGGCCTGTTTTCCAACACTCTCTGCCCTCTGCAGGCCTAGAGAAACGTCTCTTCTCGAGAGTCTGATGCCTGTTCTCCGCTTAGATGGCCGGCCGCTCATTATTGATGTTGTTGTAATGCCTCTCTCGCAAGCATATCTGATCAGAAAGCTGTTCCTGTCATCTGGCCTAAAAGCTCCAGAGGACTATAGCTAACATGAGGATTCAGCACCTGATGCTGTTCTCATATTCATCAAGGTGATCGTTCTGTAATGCATGTGTTTCGCCTTCATGTTTAAATATTTAAACTTATGTTGTTATTAAAAAAACCTCCATTAAAATGGGTTCCACAACCTGCCTTCAAAAATACATATAAATCCGTATCCACAAAAAATATCGTACTGCTGATTAAATATATTTAAAAAATAAATAAATAAACGTTTTATTTTAAATTAATCATTTTAATAAATAAATAAATACAAACAAGTAATTTTAAAGATAATAAATATGTAATTTTATAGTTTTTTTAATAAATAATTTGAATGATTTAAACAAACAAACAAACAAAAATAAAATATAAACAAGTAATCTAGATTCTAGAAGATGATGAATTTTGAAAATATTTATTTAAAATAATACTTGTAATGATTTACACAAACAGATATATAAAACGCGTAATCTTTCATTAAAATCACTTTAATGTTTTGAAATAAAACAAAACCAACCAAACAAATAAATATATACATTTCTAACTTTTGATTTTAAATAATTTGTATATGAATTATGATAAATCATTTTAATGATTTAAAAAATATATATATAAACAAGTAATCTAGAAGATAAATATATTTTATTTATTGAATATGTTTAAAATTAATGATTTTAATCATTTACATTTACAAACAAATAAAAACAAACGTAATCTAAGCTAAATGTATTTTATTCATTAAAAACATTTTTTATTTTAAAAACAAACAAACAAAATATAAACAAGTAGGCCTAGTTAAGAAGATAATAAATATATTATTTTACTAAAAAATATTATCAAGAAAATAGTTAACAAAAAAATAAACATCAAAAAATAAAACCAACCAAATAAATAAATTCATGTTTTGATTATATGATTTTATATGAAATCAATCAATCAATCAAGAATATAATCTACACTCCCAAAAGACACGCAGGCTTCCATAGTCCTATCAAACTCTGACACCTTGAGTTACAACGTGCAGTGAGCAAAAGCAGTCAATTACATCCAAGCATTTAATCCTCTCATAATCCATGGTGTTAGTGTGGTATTAGTTCCCACAGTGGTGACTAGACATCCCTGCTCCCCAGAGTCTCTTTCCATTGACAGCATCTACTTCAACTTCCCTGAAAACCTCACTGGAGGCCACTGCGAGACCCGTCTTTGGGTCAGAGGTTAAGCAGAAGGACATGCGTAAACCGTATTCGGAAACTGTATCGTCTCAGTACTGTGAAACCACGGGAAAGGGTCTTTGAAGGATTTTCGTTATAGACCCAAAATGGTATTTCTGATCATGAATACAGAATATGCAGCAAAGCAAAGAGCCTCTGAGAAGAATCAAGTCACTTCAGCTGTGAGCCAGGAGGCTGAAGGCTAAAATATGGTGCTGCTCCTGAAGCAGAGAAATGCACAGTATGGTATTTTTTCTCGACGGATTGTCTGCAACATGACCCTCCCTTCAACCAGAACTTCATATGTTTACTCACAGGGAAGCTCTGCAGCTACCAGTGTTCCCACTGATTGAGATAGTGCTATCTTTGGCTATTGGGATGGATGGCTTGATGTCCTAATAGAACACAGGTGTGTGTTTGTGTTCACGTTCGGGCCCCACTGAGAAGAGAAGGGTGAAAAGTTGAACCACATGGACTGAGCTGATAATGAGGAGACTGTAAGGGCTTGGCTCTTAGAAGAACAGAAACGTACAATGTACAACTACTTTGTCATTATGTCATTATAATTTGTGTATAGAGACAGTAAAAATGAAGAGCATGCCATTTTTATGTCATTTTAAATTTGTAATGAGCTCTCAGGAATGGAGATGATGTGCATGCATGCTAAACTAATGTCACATACTCATGATCATTCAAATGTTAGCGCTTAAATCAGCTGGATGTAAAGTATATCATTTATTCCTTGTTTAGTTATTATTTTCTAGATTGCATGCACAATGTTAGACAGATTATGCTTCATAACCAGACAACGTAAAGTCATGTAAACACTTTAAACAGTGTTTCTTTGTCAGGGAAAGGTCATAAAGTTTAAGCAACACCTGATCTGATCACCCCAGTTTTGATTGCAAACAAGAATTATTCAGTTTGCATGTCTTTTGTTTACATGTTTAAGTCATGTAATCAAAATATTATATAAATGTTCTGTTGTCAGGTTTTAAAAATATTAGGAAATGTCATATTTCAGTTACATATATCATCATAGTTTTCATAGTTACTGTACGTACATGTAAGCACACTCAACATCTTGTCCATGTTTATTAAAGTGAACTGTAAAACTCTCTCTCTCTCTCTCTCTCTCTCTCTCTCTCTCTCTCTCTCTCTCTCTCTCTCTCTCTCTCTCTCTCTCTCTCTCTATATATATATATATATATATATATATATATATATATATATATATATAAAACTATATATTGAATATTGTCATTGGTTTTTGTACCAATATCCATTATCCTACCTAAATAATTTAAATAAATAGGCCTAAATAACAAGTTTTATAAAAGATAATAAATACATTATTATTTTTATTGAAAAACCTTTATTTAAAATAAATAATTGTAATGATTTAAATAAATAAAAAAATAAAAAAATATATAAACAAGTGATCTAGAAGATAATATATTTTTATTTAAATATACTTTTATTTAAAATATTACACTATCATTACATTTTTATGATAAATATTTTGTTCTGTCGTGTGTTTTTAAAATAAGCTGGTTTTTTTCATAGTTCAGTTTCAATTTATCGTCGGCTATGAAACAAGTTCTCATAGTTATTGTACATGTAAGCACACTCAATGTCTTGTCCATATTTTAAAAGAGAATAAAACAAACAAACAACCCATAAATAAATAAATAAAGTTGAGAGATTGACATCACATGTTCATTACGAAATATGAATATAAATATATTTGGGCCTGTGATCTTGGTTAATATTTTAGCACAGAACAAACAAACAGGCCCGAGCATCTCTTGATGTGGAACGAAGCCCCTGGCCAAATTCAAAATCAACCCAGTGGCATTCCTGGCTTGTTAACCAGTCTGTCTCAAATCGGTTAAAATAGCAGAACAGACATCACCATTTTACAGAGGCTTATACTATGAAATTTGGACAGATTGATGATGATGTCATAACCATTTGCTAACACATGCATGCACATATTATGCACATGCGCAAACACATAATGACACGTACATTAGATGCATGCACACCGATCATCAATGATCTTAAAAAAATGTTGATTTTAGGGTAATTGCAATTTGCAGCATTTTCTTTTTCAGTTTCTGGGTCATTAATTTTTGTCTGCATGTGCTTGACACTTTATTTTGTTTTAGTTTATGTAAAGAATTATTATAAAATAGGCCTAAATTAATAAACAAATTCTCCGGTATTCAATAAAAGAGAGTTCACTGGTTGTTGTTCTCTCTAAGTATCTCTCTCGGGCGGGAAGCCCTAAGACGGGGGAACTGTGAAGGGCATTACCACACTGCATTCATCAGGCCAACTTACCAGTCCACACACACACTGCTAATGAACTGGTGAGCGATGTTTATGAGGAATCACTTACCAGCCAGGCAGATCAGTAACAGATGCCTGCTGGCATACGAGCCATGCGGTGGTGGAGCCACACTGGCCACTGCTCTGATTCCTGCATATGAAAGACTGGAATGTCAGAGTGTTCCCTGATCTCTTAGCCAGACAATCCACATCTATATACTACACCTTACAAATGTATCTTAAAGGGGCAGTTCACCCAAAATAAACACACATGAAAGTGTACCCTTATTTCTGTAAATGCTTTCTATATTTTTATGCATCTTGGTACAAGATACATTTGTAACTTTAATTTTAAATTAATTGTATCAATCTAACTTAAATTCAGATGAAAACAAACAAACAAACAAATAAATACATATATTTGGGGTAGGATTGTTTTGTGGTCATTATAAATTATGGCAGATAGGGAAATTGTATTCTTTATTATAAATTAATTATAATTATTTATTAAGTTAATGGCAGACAGGGCAACACATTCTCATCCCAAGGCGTCATCTAACTGACGCTTTTGACCATGCGTCGCACATGGCACCCTTTAGCGTCAGTTAGATGACGCTTCCGTTATGGGTAGGTTTAGGTCTGGGGTAGGGCTAGGGTTACGGTACTGATCCACTTTTGCGACACGACTGAAGCGTGGTGTCGCACGCCTCTCCACATTTGTAAGTTGATGGGCGTTCCTCAAGTTTACCGCTATGGGCGTGGTTTTGACCCAGCGGCCAGTCTAGAACAAAGGCCCCTCGAGAGACTACTTCTATTGGATAGACGCGTCGCGTTTGGCGGATTCATTTGCATAAAGCTGGGCATCGGCCAGCTTTTTGACTCGCAGCATTTTTCCAAATGAAGCGCCGCCTTCCCGGGATGCTTTGCGGGCGCGTTAAAGTCGCGTGACGTCACCCATAGGAATAAAGTGGAGTGCGACGCGACTGAAGTGCCGCACGGACAAGTGGATCAGTACCGTTAGACCACTAGGAGGCGCGTCTCATATTGACGCTTAAGGTGTACCATGTGCGTCGGCATGTTGATGCATGGTCAAAAGCGTCAGTTAGATGACGCCTTGCGAGAACGGGCTGGACAGGGAAAGTGTTCAGGAAACCTGTTTGGAAGCAGTGATACATTTTGCAATTTTGTTTAGTGATGCAGAAATGAAAGAAAATAGTGTTGACAAAGTGTTGACTAAAAAGAAAACTAAGAAAGGGTTGTTTTAAAGGGATAGTTCACCCAAATTTTTTAAAAGTCTTTCGTTAATTACTAACCCTCATGTCCTTGCAAACAGGTAAGATACACACAATGAAGATATTTTTTTTATGAAATCTGAGAGATTTCTGTCCCTCCTCCATTGACAGCTACGCAACTACCACTTTAACTCTTCAAAAAGTTCATAAAGAGTTCGTAAACTAATCCATATGAATTGAATGGTTTAAAACAAATTTTCTGAAGAGACACGTTCGCTTTATATGATGAACAGATATAATTTAGGCTTTTATTCACATATTAACATTCCTTAACTCGCACATCAGTTGTGGTAAACGGAAGCTCGAGCATGTTCTCTTGACGTGTGAGACAAATAAAGTTCATTCTCGTGTTACACAGCAATTTGAGCTTCCTCAAGAACCATTGAGGTTTGTTCTCGCGTGAGTGATCGTGTCTCCTCAGAAAATTAGGACTAAACCGCTCAATTCATATGGATTAGTTTTACAATCTCATAAAATTTTGAAGCGTCAAAGTGGTAGTCACGCAGACTGTCAATGGAGGGACAGAAATCTCTCAGATTTCATAATAAAAAAATAAAAAACTTGATTTGTGTTCCGAAGATGAACGAAAGTCTTACGGGTTTGGAACAACATGAGGGTGAGTAATTAATGAAAGAATTCTCATTTTTGGGAGAACCCGCTCTTTAAAGTCAGGGATCAGTATACAAATGTAATGATCATGTTTGTTTGCATGTGGCCTCCTTATGCCTGTGTTTAGAGTAACTTCAGGGATCGAAGATGAGCATGAAAGGAAATTATGATGAGCTCAATACCCCAAACGTCAGAATCTGCTTCAAATTACACTGGGAGCAATAACAGTCCACACTGCCTCTCCCTGCGCTGGGTTCACGACTTCCTTCCAAAACATGGCCAAGTGAGGAGAAGGGAGCGGGCAGAAATCATTAAAGTTCTCTTCTGACGTATGGGACATGGCAGTTATGCTAATTCACAGTCCTTTGGCAGCCTCTTTTGCCTGTCTGTCCTCTTCGAGGAATGTTTGGTTAAGGGCTTGATGGGAATCTAATGGGCGAATGTGGGACAAATTAAGTTTGAATAATGAATTAAATGGAAGTTGTTGTTTGTGTTTGTCTCAGTCAGGGTTAGGTTTTTGGACAGTAAGCTGCTGCTAGCACAGGGAATTAAAAGCTACACACTGTTCAAAAGTTTGTGGTCGGTAAGATTTTTTTGCTCACATAAAGTTATGCATTTATTTGAGGAAAAGTTACAGTAAAACAGTAATACTCTAAAAAATTATTGCGATTTTAAATGTTTCTATTTTTGCAATTTTTCTATTTTCGCATATTTTAAATCGTAATTTATTCTTGCAATGACAAAGATGAATCATTACTCCAGACTTCTTTAAAATAAATAAATAAATAAATAATCTTACTGACACACTTTTGAATGAACATGTCTCCATCTGCAAGTGAGATGCTCAAACACACAATCAATGAGAGTCACAATGTTTACACAGAATTTTGACTTATTATTTTGCACACTACCTCTGATAGAAAAAAGTACATTAGCACAAAAAATGCACATCATTTATGTCCGCCAAATTATTAAATGACTGATAAATACTTTTGCTGTTGAGAAATTCAAATGTACTTTACCCTATCATCTTAAAAGTAAAAGGTCTTTATTGGCATTTTTATTTGGCAACCTTTAACATCAATGAAACCTTTTCAAAAAGATTAATTAGATTATTAACATGTTTTTCAGTCTAAGAAATAAAAAATGTAATAACTGTTCACTGGAAGGTTGTTTGGGGATCCAAAAATGGTTATTTTATGGGATCGATGTTAAAATCTCCTTTTGAATCCTTTATTTTTAGTGTACACCATGCAGGACAAAATCAGTTTCTGTGGTTGTGATAACAATATCAATAAGTAAGAGAAACATAAAGATGATTAGGTGCAATCGCAATGACGATTTGCTTCACCCTTTAGAACCCATGGAAAATTTATGTTGCCTCATTAAAAAAGCAGGGAGCATCTTTGCAACACATGCAGAAAACGTGTGAATAGACTGATTCAAATCACTGTCTAATCCTTATTCATTTGTCAGGACTCAACTGATGTAAATATTATTATTGCACTCCTTCACTCCATCTGTCTTTCTCTGTGCACTCGTCCTCAATTTCTACATATTCACATACTATCCACATGCCCCATATTTAAGATTGGCAGGCTCAATTGCATGCACATGCTTAAGAGTCAACTTTGCTTAATTTGAGGACTCCTGAGTGCCAAGCTTTGCTACAGGATCATGATCCCAAATCAGAATTGGTAAATGTCTTCATCCTCTTCCCCAAACAAATTGCCTATATAAAAACCAAAAAGCACTTCACAGGCACATCTGCTCATAGAGCCACTCGATTGCAGAGTGCAACTTTTACCAAAAAAAAAAAAAAAACGGCATAAGAGATTAATAAGTGTGGTGGATTTTGTGTCAGGCCAGCTCAAGAAAATAAGATATCATGTCTTTCTGTCTGCCTTATGTCAGCCCCGCAGATTCAAACCCAAACGCCTCATCTGCATGCAACCTCCTAAAGGAGTCTGCCAGAGTCAGGGGTTCAGCCAGAGTTCAGATGTCTACAACCACTAAACAGCTCTCGCTTTCTCACTTTCCATCCATCCATCCATCCATCCACCCATCCACCAGCTCTCGCTTTCTTACTTTTTCCATCCATCCATCCATCCATCCATCCATCCATCCATCAAGCTCTCGGTTTCTCCCATCCATCCATACGTCCATCCATACATCCATAAAATCCAATTACACAGCTAACAAAACACATTCTAAATATCAACACCATACATTTTTAACCGCATTTTTACTTATATGAATCTTTTGATCATATATCAATGCTTGGCTGCATTTTGAAGCTTTTGCCATATATTGGAGTAAAAGGATGTTGTCTGGGAAAATAATTTTCAATAATTTTCAATCTTTGTCCTTAATTGAAATATTATATACATATACAAACACATTACAAATATAGACATGACATGCATTGCATGCTTCTATATCTAAACAAATTATGCATTTCTCAAAACCATTAAACAGTGCCTTTGGTATCCATTTAAATCCAAATAATCTGACAACTACATCTTAAAATGAATAGGAAAGTAAAACAGTACAAGATCCAAGGCATTCTTTACCATGGTAACAGGAAGGGACTGCTCATATAATGAGAGGTTCAATATCGAAGCCCATCTCAAGTCATTGTTTTACAGCGCAAACCCACTACTGAGAGAGCTGCATGCCTTGATTCCTGTTGCCCAATTCCTCGAACATGCTTTCAATTTTCTTAAATCAAATATGCCATTAAAAGCAACATATCAATGTCCATATTGATACTATTAAAGGGCAAAGACAAGAGTGACTTTAATATATGCTGAGGTCTGTCTAAACCGGTTAGATCGGGTCACTTTCTGCTATACATTACTAAGATAGATATGCTATGTTCGATGTCAGATCAAATAGACCATGGTAATACCTTACAATGCAGAATCCCAACATCTGCACTGTTGCATACTCCAAAATGTTTGTTCAAAGTTGAGGCTGAATTCCACAGCAGAGCTGGTTTTTATAGAAAGCTTGTTCAGTTGTCTTAGGGCAAGCAGTGTGTATTTAAGGGACTTTTTGAGTACACTGAGTTTCTATGGCTCTTTTTTTTTCCGGTCGGTATTGTGTTGCTGATGGCACAGTTATCCACAGTAGGAACAATCTTAAAGGGAAAATTCAGTCCAAAGAGTTCACTCCTTTTTTTTAAAAAAAAAAAGGTGCTGAACAAGAAAGAAGATATTTTGAAGAATGCCGGTAGCCAAATAGTTGACGGTAACCATTGACTTCCATAGTATATATATATATATATATTTTTTTTTTCCATACTATGGAAGTCAGTGTGGCCCATCAACTGTTTGGTTATCCATATTCATCAAAATATCTTCTTTTGTGTTCAGCAAAATAAATAAATTCAGGGTTGGAATCAATTGATGATGAGTAAATGATATCCGAATTTTCATTTTTGGGTGAAATATCCCTTTAAGCTAAATGTTTTAGAGTTTCGAAAGCTTGACCAGGCAGACTGACTCTCATGGGAAAATGTTCCTGTTCTACAAGGTTTTATTTAAGACATTCTAGACAACTACATGTCAACTAACTGTCACGTTAGGTTTAGGGCAGGGGTAGGCAAGTTCGGCTCTAACACTGAAAAAAACCTCTCCTGCCTATAGCCTTAGTAATCCTGAAGACATTGATTAGCTTGATCAGGTGTGTTTGATTAGGGTTGGAACTAAATTCTGCAGGACAGCAGCTCTCTAGGACCGAACTTGCCTACCCCTGGGTTAGGGTTAGGGTTAGTAGAATAAGTTGACATACTTGCAAAGTTACATATAGTCAGTAAAAATGTCTGTTTAGGGAGCATCAAAGTGGGAGCATAAAGTATGAACAGATATTAGGTAGACAGTCAACTTATACTCTAATGTCTGCTAGTTGACATGTAGTTACAAAGTTACTTATAGTTAGTTTTTTTGGGATAGTTCCCAAAAAAATGAAAATTAGCCCATGATTTACTTACCCTGAAGCCATAGGTGTATATGACATTCTTCTTTCAAACGAATACAATCCTTAAACTTGACGCACAATGCAATGACGAACCGCTAGAGGCGTCAAAGCTTACGCTACTCCTACATCCTACGTCATACATTGTCAAGTGTTACTCTTTTGGTCGATACATTTTAAATATGGATATTTTTCTTACACGAATGCATCGTTTCACTTCAGAAAGCGTTTATTAACCCACCAGAGCCATGTGGAGCACTTTTATCATTGATGGATGCACTTTGATGGACTTCCAAAAAATATACCCATTCGCTCCCATTATAAAGCTTGGAAGAGCCAGGACATGTTTTAATAAAACTCCGATTGTATTCGTCTGAAAGAAGAATGTCATATACACCTGATGGCTTCAGGGTGAGTAAATCATGGGCTAATTTTCATTTTGGGGTGAACTTTCCCTTTAATGTCTTACTAGCAAGTAGAATTCCTATGTTCATCATGCCGGATTGAGTGTTTCATACTGTATGGATGAAGGTTTTTCCCCACACGTACCTCTTGTATTTTTATCTGTCTGCTTGGCTTTGTTTTCTTTGGGACTGGAAGTCAGGAAAAAGTAGTATACTCTTTCAATCCCAATACTTATATCTTCTGACTCATACAGCACAATGAGGAAGATCTGGCTTCTATAAAGACATTGTATAAGATTACGGCTAAATCAGTCTTGTGGCTTTTCCTGGGAAAAACTTATGAAGTCCTAAAACTTTCTTGGTTATGAGTGGGCACAGCAGGTTCGGGGGCAGAGAAACATGGAGTGAAACATAATACAAGTATCAACCATCCTCCAAATAATAATGTACTGTCAGCAAAGAATGATAACATGATAACTCAAAGAGGCTTCACTATAGCTTCCTGAGGAGCATGACCCGAGCGTTGCCCAGAAATCATTCAGCAAAATATGCAAGACTTTAATTCGTCGGCTGCACGTCATTGAATAATGAAAAAATGAAACTTTGGGTACGCTGTTGAACATCTGGTTTAGAATCGGTCAGACTCTGCCATTCGAAGCATTCTTTTGTATTAAAAGGAAGATGGAAAGAATTATTGAACGTTTCATGTAATGAAGAACTTTGCTGCCACTGTTGGTTTAAGTGAAATCAATTTTGCAGCTAGCGGGGTTCCAATTGGATGCAAGTTCCATCAATCACATGCTGCCACCAGATTTTCATTAAATCGAGTTTCACAACAAAGAACTGGTGCGAATTCAGTGCATGAACTTAAATGAGGGAGGTGCATATATTTAGTCTTGCACCCGAGGCCTTTCAAAAACAGGATCAAAAGCCAGACAAAGGAGCCAAAATCAACAATTAAGCATCTTCTTGATCAGTTTGTCAATTCTGTTTTTGAGTTTGGGAGTCAGCCTTGGGTCAAAGTGAATCTGGCATGGCACTAAACACGTAGATTTGTTGGATGAGCGTTGATCGCGGGTGGCCTGCGTGCAATATCCAGTCGCCATCTGAAGTGTGGAAATTTGTGGAAGAAAAGATATACAAGCAATCGCTGCTCCCGTGATATGTTTGGCTTCAAATTTATTCCTTGGATCGTTCAGACATCTTGAACAGTAGAAGTGTTTGCTCTTTGGCTTAACTTCCCTAAACCAAAACTTCAAAATATTTAGCATTCTAGTTGTTATTTGACAATAAAGAACAATTCATTAAATAAGTACAATTAATGTTATGGCTACATCTTTGTTCTTCTACACAATATTCTGCAGTTAATTCATTTTTATCACTTAAATGTACATACTCCATTCAGACTTTTTGTCAATACATTTTTAAATTGTCAGTGTGCTATCAATTTTTTATTAACAATGTATTATAATAAGATATATTATGTATTATAAGATTAAAGGTACACTATGTAACATTTGGCCGTTTAGCGGTTAAAAAACAAATCGCATGCATTTTGCAGAAGAACATTATTATGGTTGTGCTTCGGATCTGCATGACTGTGTGGATGAATATGTTTTTTTCTCAAAACTAAAAAAGAGAGAAAGATTATCCTACAGCTCATACAATATTCACCTCTAGGCTTAAGAGATAACCAGTTTGGATGGAAAAGATCTCAAGCTGACTACGTTACTAGCTTTACCCATTAATAGACACGGTACTTCCTTGAAAATAAATTCCAGCACAGCGCTACAACAACCATAACAGTTGACCCTTCACAACATAATGCTTTGAAATGAACACTGTTGGAGAGCTACATATGGCAATTTATCTGTTCAATTAAATACCTTACTCACCCGTTGAGTATTAAAAATCCATCTCCACTTCGCTTTTACAACATTTCAAATCTCTCAGTTAAAGCATCTCCGAAAAGCCAAGCCTACAATGTTTGTTCTCGTTTTATTACAAGCTCTAATCTCTTTTTGCAAGTAGACTCTCCTAGGTTTGGCTTTTTTTCTTTAACGGGTGATTCCCGGAGGTTGGAGATTTATCATGTCAAGCCTTCTTAAAAGCTAACCTATGCCACTACCACACCATACATGTGTCAAAGTAACTATACCGACATGACAAGACAGGCACGTGTGTGTGTGTGTGTGTCATATATGCAGTGTCTCCAAATACAAGTTTTGGAAGAAGGATTGATGATGTACTGACTCTTTTTTTTTTTTCATTTTGTTCATTTTAAAAACAAAAAAGTTGCATAGTGTACCTTTAAACATATTATAATACGTTTGAGAATATCTAATTCCCTTACAATGATTTTATTACTTATATAAATAAGTAACTAACTGACTAAATAGGGCTGGCTAAACAAATCAATCAATATACTGCAATGAAGTAAAGGTAATATTTTGCAATAAATCCCTTTTTGGTTACAATAAGAACCTTTATTTTTGCAAAAATGGTGTGATTGTATACACAGCAACGACAAACCATGCAAGTGTCATACTAAAAGCTAAGCTTATCTAAAACTTTATACAAAACGTTTGCTGCCTGTAAAGCACTGGTATTTCCCTCAGGAAACACAAATCCAGATATGTATTTCGCATTGCTTCAGTTTCACAGTGAAGACTGCAGTAACCATGAGATGTACATATAGAGGCTCTTCTCTGAAGTCATAAGTCAAAAAGATCTCAGCGTGGAGGCAAGAGAGGCTTAGTTTTACCTGCTCCCAGAGACGTTCATTAGACGTGGACATGGGGGATCCCTTTGCTTTGAGTGTCATTAATCAAGTCTACCACAGACATACTGGAGATCCGATCCTCACTGTGGACACTGCACTACAGCTGGGAATAATCATCTTCCCGGATCCCTTTTAGCCATCCAAGAGATGTAGAGAACCATGATTCTGAGAGATTGGGCGACACTAGATATCTTCTCTCTTCCTTGCTCAAAAACAGAGGTGTATACGTGTAGACGGCTATTAAAGATTTATTCTGTCTGTCTGTAGAGGTATCCTGAGCGTGTGAGAATAATTTATATATTTAAGCCCAGGGCCCTTACATAGTCAACGCATCGGTACGCATACGCGTGCGCAAGGCTACACATCGCTACGCTTTGGCCGCCATTATGCGTCGATGCGTAGCCAAATGTGTCGTCCTAAGCTGCGTCCCAATGTGCATACTACGCCCTAAATAGTATTGAAAATTACTAATGTCACATACTATTTAGGATGGATAGTATGCACATTGGGACGCAGCTCTAGTTTTTGATACGCGACGCGCCGATGCACGCAATACTATGCGTTGTCGGTGGGGGCGACATTGCAAGTAATGTACATAAAAAGGTATATTATTATGTTTACAGAAGAAGAAGATTTGAATACAATGGCGGGCGAAGAGGAAAAGTTATGCGAGCTTGTTCGTATACATCCTTTGTTGCCGCCGATGTAAAATCAGCAATATGCACTCCTCTTCAGTTGCCATTTTGATCTGAATATTACGTGACCCGACTCTAGACTCTACTACCCCCTGCTGCGCAATCGGTGTATTGCATTTCACGCATCGCCGGTGACGCTTGTGTACTATGAAAAGGAGCGCGTAGCTCGCGTCGCTCGCGTTGCTTGCTCGCGTTGCTCGCGTTGACTATGTAACGGCCCTAAGAAGTATTTGCTGAACCTTAAACTACACTTTAAAAAAAAGTGTGAATGTCATTGCATTATATAACAAAATCAGGTGTGTTTAGAATTGAATTTAACAATGTAATATAGCTTTTAATGCCATGTCAGCATGAGGCTAACTTCATGGCAAAAACGGAGTTACAAAAACAGAGGAGTTACAAATAACAAATAAATACAACAACATTTAAAAAAGAAGAGAAAAGAAAAAGAAAGCAGTTAATATTATACAAGATTACCATTTGATTTAAAAAAGACCTTAAGTGAGCTTACTACATAAAAAAAAAATGATTGTTTACTTGCATTAAAGGTGGGACATCCAATAAAATATGTTTAATGGAAAGGGGGGTCTTGCAGGACATGCATATAATTGGGTCTTCGCCTTTAAGCAAAAATGCAATCTTGTGTGGCATATGAGACATATAGTTGATCAAATCTTGTTTTAAAGGACATTAAAAGTCTGTTGGGGATTTTAGGATTTCAAGTAATTTGTTGTTTGCATATGTATAGGCCTATCCTATCTTCTTGCCACTTGTTTAATACATAATGATTAAGGCTCTGAAGGAGGAATCTGAAATTCTTCTATTTAGCTTGTTCATTTCCTGATAGACCAACTTGAGCCAGAGAAGATAATAATAAAATAATTCATTTTGTAAGTGGTCCACTTTAGTTCAAATGGAGTCCACCAAAGGATGATCAGTTTTTAAAGCTTCCATTATTTGAAGACATGATTTAAAGTCTGTGAAAGTTACGAAAATTATGAATTGAGGTAGCAACCAGGATTTAGAATTGCAATTAGAATTAGAATGTAAGAAAGTGGAATTAAAATAAATACATATATCCAAATAACAATCCAAATAATCTTAACTTTTTAGCTTGAAAAGCAAAGCGGATGGATGGATGGATGGATGGACAGACGGACAGATGGATAGATGGATAGATGGATAGATAGATAGATAGATAGATAGATAGATAGATAGATAGATAGATAGATAGATAGATAGATAGATAGATAGATAGATAGATAGATAGATAGATAGATAGATAGAAAGATACAGATGCAGCTTTGAGATTAACAAGGAATTGAATTAGATTCCACTATCCACAATGCGCATTCTACTTCATTCTGTGTCTTTACAGCCCGATCTCACGGCAATTCGTACGAATTTTACGAGGTGGCTAATTCGTACTAATTCATACAACCTCACTTGCACAAATTCGTACGATTTTTGCTAATTCGTACATATTTTATGAGTTACCAAATTAGTATGAATTCGTACGAATGACCTACCCCTGACCCCGCCCCTAAACCTACCCATCACGTGGGTTTAGACAAATCGTACGAATTCGGACGAGTGAGGTCGTATGAATTAGTATGAATTAGCCACCTTTTAATCACTCGTACGAATTCGTACGAATTGGTCGTGAGATAGCGTTGGTCTTTAGCCTGGTTAAAACCAGACCATTCTCAGTTGTAACTGAGTTATGGTCCGGCAAAGCGTCATAGACAAATAATTTCCAGAGGGGCGTCACCAATGGACGTCGCGGATAGACCTAAAACCAATCAGAGCGATGAAGGAGATGACGTATGCAGAGCGGCGGAGAAACATCTCCAAGTGTTGTTCTTTGCTCGGTTTTTAACAAAAAGAAAACGTTCAAAACGCTTAAAACAGACGCGATAGCTGATTCGAACGAGTGATGTTCGACGGCGGCATCCATCTTTGTAATGTAGGCTACAAAATCTGGTTCAAAATCCCAGCGCTGTCGTCATTGTGTAAAGCCCGCCCCAACGTTTCTGATTGGTGCCGCGATTTCGGCGGATTGGAAATGAGCTTGAATGAGCTCTTTGCCAGACTAACTTTCAGAGCAAATCTAAATTTGCCGGAAGTTGTCTGGGTTTTCCCAGGCTAGTTGGTCTTTATTGTGCTTGTAAAATATTTCCCAATCAGCACCAGTAAATCAGTTACATCCTGCTGAAACCATCTGAATTTTATGGCGCCTATGCCCTCCTTCAAATCTCCAACATTTTCTGTTTCGGTTTAGCAACAGTGTGAGAATGGCTTTGGTTCAAGCACCTCAGTATTGAGTTGGAGAAATGTTTTAGAGCATGCTTGGTACAGTATCCCTGTCCCCAGAGTCGAAAGGTTTTCCAGGCTCTAGGAGTCATAAGGAGTTTACTTTCACATCTGCAGAACTTAAAGGCTCAGCGGCTGGCCAAAAATAAAGTTATGGAGCTGGGCCTCCAGTGTTTAAGGGAATCAGCTGCAACACAAATGTGAGACATCTCTCTCTCTCTCGGTACATTGAAACATTATTATTGTAATTGTCGCTGCGCTGAAATTGTGTGTATAAAGATATCTGTCTTTAGATTTTTTTTATTTGCTGTTAACATCTAGAATAAACAATCAGATGTCAGTAATGTAGAACAAAGCGAAGTCAAGTGAATCTAGACGCATTCATGACAGGAATTCGCCTTTGGCTAAGCCCCGCCCCCCTTAGTTACTGTTGCTACGTCCGACAAACAAACTTCATCTGGGCTCTGGTATCAACATGGCTTATGCTGTGACAGCTCTTCCTGCTGAAATTTGATCAAACTTTTATAAAGCAGCAAATAAATTGTCCGATAGAAGTAGGCAAAAGGGGCTGCAATATACGTTCGAAGGCTATATTCACGACATACAGGTGAAACGCAAGGAACAACAAGGCATCCAAATAGAGGCAAAAGCAAAGCATATCGGTCACAGTCAAAAAAATGAACCACCGCATATCCTACTAATCGAGACGGAGGCTGGGACTAACATTATCAATGAGCAACACTGTTCATGCAAAGCTGGGTAGGTCTCTATTCACTTCTATAATCGTTATTACCAAGCAAACGGACTACGCGAGTACAACGTTGTAACGTTATTTATTAGCAGCGTGTTCTAGACGACACTTGTCAGGATTTGACTTCGGTTTTGGAAAGGGAAAAAAACAGACATCCCCCTCCAACCTCTCTGGGGAACGCGTATTTGTGTTACAAATGCCCCAGGCACAACGTTTAACCATATTTTTGATAAAACTACGACGGTAATAGCCTGCCGAGACCAAAAATATGAGACGCCTGTGTTAAAGCCAATGGAGCGCTATAAAAAGTGTCGGACCTCTGTGGGAGCTCGTTCTTGGCTGTGCTGTGATTGGTCAATCTACATTCTAGGGTGTGGCTTAGCCAAAGGCGAATTGTTCGCGTTTCATGTGACGTGGATGTGCAACACAGAACAAAGTCTAAAAATGCCAAAAGACCTAATGGTTTTCATGTGAAAGTAGCAAGCACAACCCTTGGCTCACCCTGTTGCTTTCATAATGTTAACTGTGTTACAAAAAAGAATATAAAATTACTCATACTTCACATTGTATTTAATCATGCTATCAGTATTCAGGGCCTGGAACTAGTAAAGTTCATCTGTATTTCATACTGTTGTGGATATGTTTACTGTAAAATGTAGACCGTTTCCTTTTTGTTGTTGTTGTTTGTACAGTATGTTAGCATCAGATATTATCACTGCACAGTATCATTGCATTGCGGAATAAATAAAATAAAATAAACAAATAAACTTGGATGATCAATAAAAATAAATACATCTGATACAAGGAAATGTATGATGTGATGAAAGAATCATTTTATTCGCCGAACTATTCGTTTATTTTAAAGTCCTAATTACTGGTTTAATTGTGGGTCTTGGAAATCATTATCAGACATGCTCATTTTTCATATTCAAAAATTTGATAGTGGATGGGTGAACGGATGCAAAAAATCGCTCCCCATTCTCCATCCGTGCACTCATACTCCACTGAAGGAGGAATAATCCTTTACCACTCTCATTTCAGAATCCTTGCAACCTTTGCATAAAGTCAATAATAAAATATAATGTAATTATGCTATTGTAATGCTCCTCCTGTCTCTCTCCTGCACATCGCACCCCACCTCTCTATTTGAATAATGAATTATACTCACATTAAAGTGGCAGGTCTGTGCTGTGGAAAAGTAAAAAGCTATTATCCAGTTGTCAGCTCTTCCCTGTACGACTCAGGAGAGATGAGGAAACACTGCTGACACAACACACACACACACACACACACACACACACACACACACACACACACACACACACACACACACACACACACACACACACACAAAAGTGGCCTACGCAAGTGTGAGTTCCAAACTATCATGCAGAATGGGATAAGCTTTCCGTAATGACGGTGTGTAATTAAAGAATCTGTTTCTGATTTATATAGCTTCTATAAGAAGCTGCATTTAACTTTAAACATAAGGCATCACTGAAACACTTTGTTTATGCTATTGCTGTATATCCATCTAAAGATTGCCTTTTTTAAAATAAGTTGTATCCCTATGTGTTTGTGTATGTTTGAGGTTAGTATATATATATATACAGAGAGAGAGAGAAAGAGAGAGAGAGATAATTGTTTTTATTCAGAAAGAATGCATTTAATTGATCAAAAGTGAAACATTTATAATGTTATAAAAGCTTTCCATTTCAAATTTCAAAGAATCCTGAAAACATGGATCACAGTTAACACAAAAAAATTTATAATTATTGATAATATCGATAATAATAAGAAATGTTTCTTGAGCAGCAAATCAGCATATTAGAATGATAGAATGATTAGAATGAAGGATCATGTGACACTGAAGACTGGAGTAATGATGCTGAAAATTCAGCTTTGATCACAGGAATAAATAACATTTTAAAATATATTTTAATTATTTTTAATTATAATAATAAGTCACAATATTACTGTTTTACTATATTTTTTTTATCAAACTGGACATTATAAGGATATAACATCGTTTTGAAAAGACTGCTTGTAAACTAAATTAAAAAGACAATTCTAATCAGTGCATCACTCATATTTCTCAATTAGATCTCAAGTGCTTCTCTTAGACAGTAATACGAAAATTAAGACTTAGAGAAAGAAAAAAAAAAAACCTATTAATGTCATATATCAACAACATCTCAAACTGTACTCAGGTTTGCCAAGTCAGAGATGTCAACCCAAACATTTCTCATCAAATTCTCCCTATACTTCCAAAGTGTATATGTTCCCAGCTTTTGAAGACTTTCAGGACAAACATTTCAGATAAAGCTGACGCTTACTGGTTGAGAACTCCATTAAGTCTCCTGAGCTATGAAAAGACCAACCTCTCCGCAATAATATTTTCCTCTGGGTTGCTGATGATTCTATAAAGTCTATTCTAAGACTGCAGACAGCAACATAATCTGCCTGCATGTTTATTAGTTATGTAAAACATCTCAAATTGTGTTTGACTCGATCTAGCTATCAACAGGATGCAATAACTCCATGTTTGGATCTTATCCAAGCATGTTATGTCAAGTTAGAACCACAAAACATTGATCCGTGTCAAATAACATCTTCCATTCCTCATAATTAACAAGCAGCCGAACACTAGAAACTTTACATGTATAGATTTGTTTAATCAATATGGCAGTGGAAATCTGCTTGTGGATTTTTAAAAACCTATAAATCAGGGAATACAAGAAGGAATTTAAAGGCATATCAGTTTTGAGCAGTAGCGAGAATGTATCTCCGATGAAATATCATAGCATTGTGTACTTTACAGACACGTGCCTTCAAAAAGATGTCAAAAGGTCAGTGTCCTCTCAGAAATGCAGTCTGTTTGGCAATATGTTCAAAAACATGTCGTAAATCTGTTTCCTCCTGAGTATTGCTCACTCTTGGAGATATCCTGGCGCACAGCCAGCGTTCTGCTTAGCATTCTGCACTGCTGGTGGGTGGAAAATCGTCCCAATCTGCTTGTCCCCTCTGTTACCAATACAACAGATCAATAACTGCTCCTCAGTGACAGCGCACAGGCTGTGCATGGGGGGGTTGCGGTAATCGCTGCCGGTAACACAAGCAAAAAACAGTGTGCCACAGGAAGCTGTACAGTTTGGAAAAGCATTCCCTATAACTGTAATGCAATACAAATGTTTTGCTCTGACAGACGTTACTATTTAATGGTGCTTGCTTATAGGCAAGTATCACTATTGTTCATACTTGGGGATAAAAACGGCAATGCATGGCACAACATTTGTGTTACAAACGAGAATTATATGTGCAAATTATTGAGTAGAGGTATGCTATTTTTAAGCAATCTGCGACTTAAAGGGATAGTTCACCCAAAAATGAAAATTCTGTCATTAATTACTCATCATCATCTCTTTCCAAACCCGTAAGACATTCGTCCATCTCCAGAACACAAATGAAGATCTTTTTAATGAAATCTGAGCGCTTTCTCTCCCTCCATTGACAGCCTACACAACTACCATTTTCAAGTCTCAGAAAGGTAGTAAAGACGTAATAAAAAGTGGTAAATTATGTTTTTTTGTTTTTGTGCAAACAAAGCACTTACGTCGCTTCATAAAATTGAGTTTAAACCAATAGAATGACATGGATTACTTTAATGATGTCTTTATGGGGCTTGAAAGTGGTAGTTGCGTAGCTGTCAATGTAGGGTCAGAAAGTTCTTAGATTTCATTAAAAAGATCTTCATTTGTGTTTTGAAGATGAACACATGTCTTACAAGTTTGGAACGACATGAGTCTGTGTAAATAATGACATAATTTTCATTTTTTGGGTGAATAACCCTTTAAAATCATTGCCTTGTGAATGATAAAATACAAGAAAAATCCCACAGTTGTACATTGAAAGCAGGACCGAGCCATATCTACAGACCAGGGTTGAGCATATTTTTCACTAGGGCCAGTAAGCAACCACCAGAACACCTTAGCAACCATAGCAACACCCTATCTAGAACACTGTAGGGCTGTGCGATATGACGATATATATCGGATGGACGATATAAAAAGCCTATCGTTTCATATTATGCCATATCGTTTATATCGTGGTGTCGCAAAAAAACATTGTTTACGGCAAAAATTTGGATGACTGCAATCTTTCACGCCACCATGGGGATGCAGGCAGAAACGTGAATAACAGCATGAATGAAGGGGTGACAGAACCGGGTGTTTCCGAGCAGGAGAAGAACCAGCCAGAACAAACCGAGGAGCTCGTTCCTAAAGGAGGGGCTAGATGGTTTGGTTAACTTTCTATTTGTTGTATTGACCATTTTAGGGTGGTTTGGATAAATAAACGCCAGTCTCAAATAGAGGCCTGGTCTGTTTTTTAGTTTCGGTTTGTATTTAATCTTCTAAAACCCGTCAGATCGTCTGTTTAAACCAGTTCTGTGGTGCAGATTGCGCGCATCTGGGCGGAGTTGTTAGCGCAAGCAGAGTTAGCGGAGGCCGGAGAGAGAAGGAGATCGTTTTACAGGGTATAGCCTTCATTCTTTCTTGTTGATGTGTTTCGGGCAACAAGTTCATAGGCTCGATGGATATTACCAGTAATGTATTGTTCAGCCCATGGCTGTCACATCGTTTCGTTTTTTTAATTCTGCCAATAATCTAAAAGCTATGGTTATAGTAAATGTACAATTATCGTTAAATATATACTGACTTCACCCTGTGCTGCAACATACATTTAGTTGTACATTCATTTACAGAAATCAGCTGGTTGAATTCAAATTGATGCTGTTATTATCGGATTTTCAGGTGATATTCCCAATTCATTCAGTTAACGGACGCTCTGAGGTGTTCAGACTGCAGACTAAGCAACGATTGTATTTAATTGTACAGTACTATCATAACATAGTACAGACATGATCTTAATTCCATAATGTCCTTAAACATAACAATTTGCTGGCCATAAACTGACAGCGCGTGTCCGGTGTGCGATACCTCGAGTTGCTATAGACACGGCGCGCGCGCTTCTCGTCCGGTGAGCGACCCCCTTTAGACATAATAAAGTAGCCTAGGCTAATTCTTTGATTAACGGATTTGTTAAACACATTTATAAATAAAACGTAATCTTCGTTATCTCTAGGCCTACACTAAATGAAAGGCCTGTCTCATAGACGCCTGCCTCAAATACAAGCCGGTGCAGTTCGGCGATTTGGGAAAATAAAAGCCCGGGCTATTATTTGAAGTTTTACAGTATATCGTGATATATATCGTTATCGGGATATGAGATGACTTCTATCGTGATATGAGATTTTGGTCATATCGCCCAGCCCTAGAACACTGTAAAAACCACATAGCAACACCCTACAAACCACCAGAACACCTAAGCGACCACCCAAATCAACTTAGCAACACCCTAGAAACCACCCAACTACCTTTGGAGTTTGTCTGGGTTTATTATCTTTTGTTAATTATTTTAGAAATATCTTTGGGGTTTTTTCTTATTATTACGATACATGTTTCCTTCGTGTTATGGATAGTTTCGTTATTTAATAAATATTTACGCATTGTATTTTGGTTTCACATGTCCTCCTTTATGTTACGTTCCTCTACCTGACAAATTTAAATAGGGGTTCGTAACAAAAATTGGGGGCTCGTCCGGGATAAATCGGTTTAATTTTGTTTTGTCGAGCAGATACTAATAATGGTGCGGGTAGGTAAACCAGGGGGACCGTGTCTAGCACCAGCCCTCACTAAAGTTTACTGATTTATTGTTTTCTTTATTATTTTAGTTTGTTGTTTTTGGAGGTATTCCTCCAAAATGCCTCTCAACTGGTACCTTTTCAAGATTAGAGAGGTCTTAGTTAGGTCCCGGATAGGTAGGTGTATGTCCAGAGTCATTTGTACTTTTAAATTATGGTTGTTTTTTGCTCATCAATTTAATATGGCGACTATTGATTTAAATTAATTTATAAGTCAACGAGTGTTGCGAAAAGTTAAACGTTTAGAAAGGATGATTTGTTCCTTAAAATGGGACTTAAAGGACTTAAAATGGTTTAGGTCTTAACATTGTAACAACCACCAGAACAGCCTTGCAATGTAAACCCTTGTTGCACAACCTGTAGTTCTACACAATCCATGTATAGCTCAAATAGTAGCTTTAGATAAATGCGTCTGCTAAATGCATGGGCAAACAGCACTCACATTTTCTTTAGAAAGTGTGAAAGTCTAGTTTCTCATTTTATGCTAATTTTCTCTCTGACTCCTTTAAATTTGAACAAACAAATAATGCATAGAATTAACTAAGTAACTCCAGGTCTACAACTTAGTACACAGCAGCCTACTGCGATCTATGAAATAGCTAGACCGCAAAATATGGCTTGATAATACGGAGCCTCGTTCCAGTGAATAAAAGACCTAAACAAAAAACGTGCCTCATTACAATACGCTGCAAAGCTGGCACTCCACACAATCCAATTACAACATGCAAATGATGCTGGACTGTTTGAAAGGGCCGCAGATAGGCCTACCTTTATCGTAAAACACACACACACACTTACACTCTCTCTCTCCTTCTCTCGGTTTCTTTCTCCACATACACACACGCACACATTCTCCTTCTCTCAGTTTCTTTCTCCACACACACACACACTCATATACGTTCTCCCCGCTGCCTTTATTGACACACTCCCATGGCCTAGGTTGTGTTAGCCAGGTGGTGAGAACAGGTGTTGAGTGAGTGTTGCCATTTGAACGCCACTGCGCACTTGGCTCGCCACCAGTCAGCTGGAATGGTAAAGCTGTTCTTCCCGTGTTCGCATCTCTCCGCCTTATTGGCTGATTACGAGGGAGAACGTTTGGCGCCGTGTTTGTGTCATCTGCAACAGCGACTCCTCCTCAACCCCCCATGCGATACTTTTGTTTCGTTTAAGGGTTCGCTTCTCTGCCATGCTTGGCGAGGCAAGCTACTGACACGGGATAGCAGACCACTTATGCTTTAGTGACTCTGCAATGAATGGTAATTTATACAAACAACGGCGAATCCAAGGAGAAGACGGAGTGAAAACAAAGTAGGTGACAGAAGAGGAAAATGACTTCTAAATGAGGAAGAATGAGAATTTATAAGCTAGAGAGAGAAAAATGGGGGAAGTTAGAAACATATGGGAGGGAAATATGTTATGAATAAAAATGGTTTCACTTGCTTTTAGTGAATTTTTTTTATTTCAGACAGCTCACCCAACCACGTCGTGCTATTTTTCATTTCACCAAACAATGTGAGAAATACATTTACATTACGGCAAAGATAAAAGCAGTATTTTTTGCATCTTTTTTCCCCTATTTATTTGTTGAGGAGCTGAGGTGCTTCTCTAAAGCACCAACCTAGACATGCCCAAACACTTAGATATATAGCACTTTCATTTTACACGTACAAAATACTATTACTTAATGCTTTTGACTGGTAAATAACTCTAAGCTGCTACAGACATACACTCTTATAAATAAAGGTTATTTGTTGGCATCTATGGTTCCTTTAACATCCATGGAACCTTTCCATTGCACAAAAGGTTCTTTAGAGAGGAAAAGGGTGCTTGGGATTATTAAAATGTTCTTTACACTCAGATTTTTTTTTTTTTAAGAATAATTCACTCATGGGTTCTTTGGAGAACCAAAAATGTTGTTCTATGCATTGATGCAAACCTTTGGGAATATTTATTTTTAAGAGTGTAAGTCTTAATGTTCATAACCCTTTCAATATTCCTGTGATTGTAACAAGTGCATTGGTAATGTTTGAGGAATTCAATGTTTTCATTTTATCACACATAAGGCTTTTAACATCGCCACAACTAATTCCATTTCCTCCTAATTCCAAAACTGGAATAAGCTCACAGGCCATTTGAAATGACCCATTCATGTTTTACTGATACAAGAGTGCACGACACAAAAAGGAAATCAAATTTGACTGACAGCTCCTTCCTTGCCTTGAATAGTGCTCAGCTATATTATCCAGCTAGATTCCCTCCGTGCCCCACCCCCTACATTATCATGGGCTGTCCTGTCTTATCTGCATATTCCTTCCCATCTATGCAAATGGCTCCTCTCATTCGCTTAATGGGGGTATTAATCTGATATCAGCCTCTTAAATACTGCACAAACGGGGTATGGCTGAGATGAATGAGTATAAGTGAAGCACAAAACGGCATCAGCATATAAATGTCACGAAGCCCTTAGATGATTTAGTGTTTTTTATTTGGGCAATTATTTAGGTATTTTATTTATTACCTTTTGCGGTTTTAATACTATCATGACTATTTTTGAGTTATTATGGATTATGAGATTATGGAAATCATCATGCATCCCCAAAATAGTATGTGTGTGTGTGTGTGTGTGGCCTGGTCACCCTACATTATGGGGGCAATATGTCCCCCACAAAAATGGCAATATCTGAAATCCTTGTCCTTGTGGGGACATTTTTGGTCCCCATGAGGAAAACGGCTTATAAATCATGAACCTAAAAATGATGTTTTTTAAGATGTAAAAATGCAGAAAATTGTCTGTGATGGGTAGGTTTAGGGTTAGGGGATAGAATGTACAGTTTGTACAGTGTAAAAATCATTATATCTATGGAAAGTCCCCATAAAACGTGAAAACACAATGTGTGTGTGTGTTTGTTATATTTAAAAAAAAAAGGTTGTTACATGCCCATAAATACCACACATTTTCCAAATGTCCAATATAATGCCGATCATTCCCACCGTCCACAAGCTCATCTGGAGTTTAATTGAAATACATGAGGGGACGAGCGGATGCATTCAAAGCAACTGGGGCCAGTGACACTAGATGGATTGGCAAAATGGCATTTGATTAATACGATACTTGACCCCCAGTAATTATGTCCTTTACAATAGACTGGTGACACCTATTAACCACAGTAATCACTTTTGCTGGTGCGGTGTTTCAGAGGAGCTCGACATATGGCCACCTTATTGAAATAGATGCTCTGAATGGAAGAGAAGGGAGGCAAGGGTCCTCACATTAATGTCTTCTCATTCATGCAGTCCCAAAGGAGAAATATCTGACAATATGTACAATTATTTAGCATTCTGAGCTTCATGGGAAACTGGAGAGCTTTTTCCACTGCATACTATTTGTAGAGCTGATGACATTCCCTTTGCACCGATTTTAAAAGACAGGAAATGACATCGCTAACCTTGGGACTCACTTGAAAGGAACTTGTGTCTTTGAGACTGCGAGGCAAAAGTTGAGGGATAGTTTGAGGACAAGAAAGAAAGAAAAAGAAATGGAACAAATAACAAACCATAGCCCGAACATATTTGCTTGGAATGTGAAGACAGTGCTGAATTTTATTCATCCATAGTTTGATGATTTATTAACTCAGTATGGTCTGAATTTATTTAGCATGGCTTTACAAATGCGTTGGCTCACTTTATCTTCCCTTCTTTACTGTTCAAACAACACCATAATATCTGAAATAAAGAAATGGAAAGTGTCAAACAGTCCCATCCATACCTGCTGAATCCTTTAGCACCCAAGTTCAACTCCAGGTGTCCGTTCGGTCCTGCCGCACACTTTGAGAGACTTGGGAGTGGTCGTCATGGCCAATCTCTGGTCATTCATTTGCAGGTAATGATTTTGGAACAGGGCTGCTAATAGGGCATTATGGGAGTCCCTGGTTCCCCTGACAGCTGATTAATGTCCACTGTGATGACATCAGCTCTGAGAGAAACTAGATAAAAGAACACTTGTATTGGACCGAGCAGGATGATGAACGAGCGACCATGCTAGCGACTCATCTCATTACGAACTACAGACTGCTGGCCATTTAGCTAATGTAGCGAGTCATTGTGTGCCCAGGGACCCCGGGCCGCAGGTTTGGAAATTAATGACACGGCAAACGTGCGATATGGAGTTTGACCCTGCATAATACGCAAGCATATAGGATTAACCTTGCCTTGTCAGACGCCACTATTGTTATCCTGAATGCGGCGGCGGAGTACACAAGCAGGGGAAAAGAGATATTTATACCAATACCTATACCTGGATTTAAGATTCATTTCATGGGCCGCGGCTAAGCTGCGGAGAAGGATTAAACAGATAGTCTTTTCATTGAGAGGTAGTGAAAATAAACCTCTCATTGAATAGGGGAGAAAGTGAAAGACATCAGGCGGCGTAGACTCTTTACTTTCACCTTTACTCTATTGCAGATATAGCTAAAGCTAATCTGAAAGCATACTGTAGAGACATTCAATGGGGGAAAAATGGTCAGCATTATGGAATGAGACCAATATATGAAGAAAATGTTCACATGGTGTTAGCAGAAATATATCCACAATCAATGGCAATCTGTACTTTTTAACACTGATATTATTTTGTTGATCAATTTGACACTGATTCTTGATATGTTGTGGCTTTTTCTCATTGAACATGAACATACAGTTTCATCATTCTGATGTGTTGTGGAATGTGCGTACCAAATTTGGCGCGTCAATTTGACCCACTAATTTCATGGTTAAAGGCAGCTAAAAAAAAAAAAAGATAATTTCCTCAAGTCAGTTGCTCATCTACCCTCTATATGGGTTTACATGCGTATGCATTTGCCAGATGCTTTTATCTGAAGAAATTTTCACTGTGTTGATGGCGTAGCTGGGAATCGAACACATGATCTTTGTGTTGCTATAGAGCCATCCTGCTTCTGTTTGAGCTTCAGGAAAGCACACAGAATAAGTGTGTTTTTATTATTATTTAAAAAAATACTTACAATGGTGTTTATAAATATAGTTTGTAAAGGAAAAAATGCTTAAAAATAATTGTTCAATACAGTTTAAAAAAAAAATCATGTGACCCTGGTCCACAAAACCAGTCACAAGTCGCACGGGTATATTTGTGGCAATAGCAACAATACATTGTATGGGTCAAAATTATCGATTTTTCCCCAAGACGTCATATGACTGACGCTTTTGACGCTATCTAATCCTAACCCTATACCCCAGACCTAAACCTACCCGCGTCATCTAACTGATGTTAAAGGGTACCCTAAAACGTCGGATGTTGACGTATGGTCAAAATCGTCAGTCATATGACGTCTTGGGATGAGACTGGGTTAATTTTTCTTTTATGCCAAAAATCATTAGGATATTAAGTAAAGATCATGTTCCATGAAGATATTTTGTACATTTCCTACCGTAAATTTACATTTAAAAAAAATTGTGAGTGGATGCAGCAATATCGGCCAATAAGGCGATTTTATCAAGATTTTTTTGCACCCTCAGATTCCAGATTTTCAAATTGTTGTATCTCGGCCAAAAATTCTATCCTAACAAACCATACATCAATGGAAAGCTTATTTATTCAGCTTTCAGAGGATGTATAAATCTCAATTTTAAAAAATTGACCCTTGTGACTGATTTTGTTGTCCAGGGTCATACTGTATATGCTCTCTTTTTTTTTTGTAATGTGTGAGAACTATTAATGTTAAAGGTTTACTGTTTTTACCAGATTTTTTTTTTTAAATAATAATAATAATATGATTTTTCGGAGAATTACATTGACCAAAACATAACAACCATATCCAATATTTTTACCTGATACATTAAATGAGAGCAAAAGCACAAATTAAGCTTTTAAATGCAAAGCTTTTCCAAGCAAATTATGATTCTCATTACCATTTACCAATCATAACCATTGTTCAAAACAAGTGTTCTTGCAACTCAAGTTGTTTACGAACTTGCAATGCCAAGGTCATGGGTTCAATTCCTAGAGATCACGTGTCTATGAATAAATGTAATTGAGAGAAATCTACCACAGATGATGCAAATCTATTTTCAGTTTATTCCTGTGGGTGAATTGGATGTGTTTCAAATGAACTTTAAAATATTTTACATTTACCATATACATGGGCCTGACCTTTTAATGTTAACTAAGCCTGCTTAATCACGGCATCCTCGGAAATATGACCCGTCTCTCTTGTTAGCCTTTAAGACTTCCTCTCCTTTCACCTTCAATCAGGGTTAAGCTGAACTCCTGCTGTCAAGACCAGTGCGGTAATGAGCATATCAATCAAAGAATACATCAAGACTGCTAACTATTTTAGGAGTATTAGACAATCTCAGTTTAGAGGTTTAGAACATAATTTTATTGTAATTGGGATCTAACATTTGGGACAAAATGTAGATGGAATGGGTGAAATAACAGGATAGTTCACACCAAAATAAAAATTCTGTCATCATTTTCTCACCCTCATGTTGTTTCAAACCTTAGGGTTTCTTACTTTTAACTGAACACAAAAGATCTTTTGAGTCTCAGTGTTTTTAAATTCATTTTAATTCAATTCATGTTGTAAAGCGCGTTTCACAATACAAATTGTTTCAAGTTGCAGCTTCACAGAGAATGCTTATTTCAATGTTATAATCAGGAAATATTGAATACTGAATACATGTTAACTAACCACAACACACACACACACACACACACACACACACACACACACACACACACACACACACACACACACACACACACACACACACACACACACACACACATATATATAAGGATCATATTTGACAGTTTTGTATGTCATTTCAAAGTTGGCATTATCTGAAGTCTTCACAAGCACTGGCATTATGTGAATGCTTGGCTAAAGAGATATGGCTTTAATCTAGATTTAAACTGAGAGTTAGGACACCTATGTTATTCAAAATCTTCTTTTGTGTTCTAGATAAAACAGTCATTCAGGCTTGGAACAACATGAGGGTGAGAAAATTATTTTTGGGGTAAACTATCTCTTTAAAGGTGATGTATCATTGGTCTTCCGTTGGTCAGCCAAACAAATAGTCTTGCCCCAAACTCAGACCATTGGTTGAGCTAATGTTACAGGGTGGTCGGGACGCTCAAACTACCAGAGCAATGTCTTATTTATAGTTATCTCTGCATATTAAGTTGGAACATGAGATTTTTTTAAAAAAAATGATGCGCATAACCTTTATCACAGAGATGTTTAGGTTGACATCGACTATTGACAACCCTGTCTCTTCAGGCTATTTATGGTGTGTAGTAGAATGACACGATCAGTAGGTTATAGTGAGAGGGGAGCTATGCATTTAGTCACCGGTCACTCTTAATGGCTTCAAACCATGCAGAAAATTATTCACTGACCCTTCACACACCTCTGCGTCGGGAGCAGCTGTAAAACAACCCAGCCTTTGTCAAGGATTATAACGGGCGGAAATCTGGCCTTATTATTAAAAAGCCTGGTGATTTTTGACCCCCCTTTTTCTCTCTTTTCAGTCATCCAATATTCATTAAAGTGGGATTTCGGCACATTAGCAAAGGAGGAGAAAGTAGCCCCTGGAGACTGTGTTTGCGTTTTCAGCGCTGGTCCTGTAATTCTGTCAGACACTCATGTGAAGAGGAGGAAAGGGGAGGGAGTGGTCCACTTAACCGGGATTTATTACCTCCACCAGCTGCCCTCCTCTCTCTCTCTCTGTAAAAGGTAATTGCATCCAGTTGTAACAAGCTAATTGATTGCTAATTAGATAAATCAGCACTCCAAGAGCTGTCAAGCACTGACGGATGGTAACAGAAGTCATGTGCCCCGGTGTAATGGCGGTAGGGTGGGAGGACTGGTGTCGCCCAACAGAAAGAGCAGCCACGAAAGGTCGAGGGGGAGCGGACGATATCGGCGAGATGGGCAGATGAGCGTGAACCGCAGAAAGAGAGGGGGTCTTGAGCGTAGTGACAATGCAAATCAAAAAAGGCAGAGTAAACATGATTGATTTAGGCGGAGGCTGTCGGAGAGGGGGAAATTGGATTCAATGGACAGCTGGATGTCTGCAGCGACTCCCTGGCCACCAGGCAGCACCCGGCACTTTCTCATGCTAATGCATCCCGGGCTAGCATAGCACTGAATGGATGATACCAGCCTAAACAGGAACTGAGACCGGGGGGGTTTGCTTGGCTTGAGAGGGTAAGAATGAACAAAGGGGGAAGGGCAGTGCTAAATAGGGACTACCGCACAGTGCGACGTCTCAAGTATGTGTGTATCATATGTTCATACATACAAATTTAAATACAAGAAAATCAAATTGTAGTTGCCAGTTCCTATTGAGTTCGGTCACTGAAACAAACTGAACTAAACAATTTTACTAATCAAGTGTGGCTTCATTGATATATCATATTTTTTTTTTAAAATTACATTTTAAAACAACAGTTTTACTGCTTAGTATCTTTGTGGAAATGGTGATACACTACCATTCAAAAGTTTGGAGTAAGAAAGATTAAAAAAAAGAACCGATCAAACTGACCAAAGACATTTATAATGTTATAAAAGATTTATGTTTCAAATAAATACTGTTCTTTTGAACTTTCTATTCATCAAAGTATCCTAAAAAATGTTTTATCACAGCTCCAACAAAAACATATTAAGCAGCAAAAACTTAAGCAGGAAATGTTTTCAACACTGAGATATTAGAATGATTTCTGAAGGATCAAAAATGATTGGCTATATAATACCAAGTTCTGTCATGAAACTCTCGAGGGCGCAGGCTGGTAGGTTCTCAACTCAATTTGGTAGCGAACACATCGTTATCTACATAGTGCAGCTGATTGGTTGTTGTTGTTGTTGTTCAAATACCGGTAGTGTTGCTGTTATCAGTCTGCAGCGCGCTTTCAGAAACCCCCCACCTTCCCCAGCTCCACCTGTATAGATCTGCTATGGGGGTTAATTCATGTATGTTACATGTGCAGCAGCAGCAGCATGTCTCACATGCTCACAACAATGCCTGTGAATGTATCGGCAGCAGCAGATCTATTCCACCAAGGCCATACCCATTACCATGCCAATCTCTCAGAGAGTTGTCATGACAGAAATGCAGCATATGTGAGCATAAGAGATGTAAACATAAAAAGAAAATCTGATTCTGAACTTTTGACCGGTAGTGTACATTACTAAGAAATGGTGAGTTCTATATAATGTAAACAATATATTTTAAATCTATTTTTCATTGAAATGGTGTTTATACATTTTATATATATATATATATATATATATATATATATATATATATATATATATAACCAGGGGCCGTATTCACAAAGAATTTTAAGGCTGAAATAGCTCCTAACTGGCGAATTTAGGAGCAACTCCTAAAAATAATGGGTGTGTCACTCCTAACTTTAGGACTCCTAATTTGTTTCACTAAGAGTAATTCACGAAGCATTTTAGCCCTAAAAGTAGCACCTAAGTCTGGGACAGCTTAAAAGAAGTCGAGAGGACTCCTAACTCACTAAGACCTATTCACAAAGGATTGTAGCGTATACCACCACCTCTCGCAGTCGTCCAGGGTCCGCGACACAAGCGGGAATGCTGCATTGATCTGCAAACAAATCCTCTCCCATGTCTCACGCCTAGTTTTGCTTGATATCCCAGTGCCGCATTTCCCTTTTATTATGTGTTATTTTTATTTTATTTATTTTTTTCAGCACCAACTGGGCCAGCAGCAGTAACTGATCCTGCGTCCAGTTGGGCTTTTCTTTTCCGTTTTGACAAGTTCATAATCCACAGTCATTCAACTATTACATTACTTCAATAGGAGCAACATTTCCTTGCTTTAAGTAGTCTATTTAGGCTAATATGATGTCAATTAACCAAGCAAGTGTTAATGCAAGTGTCATTTTTCATTATTAGGCAAGTGACGCGGTTTTCATTGGGGTATTAGGCATACCTTGATTTAATTTAATTTACGACTTTTCTCTCTCTCTCTCTCTGCCTTTTTAGAATTACACTTCACTGGGGCCTGCACAAACATGTAATTATATATGCATTTCGATGACCTTAATATTATTATTTTGTGTAGGACCAACACATTCTATATGACGCCATATGACATTTCGTCGAAATCTTACGCACATGGCATCCTTTAGCGTCAATATAACACGCACTGTTATGGGTAGGTTTAGGTCTGGGGTAGGGTTACGGTTATGACGCCTTGGGATCTGCGTCTTATATTGACGCTAAAGGATGCCAAGTGCGTCGGATTTAGACGAAATGTCAAAAGCGTCACCTGTATGACGCCTTGGGTTCTGCGTCTCATATTGACGCTAAAGGATGCCATGTGCGTAAGATTTCGACGAAATGTCAAAAGCGTCACATGTATGACGCCTTGGGATGAGAACGGGCTGGTAGGACACAGACATATTTAGATGTCGTAATTCCATGATTTGTTGCGTCTGTGTTATGCCTGTCATCTAACAAACCAATCACCGTGATCATTTAGAGGAAGCTCGTGCATGAGAATTGACGTCATCCATAGCAACGAAGACTCACTCTTAGTTTAGGAGTTGTCATTTTTTCTTACTAAGAGTAGGTCTGAAAGGCGTTGTGAATAACTTTTAAGAGAAAACTCCCAGCTAAAATATTTTAGTGCGATTTAGGAGTACTCCTAGTGGTAAGATAAAATTCTTTGTGAATACGGCCCCTGATCTGTGAGTAAATACTACGTAAATAGAATTCAAGATTAAATTATATTATTTTGAAGTAAAAATCTGAAACTATTTTGTGCTTATCTTTGAAGTGTGGGTGGCCGTGCGTGTATATAAATGTATTAATGTATGACACTGGTCTTAACTGCTGATTCATCTCACAATTGTTGTGTCTGCACAACTGTTGTTTTGAAGAAAAGAAAGGACTATTTGAACAGTATTATGTAAACATGCTCCTCGAGCCGCCCAATAAGACTCAGGCCACACCTTTGTTTCCGTTTAATCTCCCTGATTATGCAGACATCACTTAGACGTTGCCATGGACACTGAACATGGTTGGCAAGCAAGGCCGAGCACCCTCTGTCTGGTTAAACGCAGCGGATGGAACGACGCCAAAGAAACACCATCACCTCATCAGTTTTGCTTTCTTTGACTGTATTTTACATTTTCCGCCATGTGCATTTTAAAATGAAAAACATGATCAATTTGAGAGCTTTATTTTTTACAAAATGTTAAATTGCACCCTTAATTATCGCTTAGATTTGAACTGAAACTATTGTCTATTTGAATATTGCAGAGCCAGTGTCTTGGCTTCAACAGAAATGCTTAGCATTAACACGCAGACACACACAGATCAGGTTACCACAACGAGGCGTTAGCCCCTGCATGGGGGCTTGAGGATGTGATCCCTACAAGTCTCCGCACTCCTAAACACACACACACCCTTTTCACCAACTGACCCATGAGGGACATACAGGCCTATTGAGTTCAGCTTTGCTGGCATGCGACATGCCCATTCTCTGCATGCTGCAGGAGCACAGTGGGTGGCATATCCCGGCACAGTTGCTGCACGATTTACAGCCGAGCAGGTCGGGGGGTTGATAGAATGAACCAGTTAGTATGAGCCTAAAAAAAGCCGCTCTTCTTCAGTAGTCACAGATTTATCAATATGTTAGCGCATATTTTTCTAGAAACACTTGGGGGGAAAAAACTTCAAATCAGGTTCTACGCAAGTGTAAAACCCTGCAAATTTTCTGAAGCACAAGTACAGTACACTACCATTCAAAATTCTGTGGTCATTAATATTTTTTTGTTTTTAAAGTCTCTTATGCTCACAATGCTGCATTTATTCGTTTTTTTTTTTTTATAGTTGCTATCAATGTTGAAAAGAGTTCTCTTAATATTTTTGTGGAGACTGTAATCAATTTTTTTTCATGATTCTTTGATGAATAGGAAGTTCAAACGAACAGCATTTATTTGAAAAAAGAAATCTTTTGTAACATTATAAATGTCTTTACAGTCAGTTTTGATCAATTGAATGCATGAAAAAAAGTATTAATCTATTGCTAAAAAAAATGTCTTAATGACCCCAAACTTTTGAATGGTACTGTAGATGGTTTTCTAAAGAAACAAATAAGAACTTTTGAAGGTCATCCTTTGGCGTCAAGATGGAACTTATTTTTTAAATAAATTGTATTAAATAGAAAATGTTACTCAACGACTTAAATGGTTAGTTCACACAATTTTAATTCTGCCATCATTTATTCACCCTCATGTCGTTCCAAACCCGTAAGACGCCTAATTCGTTCATCTTCGCAACACAAATGAAGATCTTTTTGATGAAATTTGAACGATTTGTCCCTCCATTGACAGCTACGCAACTACCAGTTTGATGCTTCAAAAAGTTCATAAAGAGATTGTAAAACTAATCCATGTGAATTAAGCGGTTTAGACAAACATTTCTAAAGATTTAAATTAGGCTTTTATTCACATATAAACATTAATCAACTCACACATCAGTTGTGGTAAACAGAACCTCAAGCATAATCGCTTGACAAGCGAGAACCAATGAGGTTCATTCTCGAGTTACGGATCACGTTTGAGCTTCAGCAAGAACCAATGAGATTCATTCTCGAGTTACGCATCACGTTTGAGCTTCCGCAAGAACCAATGAGGTTCATTCTCGAGTTACGCATCACGTTTGAGCTTCCGCAAGAACCAATGAGGTTCATTCTCGAGTTACGCAGCACGTTTGAGCTTCAGCAAGAGGTTTGTTCCCGCGCATCAAGAAGGTTCGGTTGAGCTTCTGTTTATGTTCGCTGATCAATGTTTATGTGAATAAAAACCTATAAATTCAATCTGTTCATCATAAAAAAGCGATCGAGTCTCTTCAGAAATTTTTGACTAAACCACTCAATTCATATGGATAAGTTTTACGATCTCTTTATGAACTTTTTGAAGTGTCAAAGTGGTAGTTACGCAATGGAGGGACAGAAATCTCAGATTTCATAAAAAACATCTTCATTTGTGTTCTGAAGATGAACGCAATTCTTACTGTTTTGGAACGACATGAAAGTGAGTAAATGATGACAGAATTTTCATTTTTGGGTGAACCCTTTAAAGCAAATGCAAAAACTAATAGGTTTATAGCTAGTATTCATGTTTCCCCACTTAATATTCTATGAAGCGGTATGTGTCAGAATCTTGTGTCCTGTCATAGATGTGTTGATAAGAATGTGAGACTGTGCTCTGCGAAACAGTATGTGCTCTTTATCCATGACACAATGAGGTCCACAAGACATGATATGATGAAAGGTGGAGCCACTCTGTAAATCCTGGCTTATTCACGACTAGACCTTCATGACTGTGTGCGCATGTGTGTGTGTGTGTGTGTGTGTGTGTGTGTGTGTGTGTGTGTGTGTGTGTGTGTGTGTGTGTGTGTGTGTGTGTGTGTGTGTGTGTGAGAGAGAGAGAGAGCGAGAGAGAGAGAGAGAGAGAGAGAGAGAGAGAGAGAGAGAGAGAGAGAGAGAGAGAGAGAGAGAGAGAGAGTCTATGCAAGTGTACACTTATGCTATTGAGTGTGTGTACTAGGCTTCCCCTACATGCCTTTCCCATGTTTAGTGAGTTGTCTTACCACCTGTGCATTCTGAAAGTAGAAATACTTCAGCAAAGTGAAGTGCATTGAAGCGTTTAAAGCTAAGCATTTGGCCTGGCTTTGCAATGACTTACAATCCAACATTTTACAATACAAAAAAAGGTCTAGAGTAAATAAAGTAAAACATTATAGAAAGCAATATTCAAGTTTAATTGCTTTTTTGTTTTAAGTCAAATTAAGTGATGCCCAAGTTCAAATGTGTTTATTCTATAATAAAAAAAAAGATTAGGCCTCACTATACTGTGTTTAACTAAAGGAAGTTTCTTTGTTGATTTTTCACAGGTGTTCTAACTATATTTTGAATTACGCATTGCATCGTTGTTTTATGGTTAAAGGAAATATGTAAACTTGTTGGTTTAACTTAAAGAAGTAAGTAACTTGTTTGCCTTAAAAATTTGAGTTTATTGAGTTAAAACAGAGAAAGAGTTTGGTTTAATCAACACCAACTCAAAAAATTATGTTATCTAAACAACATTAGTGAATTTAAGTTGATTTGAAAAAAGACAGAAAAATCATGGAGAGAAAAAATTCACACTGGGCAGTGTGTGTTTATTTTGTTTATGTATTTTCTTACAGTGTATTTGTTTCCGATTTTATTTGCAGTTTACAGTGACAATTTAATCGCCACAATAAATGTAAGCTAACGTAGATGATTTACCATATTAGCATTAAAACTCAGCCTGGTGGTGAGGTAGGTTGAAATAACAGCACACTTTGACACTAAATGATCACGGTTTAGAGATAATTTGTATTTATAAATTATTTTAATTTGAAGAAGTCAAATATGGGAATATTATAACAACGTTTGAGACATATAGCCCAGAGATACCGGTGGTGTCTTCAGCTCAAAGCTAGTAAGGCTCTGCAGATATCAGGGGGGGGTAAAGGTTCTCAGCTCCTCATTGGTGATCACTTTCACACCTCACCCTTTCATTTGTTTTGCAAAAAAAAAAAAAAAAAAACTTTTGGGGTGGAACATCGCTGTCTAGACAAGCGAAATAAAAGAAGCAGCAACTGTTCATGCGTGTCTCTTCCTCACCATTGTCCCTCATCCCCTCTGCTCTCCTCCATCTCCTTTGCCCACTGTCTGCGCAGTATTGTTGGAAGACAATGCACTGTCACTGCCGCTTCCTAAACTTGTTGGGATCTTGCTCTTCCCTGCGACGGGATCAGCAGGATAGCGATCGCTACAGAGTAGCGGTGCCAATCAGAGAAAGTTTAAACATCACTGAGAGTGGAGATTCTACGCCTTCCTTCACTATATGTTTATGTGGCTGGAGTCCATGCAGAGGGCATCAGAAGACTGTGGTGGATGCTGATTAGAAGATGATGGCTATGGCTGTTAAGTTATGCAGATGTGAGGGGAAAAGCAAGTAATCCAAATGCTTTAATTGTTCAAGACATTAATATGACCAATACCTTCAGCAAAGCATTTGTTGTTCCCTGGAATGTTAACATGCAAAACTTGTTGAATTTGATTATCTTTTATTCATTTTAAGACATGGTTTAAGTCTAAGATATTCTTTAAAGTACATTTTAAATGAATTTGAAAATTCTATCAGACAAATAACTTTGGTACATTGTTTCGCAAATTGTCAATTATACAGGGCAACAGGGTGACAAATTAAAAGGTTATTTGAACCTTTCTGGCAAAGGTTAAAAAAAACTTTTAAAAAAAATATAGGTTTCAACATTATATTGAAGTGTTCAATTCTTGAAATGATGTAATTTTAATGTATGGAATACATCACAAAAAATAATAAATAGTAATCTTTGCAGTAATATATTGACAACTAAAATAAAGAATAAAATAAAAATAGAGAGAGAAAATAAAGACAAAATGCTAGCACTTGTTTTAAAAAGTTTGTTTTCTATCAAAATTGGTAAATTTACAAATGAAAGTCCAAAAAGTTGAAAAATAGTTATTATATATTTTTTTGTTCTGTAAGAAATGCATCATCTATTCATTTTTGACATATTTAACCAACTGTATGGGCACAAATGGTACGTGTGTGTGTGTGTGTGTGTGTGTGTGTGTGTGTGTGTTTTATTTAAGAATGACCCATTTAATAACACCAAGTATGTCAATAAAGGTCTGTTTTAGAGGATTAATCTGTTCGTCTTGTCTTAGCATATACAGTACAGGACATTTATTAATTTTTTTCTCTTTTATGCCCTCGGCAGCCCCTCCGAGGTCTCCCTGGACCAAATCATTTGATCTGAGGCTTTGGCTTCAAATAATGTGGAGTGAATGGAAGGGCCTTCTCCCTTTCACTGCCACTTATCACCAGTCTAATGACTACATCTCTTCTGCATGCTGCAGCGCGACTTACCCCAGTAATTTATTCTGGGTCGCCTAAAGCCTTCATCACAATGAGGCGCCTCACAAAACAAACGCAGACAAAGCCAATGTTAATTTTCTTATTATCAGCCCCTTAATTATTTGTTGTGTGTGATAAGTGCTTTCAGCGCATGTGATATCAGCAATAACCTTCTGGCTGCGGCGTCAAGGGGCCTTGTTGAGTTTTCCCCTCGTCGCATTCTCCTCCATTATTAAGACAATGAGGAGTGAACACAAATACCCTTCATTGCGCTGCCTTCTTCTCGAAACAGAGGAATAAATATTATAGATTAATTAATCCGTGCTGATTATAATTTAATTATGTTGCCTCCAGAGGCCAAAGCACGCTTTCTCCCTTCAAATTTGTAATGTGCCAGGCTGAACATTTATAAGAGCGCGCTCACTCACGGGCACTTGGGACCTTTGTTTATGAGAGCATTTTGCTTGCATAAATTTATTCTGTGGATGTATTACAAGCTTTGCGTTCGTCGCCTGCAGTCACAGTCCACAGTTCAGACTGACGTATGAAATTAGTGAGCGACTGATAAATTTGGGAACATTTCCAATTAGCTCCAGGGTCTTCATTTCCTTAGATGATGCTTATGAAGAGAAAATGTTACAGTGTTGCTGTCACTTAGAATTGTTATTACTATTAAACATCCCTTTTTAGAATTCTTGATTCTGATTCGGTCGATTAACAGTTGTTATGCAATAGAGTGCAATAGTGCCCGTCACTAGTTCAGCGGTGCTGGTTCCAGAAGTATTTTTTCCATTTATTATTCCCATAGGGATTTATTTTTATTTTAAAGTCTTTGTTAAAGCGTTATAAGCCATGAACCAAGCCAAAGCAGCTACGAGGTCAGTCATAACAAGCAAACTTTGATTTGAAGCATTAAGTATTTGAAAATCTGACTAAAATACAGAGGTATACCTACAAGATTGTGCACTTAACGGCTTTAGTGAGGGAAAGAACTACAATCCCACGAAGCATTGCGAACCGCATAAGTGAATTAAAAACGATGGTGAAATTTGAAAATGTTGAAAAAATATATATAAACAATAAATTTTAAGTTTATAGCAATAAAATATGGACATATATATAAATATTTAAGTATTTCGAGAGCGTGGGGAGACTGACTCGATTATGTCATTTGCGGTGCTTAATGGGAGTGGGCGGAGCTAAAGAGCTCTTTTGTCAGGTTTTGATTGTGATTGGTGGAATTTTCTGTACAGCATCATGGAAAATGTAGTTTTCACCACAAATTCTGCTGTTAAATACATTTATTTTAAAGAATGAGTTGAAATAATGCAGGCCATCATCGATTAACCAATATCATTGCACCACCGATTAGCATTACCACCTATTAACAACCTCTAGTTCACAGTAGGGCTGTCTTTAAAGGTTTTATAAGTTATCATTAAAAATCAGTTTCCCTATGGAGTTTTGACTTCCAGAACCTGGATGCACTCTATTATTATGCAACTGTTATAATGCAAACCGTTATTATGGAATGTCAAACCATTTCCAACATGCTGTTCTAGTTTCATGTCTCTTGTATCAATCAATGAAAAATCATGTACGTCGGTTTGAATTGTGTACATGAAAATACAGTGGTAATTAAATTGTGCTGACCCTCATCATTTTTTGTTTTTTGGAAAAATTATGCATTTTATTTTTCAGGATTCTTTGATAAATAAAAAAGTCCAAAAGAACAACATTATTTGAAATAAAACTCAACAATAAAACTTCCTTAACCTAAACTTTTGAATGGTAATGTGTATATTTATTCTGCTGTGCATCACTGTCCCCGATCGCCAGTATATTTTGCAATGGCGACTGACTAATTACCTAAAAACATATTCTTTCTACATGAATAACCGTCATTAAAAGCCTCTTTAAAATAACAAGTTTATTCCAAACCCAACCACGCCAACTGGTAGCTTGTTGACCTTTGCGTAAAGCATGACTAATTGTGCAACCTGTCTATGTTTACTGATCTCCGGAATGAACAGTCCTACACCTGTAAGTATGATGGAGCAGGTGGTTGAGAATGCCAGTAAAGTGTATGCAAATAACCACATCTTCAAGACCCTCTATTTTTGCGAGTGAGAGTGTGTGAACGCATATGTGTGTCTAATTTAAGCCAGCTCTCAGCTGCCCATCTGCTGGTGTCCACTGGTGTGGGCCTGCTTCAGAAGCTAAACACACATTCCTCCTGTGGCCTTGTGCTAGACTTGTAACTCTACCCTCCGGTACAGGTGCAATGTGCAAGGTGTCTGTCTCTCTCCCTCTCCTCCATACATCATCATCATCATCACCGGCCCAGCATTCCACAGATTCCTCCTGCCCCTCGCATGCTGGACTATAGCTGGTGTGTGTCCACTGGCTGGGGCTAAAGGTCTGATTGCTTTTCCTACCTCCCACATGCTGAACAGGTGCCTCGTCCCTTGGGACTGTTAAAGCTCCTACTGCGAGAGCTTGAGTCATGTGCTGGATGGTGACCTTTGACCTTGCGTGGCACCTGCCCAGACTGGAGTGGAAAACAGTGGATCATCACCCTGCGTCATGGCGGATGAACTCTGGGAGAAGTTTTCACTACACAGTTTGAGGTAAAGTTTGGCCAATGTTGGTGTTTAATGGTTGACGGCGATAGAACAGCCGATATAACCCAATTTGAAAACTTGCGGTCATACTTTAAAATCTAATAATAATACATATTTAGAGAGATATTTTTATTATTATAAATATTTGTGTATGAAATATTTAACAAAAAAATGATTGAAATAAAATATATAGAATGAACTATATTAAAATTAAATATATTAATATTGTTATACATTATTTTAATTATTGATATTATATATATTATCTGTATATATAGACAAATACACATGCATATATACATGTACTGTATATACTTGTTTTAATTGTCCACAAATTCTGAACATTTGTTTTGGATAAAGGCGTCTGCTAAATTATAATGTATTTTACAATTTAAATTATTTACAATTCATACAAAATATTTGAACATAAAAGTTGCATTATCTATAAACAAGGTCATGTGCTAAATTGCATGTTTTGTTGATCTTCTGATGCTGAAAATCTCTCTTAATCACTAAATGAAGGGTTGAATTTGTTTTGAGTTCTCGATTTATTTTGATAAACTTTATTAAACTTTAAAAGCTTCAATATGGGTGAATATTGCAATTGACTCAGTTTGATTTACGTTTTAATATTCAGACCATTCAGGCCAAGTACATAGTCGGTCCTGAAGTAAATGCCAGATTGCAATTTCAGTTTGTGCAACCAACGCATTCATGGCAATTGTTTGTATACCTCCTGCTGGAATTAAAGATTGAATGCTTTTCATTTTGCCAAATTCTAAAACAACTTAATCGAATATGTCATTCCTAAGTAACCCCCGCAAACCCCAAAAGATAAAATGCCACAAATTATGACGATGACTTCCATCGGATTGAAAGATCACAGACTTGGCCTCACCTCAGTTGAACTGTAGTTGATTTAGACATGATTATAAAAGTGGAGTTGAGTTACAGTGTGCTCTTTTCATTCTGTTTGTCTGGAGATCTTCCAGTAGTGCCCTCTTATGATGTTTAAATTTGCTGGCAAATGCGTCTGTTTCGAGTTGAAAGAAAACCAAACCATTACCACATGCAAAGACTGCGGATGATAAAACAGACACACAAACCCAAAGCAGCAATGCTGTGTGTTTATTTCAGTGCAGCCACTGTTTTCTATGCGAACAACCCAGGAAAGCTACAATAGAGAGGTAGTAAACAGACACTCAGTCTCCTGATGTGTCAACGAGAAGAACCTGAGCGATCCCTGTCACATGTGGCAATATCGGGCGGGAAAGTCTGTGAAACCACAAAAACGAGGAGATAAATAAAGCATGGCCGCGACTTGCCTCTCAGATGGAGCTCGACTGCTCGGATCGTGAAAGAATGTGGAAGTCCACATCTCTCAGCCACCACAATTGGCACTTCTGTCACTTCTGTGGTTTTGCCTCACCCTCTCTCGACTCGTTTGAGGCGACGATCATGTGAGGTGGAATGCTAGTGTGAGGACAGCACTTAAACAACGTGCAAACAACTTAGGACTGGTGTCTGAGGGAGAGACAGACAGACAGAGAGCAGAAAAGTGAAACCAGAGATGGGAAATATGTATTTACTCTTTTTACACATAGGTGACATGTTAGGTAATGGAAAATGGAAAAATGTCTGCCCTAGTCTGCTTGGATACAGAAAGCATAACTGTTAAAGGGTGTCAGAAGGGTGTCGTTTTTTATGTAGCCTATAAAAGAAGAATGAAATACTGAAGAAATAGTGCCATGCATTTGTGCCTGAAATTTTCAAGAAAAAATATTCCGATATAAATACTGTTCGTTTTCTCACACAAACCGCTCGTTTCGTGTCTTAGGCCATCAATGAGTACTTACATTTACGAGTCATTAAATCATGTTTAATTTGGACTTCTCTGTGCATGCTCTTTGAGGAAGTTACCATAGACCTGCATTATATGACTGACAGACAAGAACGGTTTGACCTAAAAATATCAAAATTTAAACTTCTGCGGAAACAAAGACACCTACATCTTGGATGCTCTTGAGGTAAGCTAAAACATATCAAAAATGTATTTCAAAGTGAACTATCCCTTGAATGTAATATTTTTAAATAAATTCAAAATTAAAATAATTGACATGCAAATCTGCATGTAGTTCGATATGAAAAACTAATATAGCCTATTAAATAAAACGGATTTCTTTTGCATTACACACACACAAAAGTTTATTCTAACAAATATGACAGTTCATTTTCCACTCATAGCAGCAGCAAGTCATGGAGACTCATGGCACCGTTTCCTGAGAATGAGCCAAAATCAAAATTGCTGGAGCTCTTATTGATAGAAGGATTAAAAATCATTAGCTTACAAACAGCCAGAAATATGCATGCTATGAGCAGACCAAAAATGATTGACAGGAGTATGATTTGGTCAGCTGCGGGGAATACACACACAAAGAGGCCAAAACAGCTGACAGAAAATTCTCCTCGGATGAATTAAACGCTCTGCCTGTTTTAACACATTAGGCCAGACATGCTAATGACGGCTCTTTTCTTGATTTCTGCAGCTTCTACAAACACATAACTCCAGACTGCTACAACAGCAGGAGCAATGATCATTCATTATGTTTCATTTCTTTCAGCAAAGTGCCATCAAGGTCATATATGCAATATATATGCTCATAGTGCATTGAACCCCAATGGATCGCAGTATCCGAACACCCTGAAGAGACCAAGGAATTAACAAATGGTATGAGGACATACTACTCTCGGCTCGGCTGCCCTAAACTGCAGCTACGTGTCCCCCAGACGTGTCACTGTAAAATGTGTTGTGCAGTTAACAGTGTCACACTGTAAAATCTGAAATAGACAGAGTGATGCATGTCTCGCTCTTTCATTGGAATGGAAAGTCAAAGTGTGCATCACACCATGTACAAAATAAACATAATTTATTATTATAGGAGGCCAGTGCTAGTTGTCACAGATATTACTTTAGTGAACATTTCTCAGGGAATTTTTTTTTTTGTTTAAAGTCATTTTCTATATAGACTTTATAGCCTGTTAACTGTCAGTGTCAGTGTTGCCGTTAACGGTAGTGGGACACTTGGCTTGTTTTTTGCCTCTTTCCCTTTCATATATTTTAGTAATGATCATAAATTTGGTATCTTTCAAAAGCTTAAATACTCTAAATTAATTCCGTGAAACCTGGTTTGAAATTGGACATTGCGTTACCACGGAAACAGTCTCTTAAAACCTTTTAGGTGCCGTTTACACAACACCATTTTCAACTAAAAACGGAAAACTTTTCATGTGTTTTGGCCATTCATTTACACAACAACAATGACTTTGACACAATTTGAAAACAATGACAATGACATAACAATGACTTGAAACAATGGCCTGAAAATGCAAACTTTTGAAAAAGGGTTTCAAAGTGCAAGTTTTGGAAAACGGTACCATTATCGTTTCCAAGTAAACTACAAAAACGAGTAAACTTTGTGAAAATGGCGATGTCATGCGCATTTGTATTACGTCTTCAGTCTGTAGGCGTGTAATGTTTCTTTACAAAGTGACATCGCCAACTACTGGCATGCCAGCAGAAAACAGCGTTTTTAGTAGTTTTCACTTGTGTGAACAGGGATAGTTTTGACAACGTTGTCGTCTGTTACGTCTGGAAAATGCAAAGGAAAAGCTCTTCCGTTTTTCGTGTAAACGTACCCTTAGAGGGCTACATTTTTGTGATATCAACTTGAAATTTGGAACACAGCTTGGTTAGACATTTGGCTTTGATTTTCTAGCAATTTTAGAGTCCAAATTATTTTGTGAAACAATATTTTACATCAAATAATTTTTATTTTAGTTCAGAACATTTGCTTAAACTTTTTTACACTTTTATACCTTTATTACAATGCCATTTTTTAAAGCTGTTACTTCTGCAATAATCTGCTGAAGAAATGTCTTCTTCTAAAAAGCCAACCATAGGTTTGTATTACAAAATGTTTATGAGTTACTACTACAGGACATGTTGTCACACTTTATGGGAACCAGCTAATTGAGAGCTAGCCATGTATCCTATTATAGGCTAAATTTCAGGTTAATTTAAATATTAATTTAAATTATAGAACAAAATTAAACGGTAAAATGAACTCCAATCAATTTATTAAACAACAAAATGTAAACCGAAACATCCAAAAAATAGAAAACCATTGTTTTGAATGGCTGACACTGTAAATAATAAATTGTTTAAAATTACAGCATACACGTGATACTTGTCCCAACCTGACATTTCCATAAAAAATCATAGTTTAATACATCTACTTAAAGGAATAGTTCACCCAAAAATGAAAATTCTGTCATTAATTACTCACCCTCATGTTGCTGCAAACCCGTAAGACATCTTCGGAACACAAATGGACATCTTTGAGAGTTTTCTCTCCATCCATTGACAGCCTACGCAACTACCACTTTCAAGCTCCAGACAGGTAGTAAAGACATCATTAAATTAATATATGTGACTCCAGTGTTTAACCTCAATTTTATGAAGTGACACAAGTGCTTTGTTTCCACACACACACACACACACACACACACACACACACACACACACACACACACACACACACACACACACACATACAAAAAACAACATATTTTTTGTTTGTTTGACAGAAAGCTCTCAGAAATCTCTCATATTTCATTGAAAAGATCTTCATGTTCCAAAGATGAACGAAAGGCTTACAGGTTTGGAACAGCCCATTCTCATCCCAAGGCATCATCTAACTGACGCTTTTGACCATGCGTCAACATGCCGACGCACATGGTACCCCTTAAGCGTCAATATGAGACGCGCCTCCTAGTGGTCTAACCCTAACCCTACCCCAGACCTAAACCTACCCATAACGGAAGCGTCATCTAACTGACGCTAAAGGGTGCCATGTGCGTCGGATTTAGACGCATGGTCAAAAGCGTCAGTTAGATGAAGCCCGAGGATGAGCGTCTCATATTGATGCTTAAAGGGTACCATGTGTGTCGGCATGTTGACGCATGGTCAAAAGTGTCAGTTAGATGACACCTTGGGATGAGAATGTGTTGATTGGAACGACCTGAGGGTGAGTAATTAATGACAGAATTTTTATTTTTGGGTGAACTATCCCTCTAAATGAAAAAAAAAACCTTGCTAAAAAGATGAAATGTTTTATTTGTTTATGTACATGCAAATGTGCTATTAATAGAAATATTAACCTAAAATCTCAAGGGCTACTTCTAGTAAATCTTTAAGGTCAGTTGACAACAAAAAGGTTGGGAATCCCTGCACTAGACGATTGAGTATACAGTGTACACGTATAGAGTATAAAGTACACTATTTGCAACACAGCTTAAGTCAGTCCTGACCCAGTCATGTCTTTCAGCAGATCATTACACGAGTGTTTCTCCAGTCTGCCTCCATAATTAAGTGAATCATCCATTAGCTCTGCAGTCCTGGAGAGCCTCCCTGGACCGCAGTTAATTCCAGGGGAAAAAAGAGTGGCATATAAAATGAGGTTTGCCCTAGATGTGCCAGTGATGAGGTGTTGGTCTGACAGGTGTGTCGTGATCAGGACAAAGTTTTGCCTTTGCACTCACTACTCTCAGCCCACATAGTAAACACACTCATTAGCCAACGGCCCGTCCCATGAGAGATAGCATGTTTGACATTATTAATTGGCTTTTCTGTAGAAGGAGTCAAGCAGATGAAAAGGTTTATCATGCTGAAATAATTAATTTTTGCCCCAGAATTTGCTGACAGTTCACTTATTCTGAACGAGAGAAGGAGAATGAATAGAGAGAGAGAGAGAGAGAGAGAGAGAGAGAGAGAGAGAGAGAGAGAGAGAGAGAGAGAGAGAGAGAGAGAGAGAGAGAGAGAGAGAGTCTCTCGATTATTTTAGACTTCATTTTCCCCCCGCTCTCTTTCAATCCATCCCATTTCTACTCCTCGTATTTCTTCTCGGATGGGAGGAGACGTATTAGCCTGCAAAGATTTGAATTTGTAACAGAAAAATAATTAAATGAAATGTAATTAACTCTAACCTGTATAAAGGAAGGGGTTCATTTTATCTCTCTCCTTTTCAGAGGGCAAAGATTAGCCACATGTTTTGAGACCGCTGTTGCATACAATTAATTTACAATTAATTCAAATTAAAGTCGAAATTATGTACTACGATAATGGCAAAATCATGACATAATACCTTTAATCTCCTCAGCTATCTTTGCCCTCCACGGCCTCATAATTACTTTAATTAATGTAATAGAATATTATACATAATGAAGTGCACCTGAACTCTGCCAATGTCAATATCTGACCCGATGAAAGAAGATTCAGCACAATACACATATTAAATACTGAATGTTTAATATGTCCTATGTCCATTTCGGCTTCAGCATATTAGACTCCCAAATTACAGCCTCTTTATGGACAAGTTTTTGCACTCATAGTCTGTCACCTTTCTATCAAAGGTAAGTGGCAATAGGAACAAATAGAAAAACTCCTTAATCGAATCCCCATCTCAGTGAAATCACATTTGTAAAAAGAAGGACAGCTAATTAAAAAAAAACATCCCTCCGTTGAATTGAAAGTGCAATTGAGACTGATCTAGATAGATAGATAGATAGATAGATAGATAGATAGATAGATAGATAGATAGATAGATAGATAGATAGATAGATAGATAGATAGATAGATAGATAGATAGATAGATAGATAGATAGATAGATAGATAGATAGATAGATAGATAGATAGATAGATAGATAGATAGATAGATAGATAGATAGATAGATAGATAGATAGATAGATAGATAGATAGATAGATAGATAATTTATCGGTTTACGAATAGTCATGGGGTTTCAACTTGATGTTTAAATGTTAAAGTATGTTTTTTTGAGCTATATTAAAGGGGCCGTGCGGTCTCTCAGAACCCAAACAGATCATGAAAACACCATTTTCACAACTGAGATGTGCGAATAGGACAAGCAAGATCAAATACAGTAAAAGAGCACTTGCTAGTGGCTTATGTGTGCACAACAACATGCAAACTAACAGCCAGACTGTTGACAGACAGAGGCGACCCACAGTCCTTTCAACATTACCCTCTGCTGGCTTATTTGACTGTTTTCCCTTATAAAGCGCTGTATATGCCGTATACTTATTAGCATTGGCAGCTGTATTGAATCCGGTAAGGTGAAGACAGGATTTTCTGCTCTTCAAGTAGCACGTCAACCATGTTAAGAGCATTTGCTGTGTAAACATGTCATTAATACCAACGATAATATGATTGCAATGCCGCTTCCTTTAATCCCAAACCACAAGCACTCTTGCTGCTGAAAGGAAACTCACAATGAGTGAATGGCAAATTAGAGCAATGCACACATGTGAATTAAACTATTAGAGGATTCATTACAAAACGTTTCTTCAACAGCTTCAACAAGTGCATCCTATTTTTACATCATACATGGCTACAGATGGAAACATCACCGTAATATGACACTATGGCACATGATTGAGTAGAAAACATGTTGAAGGACAGCATGTGTAGAAAGTGCAGATAAACGCAGTGAGGTCTACAGCCAGTACGCATTAATCCATTAGGAGCCAGTCTGTAGAGTATGTGCCCCATTGTGCCCTACTGCTGCTTGGCCAATCTGTCTGGCCTTTGCGCTCGGTTTTCAGGTCGTAACCCGACATGGCGCCGGCTTTATTAGGTCACGGCGTGGCACCAGCCTGGCATCGCCCGCACACGCAGGGTTGTCCTGGCAACCATCTGCCCTTTGTCACCACGGCACCCACTGTGCATGCCTTGACATGCCAAACCTCCAAAACTGACAAGGTGACAAATATTCAGACTTGAGAATAGCGATTGAAGCATGCAGATTAAAAAAAAAAAAAAAAAATACGTCCTTCTCTTTTTTGGTTTTGGATTGCGTGCCATGATTTTGCTGTCTCATCATGAAAATCTTTGCATTTAAAAGTGTTTAAACTGTATAGCAGCTATTATAACATTCACAGTGGCTGAATTCCAATACTCATTTGGTGGTGTGCTGTAGAAAAATAACAATTTTTCAATGGTCATTTTTACCATGAAATTAAATTTGGCTTTATTTAGTTTCTTAATACGCTACCGTTCAAAAGTTTGGGGTTGGTAAAATGTTTCAATTGTTTTTCAAAAAAAGTTTGTTATATATGCTCACCAAGGCTGCATTTATTTGATCAAAAAGCACTAAAAACTGCAAGACTGTAAAATATTATAAATATTATATATGTTTTTCAGGATTGAAATGTTCAAAAGAACAGCATATTTGAAATAGATTGTTTATGTTGTGTGTAAAATTGTAAGTATTAATATTAAGTATTAATTTCTTTAAAAAACAAAAACAAAACTTTTGAACATTAGTACAAGTCCAGGTCTTATTGTACACAATTCATCAGTGCACATGACAAAACATGTACCCGTGCTGTCATGAATCATTCTTAATTTTTCATGATGCAATCAATTCAATAAATAAAACCCTGGGATAAAATAAAAGCCTGCAGTATTTTCTTTCTTTCTCATTGTTTACTCTGAAATATGTTAAAATACCGGGTTGCAAAACAATGATTTAGTATAGTTATTTGTTTTGGTTACTGCCAAATAAAACAAAATAACACATTTCTACTAAATTAGATTAATATTCATCGTTTTGGTTCATAGACAAAACTGCATTTGGCATAACTGTCGGAAACCATTATATGGTGGTTGCATCTTCAGAACACAATAAAAAACAATACATAAAAATAAATAAAAACAGGAAAGTGTTCAGACAGAATTCATTACAACAACTCTGCAAATGTCAAATAATTCCTCTGTTTAACTAAAAAAATGTCAAGGAGCTCTTGCACATCCTGACATTCTGGGAAACTGTCCACCAGTTTTCTGGCCATTAAGGTCATCTGACTATGACAGCAAACTATGACATGACAACCACTTCAACTTGCTCCAACTTTAATAGCTTAGATGTTTGTGGTTTGGGTTAATAAATAACAGTCTTTGATTTTTTCTTTCATTCCAAAACTTAATTAAAGGTACACTATGTAGGCCTAACTTTTGGCCCTCTAGCAGTAAAAACAAACACTGCATTCATTTTGTGGAAGAATTGTTTTATACACACTGCCCGTCGCTACCGATTGGGTGGTTTAGTGAGGTCCTTGGATCGCCCTCGTCGGAGCTCCACGCTGGGTTCTAGCAGAGCGTCGAGAAGACGATCAAACTTGGCCATCCAGAGATAGTAAAAGTCGTAACAAGGTTTCCGTAGGTGAACCTGCGGGAGGATCATTACAGGTCTCCAGGCCTAAAGCTGAACAGCCTCTACCCAAAAAAAACCCAAATGCGTTTTTTGCGTGACTGTGCAGATTATTAATATGACCCTTCACAATATAGATAGGTGTGTGCCATGACACAACACGCCATCTGTTGTGTTCTCTTTTTGCCAGCAGACTCTCCTCTGTTCTGCGTTTTTTTTTTTTTTTAAACAGGCGATTCCCCGGAGGTTCGAGATTTAGCTTGACCCATGTCAATCTTTCTTGCTCGTTGTGACAACTAACCTACGCCAATCCCACACCATATAGCGTCAAAGTAGCCGGAGCAACTTTTCTCTATTTACGGATATCATGAGACACGCACGGGTGAGTGACGAATGTATGCAATTTCCCACACCTAAAAACACACACACACACAAAAACACCCCGACAGGTCTAAAATATAAAAATATATATGCTTACAATTAATCAGAGTAAGATAAAAATACGTTTTGGAAGAAGGATTGATGATATATTTGCATTTAAATGTAGTTAATTTCGGGGGGAAAGATTACCTTAAAGGAAAAATGATATACACATATAGATATAAACATGAAAATGTTAACCTATCTACTTATCAGCAACTTGTTGTTTGTAAATAGTAGAACATAATGACAGTACAACACCAATAGGCTACCAATTAATACCAAGCCAAAATGTAGCTAAAAATGTTAAATATCTAGTTAACTATACGATATGATAGTATTATTGAGGGAAGTTTTCGGTGTGCATGTGTGTATTTGAAAAAACACATACCTTATAAGAAATGTTTGTATTACTTCTACAAAATATGCTAATTAAGTTTGAGGAATATAATCCGCTATACATACCACAAGTTCCTCTCCAAACTGCACACAACACTTGACTTATCATTTTACTTAAAAAGCAAACCCCAAATCCTAGTTGTCATGACACTGCTCTCTGGACTCAGAGAACGACAGATTGGAAACCTCTATCATTCCCCCATCCGTCTATCACTTTCTCATGCCTCCTCTATCATTTCCTCATCTCTCTCTCCCTTTCCCTGGCTACCGGTGACAGTTTGAAAGGTGTAGACGATCAGAGCATTGGCAGTTCGCTTCCCCACGCTTTGGCACAATGAAACATTACTCTCAGATACATCTTCCATGTTCAACACTCGGTCCCAGGGCAGCCTTATCGGCTCTGTCCAGAAAACCTCGAGTCAAGCCATGTTATGTTGAGCGGCTCCATGTCTAATGTCTTTTTTAAAATTCAAACACTCCTTTTGTCCAGTGTCTTACATGGCCTTTTATTACAGATGCCTACATGCAACAAAACATAATGGTGTGAATACGACCTTGTCTTTTTCTCTGTGACCCTGATGGATAAAATTAAAACATTACCATATCAATATATGACATTTCAAATCCAATACTGTTTAGGGATTATGATAAATAAAAGGAAACTCTTTTTAAACTCAATAAATCCTACTACATGTGATATGCTTTAGTTTGCTAACTCAATTGCTCAATCAATCACTCACTCGTTCACTCACTCACACCCGACAGCTGTGGTATTTAGTCATTCTTTTTTAGTTCTTAAGACATGAAGATGTCAACCAGAGGAATATTCAATATTTCATTATCGATTAAGAAAAGAGCACTCTCAGCTTCCGGCATAAACGTCAACCTATAGATTGCATTTACGAGAGACTGGGGCTAGTTGTTACGTGTAACTATACAGTGCAAGTTATTTCTCAGTAACTGTAAGGTTTTGATGTAACGTCAAATTGCATAAATGATTGTTTTCTCTAGAAGTGTTTTTGTATGTTCATTACAAATATCCCAAAACTGTTTTAAACTGGGATCATTTTTATCCTCCAATCTTTTACAATATCATTTATCATTGATGTTGGATAAACAAGTGAACACAGTACGATCATGTACTGACATACTTTCAGTCAACAGTAAATTATCTAATGAAGATTTTATCATCACATATAATATCATTTTTATTCACATATAAACATTGATCAGCGAACATAAACAGAACCTCAACCGTACTTGCTTGACACGTGAGAACGAACCTCATTGGTTCTTGCGGAAGCTCAAATGTGCTGCGTAACATGAGAATGAACCTTATTGGCTCTTGCGGAACCTCAAACGTGCTGCGTAACATGAGAATGAACCTTATTGGTTCTTGCGGAAGCTCAAACGTGCTGCGTAACATGAGAATGAACCTTATTGGTTCTTGCGGAAGCTCAAATGTGCTGCGTAACATGAGAATGAACCTTATTGGTTCTTGCGGAAGCTCAAATGTGCTGCGTAACATGAGAATGAACCTTATTGGTTCTTGCGGAAGCTCAAACGTGCTGCGTAACATGAGAATGAACCTTATTGGCTCTTGCGCAAGCTCAAATGTGCTGCGTAACATGAGAATGAACCTTATTGGCTCTTGCGGAAGCTCAAACGTGCTGCGTAACATGAGAATGAACCTCATTGGCTCTTGCAGAAGCTCAAACGTGCTGCGTAACTCGAGAGTGAACCTCATTGGTTCTTGGGGAAGCTCAAATGTGATGCGTAACTCAAGAATTAACCTCATTGGTTCTTGCATGTCAAGCAAACATGCTTGGGTTTCCAGCCTGTTCTCATCCCAAGGAGTCATGTGACGCTTTTGACATTTTGTCTAAATCCAACGCACATGGCATCGTTTAGCGTGAATATGAGACGCAGATCCCAAGGCGTCATAACCATACCTTACCTAAACCTACCCATAACAGTGCGTGTTATATTGACGCTAAAGGATGCCATGTGCGTAAGATTTCGATGAAATGTCATATGGCGTCACCTATATGACGCCAAAGGATGAGAATGTGTTGGAGTTCCTGCTGGTTTACCACAACTGATGTGTGAGTCGATGAATGTTTATATGTGAATAAAAGCCTAAATTCAATCTGTTCATCATATAAAGTGATCGTGTCTATTCAGAAAATTTGGACTATAACCACTCAATTCATATGGATTAGTTTTAGCTGCATAAACTGTCAATGGAGGGACAGAATCTCTCAGATTTCATTAAAAATATCTTCATTTGTGTTCCGAAGATGAACGAAAGTCGTACGGGTCGGAACGACTTGAGGGTGAGTAATTAATGACAGAATTTTCATTTTTGGATGAACTATCCCTTTAAGATTTGTGTCTAGAAATTGATTTTCAGAAATAAGTAAAAAGTGTGATAAATAGCCTAGTGTCCCCATAATAAGTTTTTTCCTCATTTGGATTTTCACAAGCCTGCAAGTTAACACAGTGGAACAGAAAGCTCAAATCACCGCACAAATAAACTCACACACAGCCCAGACACTATAAACAACAATAAAAGTACAAAGATGCCAACTGGTGGCATCACAAACTGGAAAGGAACCGACAAATTACTATATGATTTGAACTGCTCTGTTGCTTTTGTGATCTATCTTAATATCTAGAACTTATTATATTAGCCGACTTAGCTCTTTAATACCACTATGAAAAAAACAGTTATAGAGGTACAGATTTTAAAGCCAGGTAGAATTGCAAAGATGCAAGAAGAGGGTTAAAAAATAGAAAAAAGAGGAAAGAAAGAGCAGTCGCCCACAGGAAGAAATTCATTTCCTGTGGAATACGCTGCAAAGAGTATCAGTACGAAAAACCTGGCAAGCCGATAAGAAAGATTCCCTCGTTACATTGATAACCATTTGTTCATTTCCTGACAACAACAAAAAAATTTATAAATCTCTGAAAATGAAACGGGGGCCAGTTTTTTCCGCTTCTTTTCTTCCTCCTCTCCTTCACACTGGGTTCATTCCATCCGCAATATGGCAGAGGAATGATAATCGGAGCATCAGTTATCGCTGGGGTATTTGTTCCTTGTGGGAAGAGGCGCGGCGACAGAAGGGGGAGCACGGTTTGACTCCCTCACTTTTGTGTCAGGGCCCTGCACTCTGGACAAGGGTGGATTTGCATTTTAATGGATGCAATTTATAGAGTTCGCCGTCGCATTCGGCACAGCACAAGTGGCATCATTAAGTTAGCTAAGCCGGATTACTCCTGATAGGGGGGGTCAGATAACAGCAGAAGCGGGCCAGCTCCAAGAGAGACGAGTCATGTATGAGACGCCAGCAAGTGTGTGTCTGTGTTTGTGTGTGAATGCGAGCATGTGTTTCAAAAGGCCTTATTAGACACATCAAAATATCCTTAAAATGATTCAGGCTGATTTCTTAACTAAAGCTTAGGGCATGTTGTCACACTGTCTACTCCAATGAATGTCTCTAGGGCTGTCTGTAGGCCTACAGATGCGTATCCTGAAGTCAGGAAAAAGCTATTGCACATTTACACTGCTGTTCAGGAACATTGTCCCACGTTGACCTTTTGTGACAACATGCAATAATAGCTGGTAAACTGCCAAAGTGAAAAGGCTTTTCGACAAAGAATAAAACAATTATAAAACATCAAACAGTTTAAAAAATACATGTATTTACATATTTATGTATTAATATATATATATATATATATATATATAGCATTTAAAACAGATGACACTTGACTGACTGAATGCATATCACTGTATATATATACACACATACATACATACATACATACAGTGTATATATATATATATATATATACTGTATATATATATACTGTATATATACACATGCATATATACTGTAAATATACATGCATGCACACATCAATATTTAAATAATTACAAAAATACTACTAGAATATTACATTTTTGACATTTAAAACGTGACAACTTGCTGTAAAAAAATGTCATTGACCTTGACAGAATGCATGTCATTGTAATTTTATTATGTTCACTTTTTTATACCAAAAACTAATTAAAATATGACATTGTTGTTGTTTTTTTGTCAGAACATTTTTTTATTATTTAATTTAATAGAGTTGAAATAGATGTTAGAAATACAAAACCATACTTAAGAAAACTAGTGAGAAGTGTAATTGAACTTTTGACTCAAAACCTTACAGTTACTACATTTGCGACAACTTGGCTGTGTGACTACTAACATCGTTCTATCCCTATTTTGTTCCCTTCAGAATTGTATGTGCATTATCTCCACATGCTGATTATCTTCCCTCATGTAGGAGTATAAAGTGTTTGCAAGTCTTGTAAGGAGAAAAGAGAGAGGTTAACAGAGGAGACAGCTGCCTGGTCCTGAATTTACCACTGCATTGTGGGTAAAGAGGTGCAGCCTGTCAGTCGAAGAGCAACGGACTGTGGAGGACACACCTCAACAGCCGCGTAAATAAGAGATTATGCATCGGGCAATAAAACTGCAAAGTGCGTCGCGTTCTGTTTGTGCGCCTGTGTTTGTGTGTCAGGGTGAGAGTGTGTATATGTGTATTTGTGCAACTGTGCGTGTACGGTATTATTAGAAATGCAATATTCATGGCTGAGTTTGCACTTTCATAGAGGAGCCTCATAATAGTTTGGGCTACGGCATGCTTTATTAAACAACTGCTCTTTGTTAGTGGTGAGACAAGGTGCAGTTTGACTTTGAGAATGTTTCAAATGAACAATTCAGAAATTAAAGCAAGTTATTTTTGAATCGTCCAACTAAATTCCACTATTATATATTTAGATACCATTGTTACAATACAAAATCATCTTGGCTACTGGCAGCACATGGTATAATTCCTAATTTGAAAGTATTGGATGAAAAGTAAAAAAAAAAAAAATACTGAAAGTAAAACCGGTTCAATTACTAAAGTTAATGCACTAAACGCAGAGATTAAAATCAATAATGTTTTTTCAATACCCAACTAACCTTGTACCTGGATATAATAAATCGGAGCGTGCATTTAACCCCCGTATTTTGGCATATTAAAACCTCTCCCCGTTCCCCATTATGCTGATATGCGGGCCGGACTGACTTTCACCTAATTGTGTGTATTTTAAAAAGCCATTTTCTGTTAGACTGCACAAATCCATTATATCTGTGACTTTCGCCGCAATAATGCGATTGAATTAATGCACCAAAACAGATTCTGCGGCCTGCAGAGAGAGACAATGACAGATGCCCTTATTGCTAGCACTCTTCCTCTCTTCCCCGTTATCAATACTATTAGCGCTCGTGTTAATAAGGGTGAAGTATTAAAAGCCCTTGTGTGTGTCAGTCAGTGAGGAGATGTGGAGAGGGCCTCAAAGCTGCTGATAAACCCTGACACCTCACAGCAGGGTTAAAGCCACAGACAAAACATGTACAGAGAGACAGGGCCAGAGGCGGTCCTTATCTGTGTGTTAGAAGAGTCCACATTCCCTCTACTTTTGCTTACAAACGGAGGGTTGCAGAATTAATTTTTGCTACATCTTTTCAAATACGTTATGTGTTTTGTCGAAGCATTATAGCGAGGTCTGAAATGTACCAACTGAACCAAACTGAGCCTAAATAAACTGGGATCCGATACAAAAACCAGTCACTCTGCAGCTATGGTATAGTTGGAAAAAGGCGAGACAACTAATACATCACAGCTCTATATGCAAAGTCAGTATGATGTACACTGATTTAAATATTGAAATTGTCTCCTTACACTGATTGAACATAATGCATCTCTCAAGTCACAAGCGAGTTATTGAAATCTGTGACATTAATTACCATTTTCATTGTCATGTCAATATCTAGTCATTATCATTTCCCACCCAGTTTTGCTACAAATAGTATTAGCTTTCATCTTAACATGCACACACAGTTATGCCAACAGCATTACATTTCATTTTCTTATATATTCATTTGTGATGATTCCATATTTTGTAAATACATATATATATATATATATATATATATATACTGTATATACTCAACCACTTTTCTCTCTTTATTGGGTATTTCTAATTCTAATATTTTATATTTCTGGGAACAAAATGTAAACAAAAGAGGGGAAACCTAAATAATGCTTGATTACCTGCTGCAATCACAACATTGGTTTCTAAACATTGTTTAGAGTTTATGGTCTTGGAAACTTTATGATGCCTATAAACTTTCTTCCCCTAGAAGCCAATTCTTTAGTAATTCAGTCGACTGTGTTAGTTTTGCAGAGGCAAGGGAATTCATTTATGATTGTAACGGATGAATATTAAGCAACATGTTTATTCTAATAGCCAATACTAATAACATTTGTCATTATGCCTATATGAATATTTAATGAAATTAATATATCTGTGACAGCATATTTCATTTTGCCTATATTACAAATGTGTAAACACAATGACTGCTGCAGAGAGAGTGAGTGAGTGTGTGTGTGTGTGATGTACCCACCCCTCTCACAGGACCCTTATCTCCAGGCTAGTGATCACAGAGTTTATCTTTTTAATTATGTGGCAGGTCTCTTCTAAAGACAGACGGGATGTGTGTGCATGTGTGTGTGCGCTTGTGCGCGCTTCCGTTCTCAGCAGTAGCGTCCCAGTCGCTTCTCATTCGACATCAAAATCAGTCTATTCCCTTTGCACCCCCTTCACCTTTCTATCTGTTAGGGGATTCCAGGTCCCAGTTCGGTCTGCACTGGGAGACAGAAACGCAGATAAGATTCCTCCTTTTCCCTTTGTCATGCAGGGTTTACATAATTATTCTCTTTAAGAAAAATGCTGAATTCACCCAAAGATACAATAATTCACATTATGTGTGTAATGTCAATATCTCCTTTAAAAGTTGTGTGAGCAAACACCACCAGTCAAAAGTTTAGAATAATTAAGATTTTTTTTATGTTTTTGAAACCCTTATGCTCACCAAGGCTGCACTTATTTAATCAAAAATACAGTAAAAACATTAATATTGCGAAACATTACAATTTAAAAGAACTGTTTTCTAATATATTTTAAAATGTAATTTATTCCTGTGATGGCAGAACTAATATTTTTGTGGAAACCGTGATACGCTACCAAAACTGTGGGGTATTTAAGATTAGAAAATAAATAGATAAATAGATAAATAAATAAAAGAAATGATTCAGCAAGGATTCATTAAGTAGATCAAAAGTGACAGTAAAGACATTTATAATGTTACAAAAGATAAAACACAAACATATTAAGCAGCAAAAACATCATAATTTTCAACATTGATAGCAAAAATAACCATTATCAGTCCCCAATAATACCTGATAATAACCAAGAACTAAATATTAGAATATTAGAATGATTTCTGAAGGATCACGTGACTCTGAAGACTGAAGTAATGATGCTGAAAATTCAGCTTTGCATCACAGGAATAAATTACATTTTGAAACATATTCAGATAGAAAACAGTTCTTTTAAATTGTAATTTTTTTTTTTTTTTACATTAGTACTGTTTTACTGTATTTTTTAACAAATAAATGTAGCCTTGGTGATCATAAGAGACTTCTTTAAAAAAAAAATAATTGTGTTGTAACACAAATCTGAAACCTTAGCTGTCAAATTTGGATTTTCTTCACATCAGACTCTACTGAGGAAACAACACGAGGTATAGTGAGTTTCTGTAGCGTTTACTGTGAGAAGCTATAAGGAGCATTATTATCAATCATCCTGATATAATCTGTCAAGACTATACCTTTAAAATCTTTGCCGTTCAAGGAGGGGTGCTCAGCCGTGGTTTCTGCCCTGACATCCGCTCAATATATTGTCTAAGGTCAGCCTGTACATACTGCGCCGTGGAATGCTAAGACTGTGGATTTCGAAGCCTCTCTCGATTTAGCATTCGGGCTGGAGTTTTAACCTCTTCTGTAAGAGTAATGTCAGTTGTGTGCTACACTTAAGTCACGGGGATCCAGACGGTACTCAGACACATGGTCCCTCTGTAATCTCCAACATCTTTCACAAACACTGAGGATGCATGTATGTGTCAAGACAGGCATCACTACAGAGACGTGTTAGCCTGGTTATTAATGTACTTGTTTGCCACATGGTCAAAATGTGTCAGGGTTCAAATATTTGTGTGTATAAAAACATCCCCAGTACAAGCATTTCTGGATAGTAAAAAAAATAATATATATATCACAAAAATAAATCAATATCACAAATAACGTATGAATAAATATCAACTGATTATTTAACTTTGAATATATAAATATACTGAACCTTCAAGAAGAAATAAATTCTCACAAAACGTAGCCTAAATACTTTAAGACCTCTAAAACAGTGGTTTGCAACCAGGAGGCCGGGGCTCAGGGGGCCACAGGATGATCATTTAAATTAATATATTATTAATTCTTATTAATATTATTGTTAATATATTAATAATTTTAACATTATTTAATATTTCATATTAATATTTATTTTAAAGATATAGCAATACAAAAACTGAAATCATATTTCTATTCAGTTCTATAACAGTTCTTGAAACTTGTGGACTAAGAAAATAATTAATATACTTATATTGATGTTAATAATAATTATTATAATTATTAATAATTATTATTATAATTATTATTATAATTATTAATAATAATAATAATTACATTAATGTCCTTTAATGTGTGTGTGTGTAATAGCTAAGTAACATCATAAAATGTGTCAATGTCCTTTAATGTTTAGAAACACAATGCGTGAATAATTACATTATAAAGAAAAAACTACAATAATCACCTTGACTTGCTATGTGATCTCATATTAAATAAAATACACAAGCAATTACTGTATATTTAAACAGAATTTAATCGCAAACACATATTCGTCAATTGCTCCAAGTAGGCAAGAGCGACTCATCTGAATAAATCCATTTGGTAGTCTCTCTCTAGCCGTCAGCTGACCCAGTGTTGCAGGTTAAGGGTTAAACGGCTGTAAATGGTGACGACTAAAGCCGTAGGCGGTGGCTTATGGGAGATAACCTGCTTGTGATGCCTCCTACCCTCCTATTAACCCCAACATGAGGGGCGCCACCCACCCACATCACACCAACACAGCCCCGGCGCACTCCATCATCGAGCTTCACCTGAATAATCAAACTTCCTGCAAACAAAGTCAAAATGCAAATATGAAATATTTTTAAATGTGCAATCATCTTGACCCTGCAACCATGACTGATACTTATAGCAAGAAAATGTCAACAACAGACACAATCAAAGGTGCTTCCTATACTTTCCTGATCAGATCTTAATGTGTTACTGTTATTCATGCCTATCTGTGCTTAAATACTAAAAACAATTTAAAAAAAAGCTCAACTGTGGTCAATTTAGAATATAAAATAGGGTAGCACTTTATTTTACAGTACTTTTCCCCATGTACATACTATGTAGGTAATAACTAGGTACTAACCTTGAACCTAATTTAACCCATGTAGTTACCAAGTACACTATAAGTACACCAAAGTGCAGGTACTGTAAAATAAAGTGCAACCTAAAATTGAATTGAATTGTTTTATTGGTTCCTTTAAAGAAATATTTGTTTACCCCATTTTTAAAGTGTCCTTGTTACAGTGTTGTTATACATTTAAGTACTGAGTAATAACAACATATGCACTTAATATATAATTAGGGTTTGGTTTAGGGTTAGTTGCATGTAATTATCTATAATTTACTGTTACTTACTACAGTAAGTAGTACATGTAACATATGTAACAAGGACAGTAACATAGTTGCATAAAGTTTTCTTGAACTAAGCACTTTGACCGGCATCAGTCAATTCAAAATAACACAATACAACACACTCCAACTGATGTGATCCCTAATATACACAATCTATCCTGAATACACACATATTCCTTCTCATCATAAAGAAATTGGTCAACATTGACCCTAGTGTTCAAAATCTTAATTTGTTCTATAAACAAACGTTTCATCAATAAGTATAAATCTGTGGGATTATAATAAACAATCTTTGGACTTGTGCATTCTTGCATTTGTGTCATTCAGGGTGTAATTGGTCGTCCACTGGTCCTCGAGATGATGAATCGGGTGACTGTGCTGAATCTCAGTCACTGATGTCACAACGTCCATGACAGATCTTAAAGCTAATGCTTAAGGAGGAGAGCCGCAGCACATGTTACATGAAATACAGATAAAAGATTAAGGGCTGATATTGATCGTAGTCATCTTAGTGTTTGCACAACCACTGGCATATTCAATTCTAAAACAATAATCCCTGGCTAAACAGAATCTCTGGACAGACGCTATACAGTACAGAAAGTGAACTATACCAAAAGGTTACATTTGGCCCACGGTCTGAAGACTTTAATGATGTTTGAGAAAGTCTGGTAGTGGAGTGGTTCACATTATCTATCCAGGACCTGTGTTTTTGATCTAACTCCCTCACTAGACCTCCATGACTGCAGCATCATAGAGGTTATATGGATGTCAACACTGCAAATCATGCTATAATGACTATCCCACATGCTTCGCTTGCACTTAATGCTGAATCCATCCATTGTCTTTTAACTGTCCGTTTCCATCTCCCTAACCCCATTAGGATGGATGTGGTCCACATATGATAGAGTTTGGTCACAGCTGTCCTGCTCTGCAATAGTAACCAAAAATATACAACAAAATACACAGAATCCCACCATGAGTGTGGAGAAGTGATTAGGGGATTTTCGGAAAATAAAATATACTATATTTGTCCACGAGTGCAATGTTGACATCGCCATAAATAACTCTATAGGTCCGAGCAAATAATAATGAAACATAACTTTGCAGATAGCATTAAACATTAATTAGCAATTATGTTGTGTGGAGAAAAAAATAATAATAATAATATGCACACATCCAGAAACTTTATGCAGGTGCTCGATCAGATAAAAAACTAGAAATAAACAAAAATCGCCACACTGCTGCTCCTAAAAATCAATTTATTAAAATATACAACATTTCAACCGAAAGGTCTTTGTCAGGCAAACAACAAGTACACAGAAAGGTACCATCACACCTCAAACAACTATTTTGTGTCACACTTTATATTAGGTGTCTTTACTGTACTTCAAAAAACTGTTTTTAATGAACTTATTGTGTTCAAACCCTTTTTACTGCTATTGAGGTGGGATGCGGGTATGGTTAAGGACAGGTTTAGGGGTGGGTTGAGGGGTAAGGGAAGGGTAAACACTTAACAGTGCAGATGTCAATACAGAAATTGATCACAGCTGTAATTCAAGTATTTTTATTAAATGCATGTACAATGTAAAATCATGTATGTACACAATACGTGCATTGTATCAAATGATCAATTTAAATGGTTGCAGTTAATTTTACAGTCCTGTTCCCCATGTATACACTATCTAGTATACTTATTATAGTAATTAAAATAACTGAGTAATAGGTACTAACCCTGAACCTACCCCTAAACCTAACCTTTAGTCGTAGTTACCTTATATTACCCAGTACTTATCATATAAGTACACTAAGTACACACAAGTGCAACCATTTAAATATTACTGTAGTTAAAGACACTTTGTATATTCTTGATTCTCATTGGTGTGCATTTTGCAGTTAATGTGGACATGAATCCTTTATTTTTAATTTGACATTTAAATAGATTCTATTTTTTTTTTTTTTTTACTACAAATATGTTTTGGGTTCATATATTTAAATCTAATATCTAGTGAGCATTGAGTTTTGTTTTTTTTTCTTCAGAGTGTGTTCTTGTATTTATGTAGCATCTGTGTGTGTGATATCCCAGTGATTCTGAAGGCTGTGGGCCTCCCGGTGCACCCATGCTACAGCGATCAGCTTTCTCAAGTGTGACTGCAAGCATTGTTCTGCCAAACAAAGTCCTCACACTGATGTGTAGAACCCGCTTAGCAGACAGAACTTTTTTTCTCTCTCTTTTACTTTATGCTATTAAGCTGCAAAACACAGATATCAAGATTTATGTTAAGCAACACACATACAAGAACACAGCAAATGTAGAGCTTATTTTAGAACCTGAATCAACATTTAATGACACAAGAAATAATTTCACATTACTTCGGTTTATTTTTGTATTTTGATTTAAGTGATCTGCCTTAATTTACAATAATATTTTCTAATTATATATAATATGATATATAATATATGATTAGAACTTATTTAACACATAAAATTTAATGCTGGTATTTTCCTCCTTCACATAGCCTTTTTCCTTTTTTTGTGGTGCATAATTACCTAAATTTTAATATGTAATGAGATTTCCTAAAAACCTCTGTTGGGGGAGATCCTAACATGACTCTTGTATTGTTCTGTAGACAACATGACTCATGATCAAATCGTTGACTGACAGGCCCAGGGCATTAGTAAGGTTCACAATGGATATAGGACAGCAATAGGAAGTCCATCTTTCCTCAGTTACAACCACCGCCGGTTAATGAGGTATTCTGAGCGCTCTTTTTATATGCCATGCATAAAGTGATATCATTTTATAGCTTGTAGATTCATTTCTAAATTAAATGGCAAACAGATTAATTAACATAACAATAAGGGAGACGAGAGAAGTAAGTTCAAATTTCCGTGATATTGTTCATTCTCATTTACTTTAATGCATATAAAGGAAAGATTATTAAATGTAGCCTATTATTTATTTCATTTTTTATATAAATGGAAATATAAAATGTAGGCTACAAAACATCTTTTACATAGTCATATTTGTTTGCAAAATTACGTAGGCTATAACACGTTTAATAAATACTAACCCTAACTAAATTTATTTTTGTCATGCAATACAGACAAAACTAAACATGCTGTAAAACAAGTTGACTAGTTAAAGCTTAGTTTGAAAAAAATAAATTCGCTTAATATTACAGGTAAACAAAAATGCGCATCTCAAACTCCCCATTAATGCATGACACGAGGCCAAAGAAAGAAAACAAAAAAAAAGAGAGTAGAAAATACAAACGCGGTTAAGCATAGCTAAGTGAAAAAGTGAAGACATTTGTAAAATTCTCTGAAGAGGGTGGTGTGTGCCTGAGGCCAGGCCAGACAAACATATCTCTTCTGCTTGATCAGTCTATCTGAAATATAATTAGACCTTAACATGGCCGAGATGGTGTAAACTGAGGTTTGGTAAAAACCTAAAAATAGCCTTAGGCTGACAAATATTTGAGGTTTACATGTAGCTTTTCCTCTTTTGAAAATTGTGACACTTACATTTTTATTAACTTTTGCTATACGGAATAATAAAGTATACAATAATATATATATATATTTTTTTTTATTATTATTATTATTTTTCTAATATAGGCCTATTCTATATTTTAAGAGCATTGTGACAGGCTGCCTTAAGAAATACATTTGTCACTTTTCAAGATAGGGAAAAAATACTCACAACACAGTAATATCATTTTAATAAATTATTTGAAAAGGTTCAAATTGGCTAAAACAAACCTTGATGTCCATATATTAACGTGAATTCATAATTCTGAAATGTGTAGCCATATAGGCCCCTATTAATATAACTCATCAGCAATAAATTATTCGTATTTTAAAACTTAATTTGAACCCCATTTTAAAATCGTTCAATTTTGTTATTAAAAATCCATTCTACAAAATATTGCAATAGCCTAATTAGGCTAAAAATTCTACAATTTATGTTTTATAATCAATAGCTAATTTTAATGTCAACATATTTATACATTTTATTTGTTTGTGTAAATCAATTCACTTAAACTATTAATTTCATAAAGAGTCTATCTTTTTGCGTCAAGTTAGAATATAAGCATGTATAGCTAAGTCCTTATAAATCAGGATAAAAACCACGATACAAATCAAATAAATTGAATTGATATAAATCGATTAAAAACCAGAAAAGCGATTTTAAACTCAAATGCATGTGTTTCTCCTCAGACACACACGGTCTATGCATGACTGTCTGCTGAATGCAGCATGCTGCGTGTCACCTTAGTCATGAAGATGCACGGGTGAATCTGCACAAGTGCAGGAAAAATGTAGAACGAAGGGATCCAGCACGACTTTCTGTAAATAAGTGAGTGTGCGCCACCTCCTGGGGATTCAGAGAAAAGTAGAAAGCTAATTCTCATCATCCAAATCACACAGCGTTGATTTAGAACCCGTGCCAGAAGAGTGGTAATGCAGTTCCAGAAAGCTCGCTGTCTTTCTATACACTGTAAAAAAATAAAAGATGGGCTAATTGAAGCAATATTTGTGTTTCCTAGGATTGCCACATAGTGGCGGAAAAGCTTTAGAAAACATCCAAGTTCAAATATTGTGCACTGAAGGAATTTTAATGCCTGAAAACAGTTTCCTTTAAGAACACTTGAACGTATGTTCTATTGTAGCTATAATTGAGAATATTGCTTTTATAGGTTGCCGAACAGTAGGTGTTAAGTCCCTTGGAGCACCACGGCACTCGGCACGCAGCCTATCCGACACAAAATACGCATATTCAACATGAAAATAAGTAGCTAGACCTACAATTTAGGGCTATCTTAAATGCATTTCATTTTCTAAAATCTGCCTAAAGGACATTTCGCGGAAAAAAATGATTGTTTATCGGATTATAATACTAGAAGGCCTTTTCCCTGGCTGACCTAACGCCACCACATCTCATGGATAAAGATTGTAATTAGCGCGCTTTGACGGTGCGGGCTAGTAAATGTGGCATGTTCATTACCACGCCACTACCGCAGCCACTATGCATTTATCTAGGTCTTTCTCACCGCGGAGGCCCATCGTGCAGGGTTAAGATGAGAGAGAGAGAGAGAGAGAGAGAGAGAGAGAGAGAGGGGGGGGGGGGGGGGGGGTCAAGACGATTCCAGTTACCTTGACACCCTAATAGACTGCCTTTCCCCAACCAGTGCAATCGAGCAAACCAGTGGAGCAAAAATCATTAGGTAAGCAACATAATCACAATCCGATCTCCCGCTTCCATTTGTGTACTTTCGCCCTCTCTCAAGGATACTCTATGTTGTATATACTTTTTGGGGTTTTGCGTCACTCTTCTCGAAATCTTGTCAGTTTCCTCCTCGTATATTATTCTCCAGTTAAAAGAGATGCTGACTTCACCGCTGTTTAATCTGCGCCAGGTAAATGACCTCTCGGATGAGCTCGGGTCGCTATCTGCGGCTATAGAAGTATGTTATCACCGTTATTAGAGCACGTTAAACAGTGGCTGAGAGTGTAGAGACACCGGGCGAAATTGGAAGCTTATTGTGATTGATGGGTTCCTATTAGGCGCTCGCTGTTATCGCGGCGGATGGAGGGGAACGGGGCACTGAGTTGTAACACAACAGATTACCTGAGCCTGTAGTCTCCCGAAGGATGTTTAAATAAAACATAGTCGCTCCTTTTCTCTCTCCTTTTTCTCTCCACACCTTCATTTTCACTCACGGGCCACTCCACCTACCCAACGTCATGTGCAATTTGCCCGAGCCTCTCCACTCAATAAACTGACATCGCGCTCATATTCCCTTTTATTTCCCCGACGATAAAGGAGAGCCGCTGTGAGACTAGTACGGGGAGGGAATCGTATTTTGGTCCACGCGTTTCCACATATTTTTTTCTTCCCTTTCTTCCCTTTTTTTGGCGCACTGTGCCAACATGATTGATTGTGACTCGCAAACCGGGTGTCCAGCTCTGCCCAACAAATGACTTTGGCCCCTACAGTAGACCTTGACCAGACAGAAATCAATATTTCACCATTAAAATCTATCAAAGAAGAGTTAAGGCTGCAGCTGTCCAAGGCGCCCTTTTGAACATTAAATCCGACACTTGTAGTACACGGGTAATCAATATATAGTGGTTCACAGATCATTTGTGGTCACCTTTTTGGTCGTGATGGATACTTGGAGGAGTCGTGATTCATTTTGTCACCCCATTAAAGCGAACTGTGTCAAGTCGTTCCTTCATTTCATCTGGAAGTGATTCCTATTGCTCAAACTATAAGAGAAAGTAGTTATGGGGGAAAGCAGCGAAGTGGGGGCTGTGGTGGTAAATGAAGAGCACCAGCCTCCAGGTTCCCATTTCAATGAGAATCTATAGAGATTTTGTGTCCGGTGGAGTGTGAAAATCCCTCTGAGATAGAACAAACATTCTTGGAGACCAAACCACACAGCCGATAGCTACATACAGAATAGATGGCAGTTTACAAGCCATTACAGATTAGGTTTAACCATGGTCAAATAGAATTTCAGATATAAATGGTGCAACTGTGAATATAATCAGGCTGCTATATGAAGTGCATCATCTTATTTAGTTGCCTTAGCAGACAAAGTTAATTTACAAAACGTATGTAATTTATCAATATATTCTTGATTATCGTGTGTGTGTGTGTGTGTGTGTGAGAGAGAGAGAGTAGCCTTGATCCACTGCGAGCTTTATTTGGTTTGTTGTAATTGTTTTCAGGCGATACAGCAAAATAAAAAAGGATGAGGTCTGTTTATCATTGAGGAAGGGGCATCTTTTCCATCTTTTTAAGAGCAGACTGCTGCCTGTGTGGCAGAAATGCTATTGTACTCCTATTCTGCTTTTCTAAAACCCATCCAGTGGCTGAAGCTATTGTCCCTATAGCTTTCTCAACCCATATGCTATGTCGTACCTGCTGCAGCGAAGATTATTAGTTACAAGCAACTGTCATTAAAAATGGATTTATTCATCCTCTGCGGGGGGCAGGACTGCCCTGCCGATGACGAGTATGCCCTAACAGTACGGTGGGCTTTCTCACAACACAACCCCGTGCACTTATTAAAAACAAATATCAAAATTTGTTACGTTTGCCTTATAATTGTGATATGGGACTAGTGCCTTTTTTTATGCTTTAGACAGGTTTATTCTATGCATTACGTTTTCTTAAGATGGCCTACATGTTACCAAGAATAGCTGTCACACTTCCAGTGAGTATTCCAGGGTTGCAAAATTTCTAATGGCTCTGTCCAGGAAACACATTAAAAAAATAATTAATAAACATTGTCTTTTTGTGACAAAATACAGGACATGTTGTCACATTTATATGGGCTAAGTTGTCACAATGGGAATCTGTCATTAAAAAGCCTATTAAATATGGCTTTTCGAAAAGCAAAAAGGAATAATAATAATAACAAAAACACATACAGAAATAATGATATTACTATTGTTTTGGTCAAAAACAGAAAATCTCTGGCATAATGACCAATCTTGGATTGACTTTAGTAGCCACCATTTGTCACAAAAAAAAGCCCCATTACACTCAATGTCCACCATGCACACAGTATATTAACATTATTATTTTCCTTACAAACACTGACCCAGTACTCTCCTTCAGTAGAGTATTTGTATAACACCCTGATATAACTGAATTCCTGCTTCAATAAATGGTTCAAAATGCTTGTTGTGTGATTCATTGCTGCCAAGATAAGGAGATCTTGAAGAGACAGTGAATATTTAGTCAGGAAGAGGCAAAACGGAGATGGTACTCCTGTCACATAGAGGAGGAGGAGAAGAAGAGGCTGAAGCGATAAGTGATTACGGTCAGACGCTCCATTCATCATCTGCTGCTGTGTGCAGTTTCCAGGGTCTTCACTGTTATCAGCAATATATAGACCAAATGTCAGTGCCCCTGAATAAATCTCCCTCTCAGTGTCTACCTTGGACTGATTCACCATTATAAGACCTTGGTCCTGCTTGATCATCAACCTCTCTTATGGGCGGCAGTATGGAAAATAAACCTAAACCTTACCTTAACACACATATGGGGGGAAAAATACCTTTATGCAACTGTCTTTAAAGGTAGGGTAGGCAATTTTCGGAGAGGCTAGCAATATCAAGCTAGCTTTGAAAGCATGAGATCCAACCCTCCCTTCAGAGCGTCTCCACGACATCTTCAAAACACATGAACGACCACAGCAGAGTCTGCAAAGCGTCACGAGACAGCGTTAACTCATGTCTCAAAGCACATAACATTACAATAATAATGAACATATACAACTTAAAGAGCACTGACCTGAACCACCTGACTGCTGCAGGTTCATTTTGGCGTTGATAGCGCTGCCATTGAAACGCATAAATTCGAGTCACGGGTTTCCATCTCTTCCAAATATAGTTATAGTGTGAATGCAGCATAAGCTCACTGTTTTGGATCAGGAGGAACTGTAAAAGGTGGCTGCTGTTTCGTTAGCGGTGCTCAGTGACTGACGACTGTCTAACTCTGCATAGGAGGAAATGTACTGATATAATATACTTTAGACCACCTAACTTAGTGATTGCTATCAGGATGTGATTGCTTTCAACCAGTATAACAAAAAAATGTTTCAACAAATCACCTACCTTTAAGTCATCAGAAACATAAGTCTATTTCACTTGTTTAAGCTATCCTGGCCATAGTAGACCAATGCTGTAATAAAGAATAAAGAAAAATGTCTGAGTGTTGATGCAACACCTTTAGGCTTGTTCGAGGTTACTGGGTTTACATGTGTTGTCTCTGGCCCAGTGGATAAACTAATGATTAAGGCCAACTATGCCCTGACTTTGTTGCCCCTCACAGTGCTTTCTGCTCATTTCACATGATTGATGATACAGTTTGCAAGCCCATCCATTGCTATAAAGCAGCTTAGTGTCCTGTCACTCTGTATCAGCACCGGTGTGATGATACAGGTCGTAGCATGATGTATTTCTTAACCTAGCAAACTGCCTTCAGAAAAAACACATGCACTAATATATCAGGGCTAATAGGTAAACAGTGGAGAAGAAATGGACTATACGTATAAAGTATGATAATTATTTAAATAGTTGAGAGAACAAAATATCCTCATAAATGTCAGAGTAAGAAGCGAGTGTTTCAACAAATAAGTTTGAAAGAACAATGAACTATATTAAGAGACGCCATGTTTCATTTTTCAAGGATAAAAAACGAGCCAGACATGCATTGTAATTTTCAAAACACCTTTTACAGAGTAGTATTTTGTCAACAGATTTTCTATAAAAAAGATGTATTTTCAATTTTCCTGAATGTCAGTTGAATGAATGATTGACACCCTATATTAAGGCCATTGAACGTGGGCTACATCTTCTCCCTCACCGCCTCGTTTTCATTTGCGAAAAATTAAATATGGCGTCTAGTCGAATAAGGGATAACAAGGAGTTCGTATTGCAGCTGTGTTTGAAAGCTTGGACTATTTTAGTCGCTGCAGATTCAGAATAGGGTTCTGCTTGCCTGCGCATCCACTATCTGTTAATTGAGGCGAGGGAGAGAGCAGTTACTAGACCTGTCAGTGTTAATCAAGCCTCATCTCTTAACACAAGCCGCGCTTTGCAACGAGCTGAAGATTAATATTCCGACCGAAACAGATGATAAATCATTTGTACATAATTAGCGCTAGGCAAGGTTATAGCTGACACGAATTTTTATCTTAATTACGGGGGAAATTTGTTCCATTAATTTAATTTGTCGCGCACGGACGCGCCCGCGCCTAACAAAGTTAATCTTACACCTGTCAGTGCGCTGCTGAGGTAGCTGTGTCTCCAAAGCTAGTGAGCGAATTCGCTGTCTACTGCATCCTAAACAGCACTCACCATCATGCAACTTCATAAGTGTCTGATTTGAGATAACGATGTCTGATTCATGAACGAAGGCTCAAATCTTTTCGAATTCGAATATTTTCAATAAATCAGATGAAACGGCTCATAAACAGGTCTGAGCGATTCGTTCATTAGGCTATTGTAGGCTACTCAATCGGTTCAAGGTTCTCGAGTCAAAAACTCACTGAACTGAGAACCGACTCGTAATGAGCCGAGAACCGAGTGAACTCACAGTACAAACATAACATTACAAGTAAAACATATAGGCTACTGAAAAATGACGACTGTAGCCAAGCCCATAACGATTTTAATCCTGTTTTTTTTTTTTTTTTTTTTTTTTTTAACAGTAGCCTAACCTAATATCAACAAACAGAGTTGATTTTAATAGCATTTTCCTAAAACGTAAAGTAACAACGTTTTTTTCAGATACCAAATGGATTATTCGGTGTTAATGCAAATTATATTTAGGTTCTAAATTAATAATTTGGTTCTTAATCATGAGTGAAAAAAAAAACTGAAAAAAAAACTGAACATGCACATGCAATTAGCTAGCTGCAACTAAACGCCCATATTAACACATAAAATGCTATTTTAAAACACGCAGTAGGCCTATCTTCTACATGAGGCTTAGAAAGTTTCAGCATGTCACGCAGGAAAGTCAATTAGCCTACGCAATGACGTAAAAGAATAGGCTAGTTGAACAGTTTCTTTGAACTGTTCGAAAGAACCGATTCGCGGAAATGAGTTGTGACTTCTCATGACTTCCCATCCATGACTTGACTACCCACAGGTTCAAATTAAGTTTTTGTGTTGTCATCAAATACTTAACCTGTTTATCGGTGAAGAATTTCAACTAACTCGTTGAAAACAAACGCATCGACATTCTTCTTTAAACTCCTAAACTTTAGATCAGTGGATCCAGTAAAGGATTCTCGCATTCAGACCGAAGCAGCGATGCAATAGCAATATAATTGAATCAAAACTCTTAAAACCATTTCCCGCTCTTGAATTCCTCCCAGTCTGTGCTTAAGTCTGTTTATAAAGTCTGATAAAATGTTCGATATTTCAATTAAAAACAAATGAAGCACTTTAGTGACTATTAAGTCAAAATCGCCTAAGGTGAAACGTAAATAGACCTACCTCAGAAGGCTTATCAGCAAATGTGAAACGTCGACCAAACTGTGGGACAATACTGCCCTCTGTAGGACTTACATTTGTAGTTCACGTTTGTCTTCACTGTGTAGACTAGGCTACAATAACCCCATAAACAAACACAGTTTCATGACTTATGACTTTATAGTTGCATCAGATTTTGAAGCTAATTAAATAGCTGTTTTGCGAAAACAGATGCTTGTCGTCCTTTTTATTTATTTAGTAGAACTGATTCATGTAGGCTACTGTTTTGTCCAAGACACCTGCAGTGTTTTGGCGCCCTCTCCTGGTTAATGTTGCAAGTCAGCGTTTTCTGTCGAATTAAGACACTCGAGTGTAATTTGACTTCTCAACGTTCAATTTAATAGCAAGGTATATTACCATATAAATCTTCCAAATACAAGTTCAACTGAGAAAAAAAATGCATTTATGAAAAATTGCGATACAGATTTAGTACAAACATGAAATAATGGAAAAAAATAAACACTTTTTCAGTATTCAAAAGTTATGTCCACTCATATATAAACAAAGCAGCTTATATTGTGAATTCTATGTAGTATATTAACACTTTATCATTTTGAAAACGATAAATGATATATATAGCTAATATAGGCTATGCAACTTGTGAGTTAGTGAACTGAAAATTAAATTTGAAAATTAAAATTCTGTAATTAATTAGGCTACTCACCCTTGTCGTTCCAAACCTGTAAGATTTTCGTTCATCTTCGGAACACACGCTGATCTTTCTGATTTCTGTCCATAGACAGCTACGCAACTACCAGCATGATGCTTCTAAAAGTTAATAAAGAGATGGTAAAACTAATCTATATTAATTGAGCGGTTTAGTCAATTTTCTTTGGAAGAGACTCGATTGCTTTATATGATTAATACATTGAATTTAGGCTTTTATTCGCATATAAACATTGATCAGCAAACATAAACAGAAGCTCAACCAAACTTGCTTGACGTGAGAACAAACCTTGCTGAAGCTCAAACTGATGCGTAACATGAGAATGAACCTTATTGGTTCTTGCATGTCAAGCGAACATGCTCGAGCTTCCATTTATCATAACTGATATGGGAGTTGATGAATGTTTATATGTGAATAAAAGCCTAAATTCAGTCTGTTCATCATATAATGTGATCGTGTTTCTTCAAGAAAATTTTGGACTAAACCGCTCAATTATACATAGATTTGTTTTACGATCTCTTTATGAACTTTTTGAAAGTGGTATTTGAGTAGCTGTCAATGGAGGGACATACATCTCTGATTTAATTAAAAATATCTTCATTTGTGTTCTGAAGATGAACAGATTTTCATTTTTGGGTGAACTAACCCTTAAGTTTTTGCCATTGTGAGTATTGCTAACATAGGAAACTGAGAATTTAAAGATACTTGGAACACAGAAAAAGAAAGAGAGTTGCACCATGAAATATGAGGCTCTTGAGATTGATTTTGTTGAGCGCAATTGTTCAGGATATATAGATATGTTCAGTCAAGTTAGTGTTGTTAACCAACAATTTGAAAGAGAGAACCTTTGTACCAGTAGAGATTTTATCAATCAGAAAAATTTTACATTTATGTTTCAAATCTTTTTATCAATCATGAAGGATCAGATATTTGTAAAAAGACTCAATTGTGCCTTTTAGCGAGGCCATTGAACGTTTTTTTTTTCTTGAGCAAATTAACCATCTTAAAAAACCTACTTCCCCTGTTTCATGTTTTCCATTATTGTCTTTGTACAGTATCAGCCAGATTATGCGCAAACACATACCTTCCCCTTCAATATAACTTGACAAAACCAGATTGGCTAAGAGGTAAAGACAGACAGAGGTGTCAAACTGTTGTTCTGAATGAGAAAGAGTGCAGTATTGTACAGGGCTGAGATAGAGAGCTGTAGTCGCTGAGAGGTCCTATAGTGTGCTTGTTCTCCAGTCTGCAGTCTCGGAAAGGAGGACTCGCTGTCCTCCTCATATTTCGTTTAGGTAGAGGGTCACACTTGCAGCCTCTCTCTCAGCAGGAAGAGGCACTGATCTTCTCTGATACTTCAAGATCTGATTTGGCGACAAGAAACCGGAGCCGTCCTCCCCCCAGACGAATCAAATCCACAGCACTGTGAGAGACAGACATAGCGGAATTCAAATGTCAGGGTTAACAGAAACATAATTATTGCAAAGGATCATGCCTGGTGAAAATGTCATGGTATATTTGATCGCTATAGGTGTAGCGTATAGGGAGCCCTATTACCTCTGATAGTCTGCTCCAATGAGACTGGTCCCATTCACTGCCAGGATTCTGTCACCAATGCAAAGTCGCCCATCTGCAGCAGCCGGTCCATCTGGAATCAGTGTCCTGATGTAGATTCCAGGAGAGTTCAGAGGGGTGTGCTGTATATACAGAGAGTGAGAAAACCGAGAACAGTTTTTTGCTTATTTTTTTAACAGAAAGTATGGAATCAAAGTGAAATGATCATCGGTCCCATCTGGCTAGTTTTAATTAAAGGAGTAGTTCACTTTTAAATTTTTTTTGCTGATAATTTACTCACCCCCATGTCATCCAAGATGTCCATGTCTTTCTTTCTTCAGTCGAAAAGAAATTAAGGTTTTTAATGAAAACATTGCAGGATTTTTCTCCATATAATGCACTTTACTGGGCACCAGACGGTTCAAGGTCCAAAAGACAGTTTCAGTGCAAACTGCAAACTGTTCAAAGGGCTTTAAACGATTCCAGACGATGAATAATGGTCTTATCAAGCGAAACGATCGCTCATTTAAAAAATAAATAACAAAGTTTAAGTTTTATAAGCTCAAATGCCCACCTTGCTCTGTTCTGTGTGACTCTCCTGTTCGAACTCATTCATCAAAATGAACGAATCTTTTTTCGAGTCAATTCGTTCATTTCGTTCGTTAAATGAAGCAAATGACTCGAAAAAAGATTCGTTCATTTTCAAACTGTCTTTTGGACCTTGGACAGTTTGGTGCCCAGTAAAGTGCATTATATGGAGAAAAATCCTGGAATGTTTTCATCAAAAATCTTAATTTCTTTTCGACTGAAGAAAGAAAGACATGGACATCTTGGATGACATGGGGGTGAGTAAATTATCAGCAAAAGTTTTTTTTAAAGTGAACTACTCCTTTAAAGCTTATGATATGAATCAGAATTTTGTGTTTTTTAGCCTTTTCACCACTTTTAGCTTGCGGGCTAACGTATGATCCACAACATAATCAAACATCTGTCCAAAAATAGTACAATGGCTAGAATTTTATCATCAAAAAATGTAAGTCTTTTAGTTTGGCTGTTTTATAGTAATAATACTGAGGGATTAAAATACAAGTTCTATTCCAAAACCTTAGCTGACCGCAATATATTCTGGGACTATGTAGGATGTATGCAATACTGCCTTATAATTGGGAGAAATAAGGATTCCTGACACTTTCAAAGTGAAATGCCCAGTGTGTGGGGCTAAAGAACATTCAGTTTTATCCGAAACAGAGGAACATGAACCAGCGATGTTTTATTACGTTGGTTGTTTTCCATGTCACAGCAGTTCGGAAATGAAATGTTCAGTGAGTGGTGGCGCTAAAAGGTTAATGCTCTATCACGTTTGAAAATGAAGTACTACCTACACTAAATCCCACCCTGAACCTAAACAATACATTTAAATTGATAGTTCACCCAAAAATGAAAATTCTGACATCAGTTACTCACCCACTAGTTGTGTTAAACTTGTATGAGTTTCTTTGTTCTGTTGAACACAATAGAAGATATTTTGAAGAATGTTGGTAACGAAACGGTTTCTGTTCCCCATTGCCTTCAGAAGTATTTTTTTTTTCATACTATGGAAGTCAATAGAATATGGAAGCTTGTTTTTGTGACAGAATAAAACATTTTAAAGATAATTTTGACTTTTTATCTCACAATTGCGAGTTTACATCTCGCAACTTTATTTCTCAGAATTGCGAGATTTAAACCCAATTGCGTGTTATAAAGTCAGAATTCTGACTTTTCTGAGCAATTCTTAAAATTTTTCTCAGAATTGTGATAGAAACTCACAATTGTGAGTTATAAAGTCCAATTCGAAGGAAAAGAAAACAAACTTTTTTCCTCAGAATTTATATCACCCAATTCTGACTTTATAACACACAATTGCAACTTTACATCACGCAATTCTGACTTTATAACTTGCATAATTGTTAGATAAAAAGTCGCTATACCATTTTTATTTTTTATTCTGTGGTGGAAACAAGCTTCCATACAACTGTTTGGTTACCAATGTTCTTTGAATTATCTTGCACTCAACTGAACAAAGAAACTCACAGGTTTACAACAACATGAGGGTGAGTAAATGATGACAGAATCGTGAACTATCCCTTTCACAAAAGCAAACGCAAGATAAAAATGCATTTGTTGCTGCAACCACGGTATTTTAAAGCTTTTTATCGTGACTTGTCATTCACAGGACTCGTACCTGAGCGCTGTGCGACACAAGTGCAATGCTGCAGGTGAGCTATCGAGCGTGTTTACTTTATCAGAAAAGTAATACATATGGAGCTATTATGTGACACAGACGTCAAAATGTATTCATTTACAAATCATGAACTATAGTAAAAGAGTTTTAAAATTATTACAAGGCTTTATTAATCTAAAATCTGCTCCTGTGATGATAATCTGTGTGAAAAGGAATATAAAAGTGTGGCTGTTTTACATTTCAGCTGTAAACTGCAGTGAATTGCATGTATAGGTACATTTAACTTCTTTTTTTTTTTGAGCTTTGCAAAAATGTAGGTAGAGACACTTTTCTAATGAGCCTATGTTGCAACACGCTGTCTAGGTTGTGGAACAAATGTATAGTGTTATGGTTATGGGCATAGAACATTGACCACCAGAGTTAAAAGTCTGCACAGACTCACAAGTCCATCGATAAGTCCCATTCCCAGGCCGTACAGTCCTTTATCCAGGTCCACTACAAAGACGGAACAGATATCATCAGAGTTTGGGTCCAGATGAGAGACAGGGACAGGGAAAGGAAAACCACAACCACTCAAAGGGCCTGGAGTGGGGCAGGGACAAACAAACACACACAGACACACACACAAGGCTCAGTGCTCATTTGACACACACACATCTACACACACAGACTCCGAAGTCGGGCCAATAAACAAAATCAATGTTCACAACGGGCAAATGCATCATCTGCTGCACATGCAAACAAAGTTATTAAATGAAGGAAAGAGTAAACAAATGCAATACTGACAGAACTATACACACAGAACTCTGTGCATATGTTTATAAGAAATAAACACATGTATTCACACATAAACTCATTCAAGTGAAATTAAAAAGCGATGTACACAAATCAGACATGATTACATGTCTGTTGTCGAACAAGCAAAACTAATGTGCAGTCACTAACAGGCTCATTCCTACTACACAGTACATTGTGTCCTCATTGTTTTCCAACTGGATAAAATATATAAAAAAATATGTATATAATTGGTTTACTCTGATCCCAATATCATGATAAGGTAAATATAGGATTGATATATATATATATTGATTCAAACTAAACAAAACCTGTTTTCTTATAAATATTTTTGGCGAATAAACAGCACATCACACATTAGCCTGGCTAACAAATAATAAAGAATGAATGAATGAATGGATGAAGTAGTATTAGTAATATATGTAATGAATTCTGAGGTGTTTTGTGGTATTAATTGGTTTGTCTCTAAAACATTACATTTAGTTGAATAGAAATAGAAAGTACTGCATAACAGGAATGACCCAAAAGACAAAATCGAGCAGAAAGAACACACACATCCACGACCCAAAAGGCGTTTTTGACTTGCCTTCAATGCCATTGCTGATGAAGCCATTGATTTTCTTGTGCTCTGGAGTAGAACGCATGCAACCATTGGACTTTGTGTGAGAGTGTGTATGTGTGTGCTCTTGTGAAGCATGCTCAGGGTAGTGGACTGAATTGGACTGTGTGTTGGAGTGTATATACGTGTGTTCCGGATAGAGGGGCGTATTAGGTGGAGTCAGTATACAGGAAGAGTCTGTCGCTTGGGTTTGGTTGGCGTAACGGATGCTGGTCCCGTTTCTGTGGTGAATGCTGTGCGGTGGCTTGTCTCGGGGTCGTTCCTCGGCTCCCGCTCCCTCTCCTCTTCCTCCGAGACCCGCGGAGGAGCCCCGCACCTCCCCCTCTCCCTCTCCACGCATCGGAGGTGCTGCATGTGAATTGGAGTGAGGCTGAGGAGTCTCACGCTGGAGAACAGAATTTTTATCATTTATTAATATCAATATTTTAAGTTGACGACCCTTAGAAAACAACAATCTCAAGGTCAAACATGTCAGTTATTTCTCTAAAGTCACCGTGAAAGTCTTATTTTTTATGGAATATTGCAGTGTTTATGATAAATGATTTATATGTGAATATTTTTTTAATTAATGTGCCCTTTTAATCTTTAATCAAAAAAACTCTTCTCTTCTCTGATTTTTTTCTCTTTCATTTTTTCTTGATCGAGAAGCCATTTTACTCAGATATATGTCGCAATAGAGAAGAAAAGACTATCGCAACTTCTGTTTCATGCTTTAAATCATTTACATGCTACAGTAGTTGTTGACGTATTTATAGATGGAATGCTATGATGAGACGAAGAATATGATTTTAAAAATGTATATATTATTTTTACCTGAACAGTGCTTTGGAGAAAGGGACTTTATATTTGTATTATTTTCTACAACAATATTTTAAAGACACAGTGGTTTCATATTTTAACTATAGAGGGAGAATTATTGAATTGTTCTATTTCTATAGTCCTGTAGCTCAAGTGGTAAAAATGGCAATGCTTTGTATAAAATGTACAGTCACTACCATATAAATTAATAGAATGGCTGCCCTCTGCTGGAAACAAAAAAAAAATACATTGGAGGAATGTTATTAACTTTTTATTCTGGGAATGCACATTTTGGGTGATTTCAACTTGAATAAAGTCATACAGCAATTAAACTGAAGGCAAAACAAACAAACAATAAAATAAGCCTTGGATAATCCTTAAACAGTGTCGCAACACCAGAACATTTGTTGTGTTTTTTTTGTAGACTGACTCACACATGGTTCGTAATTTAGCCAGCAGCTCGTAATTACACAGCTAATCTTGTAATCAGATTAAGAACGAATCTCATGTCTAGAATTTAAATCTTAGTGTTGTAAGCTACAGTCTTTAAGCTAGTTCACAAGTTCGCATTTTAAGAATGACTTTGATCGAATGAAGCTGATAAAAAGCTGATATATATATTGTATTTTTAAATATATTTTACCTGGGCTTCCTGCCGGTCTGCACAGCCATTAGAAGGATGGGTCTTGGTGCGAAGACCCCAAACGAAGTGACGAACGTAAAGTAGCTGGCGGTATATACTGTCCTCCACACAATCACTCTCCAGGTCCACCTTAAATCCAGCACTCGGCAGCACAATAGGAGGGTGGTTCTCAAAACTCTCCAGTAGATCAACTATTGAAAAGACATTTTCACAATGTACACTAGCATACACAAAGTCTCTGGAAATCAGATCGAGACTAATCCCATTCATATACCTACCTGTTCTGTAGATATAGGCCTCATCTTCACTGCTGGGTTGCCAGATTGGTAGAGGACCGAGCTCAGCCATGAGCTGGTACTGTGTGAGGATTCTGTGTAGCTGGACAGGCTTCAGGGACGGGTGCTCAGCACACAAAGCTTTCCAACTCATCTACAGACAACACACACACAAGAGCAGTTAATGTCCTCAGCATGGGGATTGGTGTTGGTAATGTTTAGGGTTGGGTACCGAAATTCGGTGCCAATAGGGAACCGGTTCCGACGTAAACGGTAGTAACCAGACCGAATAAGAACGAAAATTTCGGTGCCTGATTTCGGTGCCTAACTTCATTAGGCACACACACACACGCAAGGTCTCTCGCTCTCTCCCTCTCCGCCGTGCGTGTGCTACACAGTTTGGAGCACAGTTTCTTCTGTCTCGCATGCGCGCTCTTTCTCGCAAGGTTTGGCTGCATTTCACGTGTAAAACTACATGTCAGAACGCCCTCTGGGTGTGCCGATAGTCTGAATCCCTTCTTCTTCTTCTTCTTCTTCTTCTCTTAGTTAATGGCGGATTGCAAACAACTTAAAGTGCATACCGCCACCTACTGTACTGGAGTGTGTAACATCATATCACTCAACTATAAACCCTTTTAGGTATCATAAAGTCTGAATCCCATATAGAATCAAGCCAATTAATTGGCTAATGGCGCGGGCGCCGCCTCGACGCACTGACGTCGTCATATTATGTTGGCGCGTGCGCGCCATCTGCTCCTCACTCCTCAGATTTCTCTGCCGAAAAAGAAAGCTGGTTGGCAGCGCGAGCAGCTTGGCAGCGTCCGGGCAGCGTCCCGTTCCCTATTGAGAGATATGTTACACCAGTAACCAGAGATGTTCTCTTTCATAGGTTCACTGCGCTGCGTAGCTAAGAAGCAGTGGATTTGTAGGCTGCTGTATCACGTGGCGTTTGAACTGACGCGCTACAGCGATCTGTCACATTTCAAAGAGCCAAAACGTTATTTATTGTGTGAATCTCGTAAAAATATTGACAGAATCTGACAGCTGTGGATTAGTTCCATATCAAAAGTAACCTTCTCTGTCTTGTCTGTCGGTGTCAGTGTCCTCTTTGTCCGCGATTTTTCTGTGTGAAAAGGGTCATTTGCGTGAGTCTCACGGTCAATGCGTGAGAGTTGGCAGCTCTGCAGTAATCTCTATTAATCTCTAGTATTATTACATTTTTTGATACAATATTGTTTCATTTGATATTATGTAAATATGAATTTTTATTTTATATTGGTTTTATTATTACCATATGTTACTTGTATTTATATTGTTTAAAGATTTAAGTTAATATTGTGTCCAGTTTGGCCCTGTAAATTAAAGGGTATTATTTTTTTATAAAGTGTGTACGGTTTCATTTTCTTAAGTACCGATTTAAGAACCGTTTAAGCACCGGAACCGTTTAAAAAATACCGAGTAGGTACTGGAATCGGATAAAACCCAACCCTAGTAATGTTACTTTGAAACTGTAGCTTGTCAAGCTACAGTCTACACTGCAAGCTACAACAAAATGTACTATTTATTAATTTGTTAAATTATTTTTATTCATATCTCTTTACTTGTATAACCAGATCAAAACATAATATAATCAAAACATGATACTCTAAATATGACACAAAAAATAAATAAATAAATAAGCTGGAACTTCCAGAAACACTGCCTGGTGAATTTTTTTTTACACGAACACTGAAATTGACAGATTGAAAATGAAAAAATATTTAAAAATTCTATGTTTGTTTAGTTCATGTGCCTCTGTAATCATTAATCAGAATAACTGACACTCAACAAACCTAGCCAGTTCAGATATTTCATGTGTTATAGCTCAAGCACACCTGGTGCAACTAATGAAGCCCTTGATTAGTTGAATCAGGTGTGCTTGAGACAACACCAGGGGCCTGTACCATGATGGTAGTTGAACAAACTCAGGGTTGCAGGATTAGTCGAGTTGACAAAACCAAACCAATCCAACCAGGCTTTGTTGGTACCATGATGCTGATCATCACCTTTCTCTGTCAACTCAGGCTTTGATCCTGAGTTTAGAAGTATAGGTGTGACATCAGTAGCGAACAGCCAATCACATGCTGAGATAGAGTGAAACTGCGATTAATTTCTCGCGAGAGAAGCAGCACAATTCACTTATTAAATAAAAGTATTAAAATATTAAGAATTTAAACAAATTTACACAGCAAGAAGAAAATAGCTGTCTATGAAAGAGGACAACTAAAAGAAAGTCTCGCTACTTTATATCAGTGCAAGTAAAAGTTGTGAAGTTAGTTTATACAGTTGATAAAGGTATAGAGAGAATTGAACATTTAAGCTCACAAGTAGTCATTTTATAGCTTCATTGACTCTAAAGCGTATTTATATTACCTTTATATATTTATTAATTTAAACTCTGCGTAATAATAATTGATGAACTAAAATTATACATGTGTGATCAATTAAGGGTATAATAATTACATAAATAATATCTAAATCATACATTTATTATTCTAAATAAGCATTACTAAAAGCCAGACAATTTTGTCTTTAAAAATCATTTGCTATGTAGTGACCTCTAATTTGGAGTAGAAACAGGTGGAGTGACTTTATCGCGTCAGACATGTGTCACTTTGTTCAAAGCTGATTGGTCCAAGTTCGGTTTGCAACCTCTTACCTGGAACATAACCTGCCCCGGACCAGGCTAGCCGTGGAGCGTAAGTTACTATGGCGATGAACACTGCTAAAAGCCAAACCACTTTCATGGTGCCTAAAACCCAGGGTAGGCGCAAACTAAACTGAAACATACCTGGCTAGCCACTTAAACCGGGTTCATGGTATAGGCCCCTGTTTTGCAGATTTGTGCTGTTGTGAGGGATTTTACTCAGGGGGTTTAATAATTTTGAGGCTGCAGAAGTCATTCAAATTTAAATTTCAGTTCAATTTGGGGAAACCACTTGAAACATTTGTTGTGTTGGAGCTATTTCAATTACTTTTGTTTGATTTGTTCATTGCAAACAGCTGAAAGTCTGTAAATTTTGCCAATAAACCTGATTTGCAATGGGGGTTAAATAATTTCGAATATAACTGTACATTACAATAGAGAAGAAAAGCGTTTCATGCTGACTTTAATTGGTACTCAAAACCTGTATAAACAACATCCCAACACACCTAGCTTCCCTGCATTACCTGTGAGAGCTGTTGTGGTGTTGTGGCCAGGATGCTCACAGCACTACAGAACTTGGCAAAGAATTTCTGTGCAAGATGACTATGTCCCACCCCTTTAGCCCAGTCCAGTAGCATCTTCACACTAGCCTGGATCTGCAGGACCCGAGAACGCTGAAACCAGCCACGTGCAGGGCCTAAAAACATACAATCACAACAAACCTTTTTTCAGAATCATAATATAGCAAATTGAAAAACTTGTAATAAGACTATGATTAATTATTGTACCTAATTAAAATGAAGAGTTTACTGCAGTACTTCAAGTCAAAACCACTCTTCACACTTTGTGTGAGTGTGTGTGCCTGTTGTGTGTAAGAACAGCTCTGATCCTCTGTCTGTTATGACATAAAGAGGATTATGGGTGTCTAAAGAAATAATCTTCACCTGACCATGAGTAATGCGCACATGTACACACAGAAATGACATGTGTCTCGCGCTGCCCTTTAAAAAAGAAAACTGATGGTAGTTTTGCAACATGCAATACAAAACAAAATATTTTAAAAAGCAACTATGGTCATGATATATATATATATATATATATATATATTACATTTAGATATGAACTCCCGTTCAAAAGTTTGGGGTCAGTAAGATTTTTTTTTGTAAGAAATTAATACACTTACCAAGGGTGCATTAAATTGATCAAAAGTGACAGAAAATACATTTATACTGTTTATGCTGTTTTCCATTTCAAATAAATGCTGTTCTTTTGAATGTTCTATTGATCCATTTTTCTATTCAGCTTTGCCATTACAGAAATAAATTAAATTTTACAATATATTCAAATAGAAACAAGCTCTTTTAAATTGTTATATTTCACTATATTCCTGTTTTACTGTTTGCCATGAAGAGCATAACATACTTATTTAAAAAACATTTCAAAATATAACTAACCCCAAACTTCTGAATGGTAGTATACTTAATAGTATACTTAGCCAAATATTTCTTGTCGTGTACCTTGAAAAAACATAATTTGGAACAAAATGTAGTAAATATGTATTCCCTAAGAAAAGAACCAATGGAGGAAGTCCATTGGCTCAGAGTATCTCCAACACTAGAGGGCAGAAAAAAAATATTTGCTCCAATCCATCAGTCTCTCCATTCTGATATCTTGTTTCATTCTTTGTATATCTCTCACCCCTTTTATCTTCTGCCTGCAATTGCTGACACACAACCTGTGTCCTGTTGTTGCCATAGCAGCAGTGGCTGCTTAATGAAAATATATCAAAGGGGGTGTGTGTGTGTGAGTGTGTGTGTGTGTCTCACCTTTATCGATGAGTTGATTGAAGAGTGAGACATTGGTGAAGAAGAAGAGGTAGGCAAACATTTGACTCTGAATCTCTGCATGAACCTGGTACTGCTGCAGCAGGTCTGATGTAGTCTGAAACACACTCACCACCCTGCGAACTGCCTCTGGCATCACACACACAGCACACACACACACTCCAACAGCCCGCCGGCACTGCTCTGATGAAGACTCTGTCCCAAACGGGTTACAGTCCAACAGCCCAGGCAACACAACGTACAAAGTCTGAAATGTAAACAACAGGCATTTGTTAAGACATGGATAACCAGACACCAACAGACACACATTAATTATAGGGCTGTCAATTTAATAAATTAATTTAGTGTTATTATTTTAAAAGTGTCACTATTGAAGGATTTAGGACCGTTTCCTCTTTTGTGTTGCCATTAGTGTAGTCATTTTCCTGCGGCTCTTTAGGCTCTTTTCCTAACCATTACTCATAATCACATGGCAATTATGGCTCAGCTGATTGGCTCAAAAATGCACAATGAATCACCTGAGATGTCACAAAAATACATGACATCTTGTATGAAAAGAATCACTGACAAACTTGTCAATAAGTTAGGATAGGTACTATTTTCTTATGTTTTTGAAATAAATCTCTCATGCTTACCAAGGCTGCATTTGTTTGATCAAAAACACTATTTTTTTCTATTTTAAAATGTAATTTATTCTTGTGATGCCAACGCAGAATTTTCAGTATCATTACTTCAGAAATCTAATATGCTGATTTAATTTGCTGCTTTTTTTATCTATTGAAAACTGTTGTGCTGCTTAATATTTTTGTGGCAACTGATCATTTGTTTTGTTTGTTTTTTTGGGATTCTTCAAAGAATAGAAAGTTCAAAAGAACAGCATTTATTTGAAATAGAAGGAGGTAGACGAGAGGAAGACCTACAACACATACAAGAAGCCACGCACACATTAAATAATTCATTCCCAGGAGCCCTGGTAACATCTTAGAAGGGCGGCGCCACACATATAACGTAATACTACCCTTTACCTTAGTGATGTAGTAGACACACTGCTGAAAGGTGTACATGATCACTTCCTCCAGTATGGTCATAGCCTCTTCATTTGCTGATATTGTTGCTGAGAGGAGAGATTCTTTAGATCCTGCTGCAATTAGAAACAGAAGGGGGGGGAAAAAATACAATTAGACCATTTAACATTTGATGTGTCTTTTATAACCTCTAATCCCCCTGTCTAGTTAATCTTGTTTTTAATTTTGTCTATATTGGGCCCCATTGACCCAATCCATAATGGGCATTGCAGCTTTGCAACTCTAGTCTAAAAATAATTGAGAAGGACTTTTCACACTGTATTTAACCCCCAGGTTACCGTCGTTTTAAATCCCGCTTTTAATGTCTGGTGGAGGAACGTTTCACACTTAGCACTGCTTTTTATTCAAGGATATGAAACCCTGCTCCTTAGCTTTTGCAGTGTTAGCCAGTGTTGCCAAATGTGTACAGTGTGCAATAATGTGGAGTTAGAATGTTATGACTAGATACTTTGCAACTGACAACCAATCACGTGCCTCATATTCATGTGCTTTGGACAGTCACAGAGATGTATAAACAGTCGTTTTAGCATTTGATGAGGAAAAATGCAGATGGAAAACGCGTCAGTTTCAGTGAAGAAGAGACCGTTTCATTCTTACCTTTATAGTCCGAAAAGTCCATTCAGGAAAACTTGATAATAGGCAATGCATGAGGACACGCAATGCTAGAGCTTTTAAATAAACAGGTCGCGCACTGCGCTTGTCCAATCAATGACACTGACACCGCAAATATGCAAATAAGAATGCTTTCCTGTAGCTCAAACAATAGAGCGTCGGCACTTGCACCATCAAGGTCATGGGTTTGATTCCCAGGGAAAGCTGATAAGAATGTTAATGTGTACCTTGAAATGCAATGTAAGTCACTTTGGATAAAAGCATCTGCCAAATGCATAAATGTAAATGTAAGAACATTCACAGGAATGTACAGTGTGAAATGGCAGTTTATGTATACACAGAATTAAAGGCAGGTTAGACGATTTGTTCCAGAAACATTTTTTGTTATGCTGGTTGAATGTCTCATCACATCCTGATTGCAATCACTAAGTTAAGTGGTATAAAGGTATTTATATGTATATCGTCTGTGGAAGGCGTAGGACATAAAAAATGTCCGTCCAATCATTGCATTCGGTCCAAATGCAATGATGCGATGTCAACTTATGTATTTCCATACATCCTTGCACCTGCTAAAGCAGAAATTACACGTCATCAGAGTGTTTCATGCTATGCAGAGTTAGACAGACGTCAGTCACTGAGCACCGCAAACGATACAGCAGCAACCTTTTACAGTTCCTCCTGATCCAAAACAACGAGCTTATGTTGCGTTTACGCCATAAATACTGTAATTAGGAATGGAAGAGATTTCCATACCCGTGACATTATATTCGGAGTGGTTCGTGACTCGAATTCACTCCCTGAGAAGAAAAAGGACCTTCCTGGAAATGAACATTTGAACTCTCTCTTGTGAAGTTCTCACCACCATTCGAGACGCAAGTCACACCTAAGCAATCCTAATCTACATCTTTTTCGCTTGACCCCCCATTCCCCCGTTCCCTCTTTCTATCATGTTGAGATCACCTGAAATTCACCCAAAAATCTATATGGTTTAATGTGAATAATTATCATACAGTATTACGCATGTTTGGTATCATTTGAAATGTCTCAGTGCGACTGGTACAAATGTCTCATTCCCAAAGAGGTAAACCAAAAGGTAATAAGTTATTAAGAGTTTTAGGGAGAACCTGTACACAAAGGAGGGTGTGTCTTCCAGGCAAATGGCACTCTGTCCCCAAGAGGTGCAAACTCTGAATGCAAATATCTATTGTTAGCAAATGTCTATATAATGAAATGCAGCAAGAGGCTCGGGGCGATTTGTACCTCAAATTAGCCCATAATGTTGAAGGACCTCAGGGCTTCAGCATTATGTATTTTTCTAAATGTCGGGTTTAACCTACATCTTTTACGCATTTGATGTTATTGTGTTGACTATCTTTAATCTGCTTATGAAATTGGCATGATACATTTACCTGACATAATAAATTGCAAACATTTGGTTTTAACGGACTCTGACATTATTTTCAGTAAAGAGTTAAAAAGAATAATCAAACGTTTGCTTACATTTAATGATGCACAGATATCATTAAAACCTTTTCATTTATGGAGTCAGAGGAAATAACGAGTTAGTACATGAAAACTTTTTAAAAATTGACTTACACTATCAATGAGGAAATGAATCTGCAGCAGTCAGGTGGTATAGGTCAGAGTTCATTAAGTTGTTTATGTTCATTATTATTGTAATGTTATGTGCTTTGAGACATGAGGTAGTTTAACACCGTCCCTCGTGATGCTTTTGTTTGCTCCCTGCTGTAAGCGTTCATGTGTTTTGGAGGAGGCGTGGCTTTGGAGACGCTCTAAAGGGAGGGTGGGATGATCTTATGCTTTCAAAAATAGCTTGCTATTGCTAGCCTCTCAGAAAATGTCCTACCCTACCTTTAATTGTTAATCCTGGGTAAAATATGAGCAGTGTAAAACGTGAAGCACAAGAAAACCCAGGATTCCGTTAACCCTGGGTTTGGAAACTATTTTAAGTGGAAAAAGCCTAGTGTTTCATACCTTTATCGTCCATGAGCTCAATAGTCTGCATGTATGCAGGGGACTTCTGCTGGATAAAATACAGTATTTCTATGGCATTGGACATCCAGAAGAAAATGAACTGGAGATCAGGTACTAGGTCTGAGATGCTGAGCAGAGACAGGGAGGCAGGATCTTGACTGTATAACCATACAAAAACACATACATTCAATGGTTTGACTCAGTGGCAATGCTTTTAGAATTGGTGACAGCCTATTCAGCGCCAAGTGACCTTAGAGTGTCACACATTCAAAGTGCACGCATGTGCGTATTATAAGGGGGAACATGATACTCACTGCTGAGCTTGCTTCTGTGCCAACTCCTTTGTCTTCTCCTGCGAGACACAGACACGGACGGCAATTAATGTCATCAAATTTTGAATAGCTGCATGTGGGAGGTATAATACATTGGAGTCATTTTTTTTTCAACCTTTCCTTTCTTGCTCTTTTCTTTGGCTGGTTAATATTGGGGCTGATGGTTGACCTTCTAAAATTGGATTTTAATAATTAATGAGTTCAAAGACGGTCATTAAATGCATGGTTTCATTGGGGCAAGATTAAAGGGACATTCACAAATTTCTGTAGTCTTTAAATCAACAAAGGAAAATGCATTTGTCAACAAAGACAAAAGGCCATGTGAGGTGAATACAGTACTGACCCTCACAGCAGAAAATCAATCAATAGGTCTTCTGGGACTGATCCTCTTCATGCAAATGCTATAGCTATGCATTTAAGAAACACGCTTGCACTTGGACATTGTGAACATGCAGAAAACTCTTTCATTTCTTATGTGCAAAATTGTAAAACAAGTCTTGCCATGCTTGCCATTCCATCATTTTCTTCTCCCATACTGAAACACAATCAGTCTCAATGACAGTGGGAGGAGCCAGAGGAATTGTGGGAAATGTAGTTTGATGAGCGACAGACAATTGAGTGGGCCAAGTATGCATGAACTAGGCTAGGGTATCTGCTGCATAAAATTAAAAGTTTTAAACAAGACTTCTCTTAAAGGTAAAGTGTGTAATTCCCTAAAAGCTAAAATCAAATAAAAAATAAAATGAATTTAAAATCAAAACAATAAAATGTACAGTGAAAACGTTACATTTAACATTATTATTATTCCATTTAATTATTTAATTATTAGAGTTTTTAAAGATTAATTTTAAGTGAGCATTAGATGATAGCAAAGGTAATCTAAATGTAAAAATAGGGGAAATATGCATGCACAATTAAATATGCAATATAGGCCGATAAATATCCAATACCGACAGATATTGATGAATTAAATATCCAAAATGGCACCAATATATTGCACATCCCAACTTTGTAGGAAATTAAATATGCAATCTCAAATTGGGATAGAAGTATTTGAACATGGAAAAAATAGCATATTTCAGCTTTAAACACATCTAAACTATTGACTTGAGTACTAACCCATGCGATGGTTTGAATCCTCTTGGACATTTTCAGCAATAGTTTACCAAAGCTGCCAGGTGGAAATGTATTAGCTGAGTGCTTGATGCATAGACAAAGCAAATATGCTGGTGTCAGCTTGTGGTCATCCCCGCTCGGCTCAATAAGTGTCAGCACCCGGTTCACCAGCGCATCCTCGTGAGCCCGCTCAAATTCCAACGCGAGCTTTCTCTTCTGTGCACCTCGCGCTGGAGCCTTAGAGCTGCGCCGAGACGCCACTGGTTCATGTAATACGGCCCCACACATACGACATGCCTCTCCTTTCTCAGGCACACCCCCCGACTCGCTATCGCAAAGTCGTGCCAGCGCCCGAAGTCGAGTGAGACTTTGGGCAGGAAGAGGTTTCGCACTCAGTGGGTCTTTGTACAGGAAGATGTAATGAGCACCAAAGGACAGCAAATCCCCATGACGCAGTGGAGTGGGCCGCTCAATACGCATGAAGTTAACCAGAACATTGCCATGGGCGACAGGTTCTAGAAGTAACCGCTGGTCTGAGGAAGAACGCCGTTGCACAGCACGACGTATTCGGCAGTGAAGTGGAAGCACATCCGGAGACGACAGGCAGATATTTGGCCGTGCTGATGCTGTTTCCTGACCAACTGTGTGTTGCTCTCGATTCAACAGGTAAACCAGGCAATCCTGACAAACAAAAGCAAATCGGACAATAAACAAGTCCAGACAGGAGTAATAAAAAAATGACTTTAAGAAAGTTCCTATGTGACACATAAAAAAAAAAAAAAATTATGTATTTTTATATAATGTTTTCGTTTATGTTTTCATGATTTCCATTTCATTATTTCATTAGTTATTCCATGTTACACTCACCTAAAGGATTATTAGGAACACCATACTAATACTGTGTTTGACCCCCTTTCGCCTTCAGAACTGCCTTAATTCTACGTGGCATTGATTCAACAAGGTGCTGAAAGCATTCTTTAGAAATGTTGGCCCATATTGATAGGATAGCATCTTGCAGTTGATGGAGATTTGTGGGATGCACATCCAGGGCACGAAGCTCCCGTTCCGCCACATCCCAAAGATGCTCTATTGGGTTGAGATCTGGTGACTGTGGGGCCATTTTAGTACAGTGAACTCATTGTCATGTTCAAGAAACCAATTTGAAATGATTCGAGCTTTGTGACATGGTGCATTATCCTGCTGGAAGTAGCCATTAGAGGATGGGTACATGGTGGCCATAAAGGGATGGACATGGTCAGAAACAATGCTCAGGTAGGCCGTGGCATTTAAACGATGCCCAATTGGCACTAAGGGGCCTAAAGTGTGCCAAGAAAACATCCCCCACACCATTACACCACCACCACCAGCCTGCACAGTGGTAACAAGGCATGATGGATCCATGTTCTCATTCTGTTTACGCCAAATTCTGACTCTACCATCTGAATGTCTCAACAGAAATCGAGACTCATCAGACCAGGCAACATTTTTCTAGTCTTCACTGTCCAATTTTGGTGAGCTCTTGCAAATTGTAGCCTCTTTTTCCTATTTTGTAGTGGAGATGAGTGGTACCCGGTGGGGTCTTCTGCTGTTGTAGCCCATCTGCCTCAAGGTTGTGCGTGTTGTGGCTTCACAAATGCTTTGCTGCATACCTCGGTTGTAACGAGTGGTTATTTCAGTCAAAGTTGCTCTTCTATCAGCTTGAATCAGTCGGCCCATTCTCCTCTGACCTCTAGCATCAGCAAGGTATTTTCGCCCACAGGACTGCCGCATACTGGATGTTTTTCCCTTTTCACACCATTCTTTGTAAACCCTAGAAATGGTTGTGCGTGAAAATCCCAGTAACTGAGCAGATCGTGAAATACTCAGACCGGCCCGTCCGGCACCAACAACCATGCCACGCTCAAAATTGCTTAAATCACCTTTCTTTCCCATTCTGACATTCAGTTTGGAGTTCAGGAGATTGTCTTGACCAGGACCACACCCCTAAATGCATTGAAGCAACTGCCATGTGATTGGTTGATTAAATAATTGCATTAATGAGAAATTGAACAGGTGTTCCTAATAATCCTTTAGGTGAGTGTATATTTACCATTGAAAAGTTTGGTCAAGATTTTTTGATGTTTTTGAAAGATGTGTCTTCTGCTCATCGAGGTTGCAGGTATTTGATAAAAAATACATTAAAAACTATAATATTGTAAAATATTTAAATATTACATTTTAAAATAACTGTTTTCTAACTGAATATAATGCAAAATGCAATTTATTTCTGTAATGGCAAAATTGAAATTTCAGCATCATTCCTTCAGTCTTCAGTGACACATGATCCATCAGACATTCTAATAATATGCTAATTTGGTGCACAAGAAACATTTCTTATTATCATCAATGTTGAAAACAGTTTTCATATTTTATTCCTGATGAATAGAAAATTCAAAAGAACGGCATTTATAGATATCTTTTGTAATGTTATAAATGTATTTACTGTCACTTTTGATCTGTTTAATGCATCCTTGCTGACTAGAATAATTCATTTCTTTTAAAAAAATTACTGACCCCAAACTTTTGAATAGTATATACATTTTATATAGGTGATTTTGCTTACCTGTTGGTTGTACCCTTGAAGGAGCAGCAAGTGTGGTGATTGGTAGAGAGAGTGTTTAACTCCGCCACCATCTCGTTCTTTACGGATCTCAGCGTCTCGTGCAGAGCGTGTTCTGATTGGCCCTGGGAGGGTGGAGTAGTACCGTTTAGGTTCCTCACCAGGCAGTCCCACCAAGTTAAGGCTGGTTTCACTGAGGCTGCGGCAAAATGAGGAGCCGTGCTGGAGTGTCATTGTTCCTTTCGCACGGTTTCTTTGCAGCTTCCTTGCTTGAGCATTGATATCTGCCGTAGAGAGAAAACCACTTAGGTAATTGTCATACATTGTCCTTAGCCACAAAACTAACCTTATGTGGTTTAAATGAACAGATAGGTTTATCAAAATAGTTGGACTCAAAATTGCTAAAAAAAAAACAAAAAAAAAACATATAACTGGAAATTTCATAAAAGACGTTTAACCTTAATTTGTGCTGTCAGAGGGTTGCAGTGATCTTAAATTATGATACAGCCAAAATGAAAACACACAAGTAGACTTTATTTCAGGCATTAAAAGACAACAGTGGATATGGAGGTGAAATGCAAAGCATAACAAAGAGACTATTTCGGTTTTATGCCATGCTTAGTAACCTCAATTTAAGTTTAAACAAAGCAACTTAAGTCATATTGAATAATTTTATGGTACTTTTTGTAATTTTTCAAGCTCAACTGCCAGCATCCCCATTCACTGTATGGAAAAGAACAGAGCAAACATATTGCAAAAACTTTGTTTCAAGGAAGAAAATAACAAAGTTTAGAGGCATGATCAAATAAAGGTAATATTCTTGTGGGATGAGGGATAAATGGGGTAGTACATGGGCATAGGAAGTCAACACTTGACGTGTGCATGGAGGAATACAGTAAATTATGGGTCTGAAAAATAATGGTACTGTATATGGAGGTGGGGCTGGTGGTTGACACCATACCTGAGGACAGTCCCCACCTTTTACAATAGTTGTACAGGGCTGTATCAAACGCCAGCCCCGGGGGGAGCTCCGATGGCATCTACCATGCCCGCTTCTACTCAAGGTTGAAGATAGCACAGGGGAGTTTGTGTGGGTCCCTGGGCATGGGTAAACACCACAACAAATATAAATCACCAACAAAACCATGAAAATACACACACAATTCTATTTATTCACTCACTCAAGTAAGCTGTTCAAGCAAATCATGCCATTATCCACCATCTAAATGTTCCTGTGATGCATAGAAGCATAGAATATGAGCCCCATTATGCTTTTTTTGTGGATATTACCTTTCATGTAGTGTGTAACATAGCTGTTTGTGAATGTAAAAGGTCTGCAAAGTTTCATAGATCAAAGTGCACGATAAATGAATGCATGAGTTATTGTCTCCCAAAAGAAATAACTGATTCTGAACTGCCTGAAACGAGTCGTCAGTAATTCCAGTCTTACTTCCTGCACAAACCTCTGAAGGTTTGTAACAAAATTGCATAATGCCAGCCTATGGTCTTCATTGGCTGCCAGCGAACAACATAGACTTTGACCCGCCCTCAAATACTGTAGTTGTAGCTGAGGCCTGGAAGAGTTTAGTTAGTGTTGTCGACATGCACATCCAAAGCCTCATCCTTTGGGCTCGAACTGACACTGTAAAACCGACGCCATCATTACTGTTTGTATCACTAGCCCCTTTCACACAGCGCGTTGATCCCGGGAAATTGCCGGGAAATTGCCAGAACGCCTTCTGTGTGAACGCAAACACGACCCGGGATTGATGCCGGGATCGATGCCGGGTTGGGGACCTAGTAACTTTGCCGGGATCAGTCCCGGAATTCGCGCTGTGTGAACAAAAGCCGTAACCAAAGCCGTGTCGTAATGATGACGCTGAAGTGAAGTGAAAGCAGGCTAGTGAAACGGTACGTAATGCGCTAGTTTATGATCAAATCAGAGAAAAAAAATGCACAAGCGTGGTTTCTCCAGAGAGAAATTGCAGCTCATAAGCAAACTATACACACTGGTGAGACATTACATGTCACATCGATGTCACGTGTCTTTACGGGATTTTTACGGGTTGTGTGTGAACGCACTCTCTGATTCCGGAAAATCACTGGCAGTGTGAATGAACCAAAATCAAACGAACCCGGGTCGCTTTATCCGAGTATTTTCCGGAATCTCTGTGTGAAAGGGGCTACTGTGATACAAACAGTCTCTAACTGTCAAGAGCTGAGGAAGCCTCCAAAATTCAGATATGGTAATAGCCATTTCATTTCTGACACACGCTGTAAGCAGCAGACCAATCACAACAGACTGGGCAATCTGACTAAACAGAGCAGAGTAGGCTCTCAGAAAGGAGGGCTTCAGGGAGACTGAATCCTCTATCGAACCGTTTCACAGACTGTAAAAAAAAAAAAATTCTGCAATGTATATTATGAGAAAATTGAAGTGTTTTTGACTTTGGATGCATGTAAACCTATTGTAAGAGACTTCCAAAACAAAATTAGCAACCTTTAAAATAGCATAAAAGGGGCACTTTAACTAGCATTTCATGTGGTTTTGGTTGTATAATAGATTCTACAATGATTTTGACAGGTTTTTCAAGAAACTGCTGATATAGGATTGAACTGGGGGGTTCAATCCTATAGTTAAATTTAAATACAGTTCTACAATATTCTGACACTGTGCTCATGCAGACATAACTGCCAATTCCAAACCTGTCATAAAACGTGCATGTGTTGGTAAATACCTAGACACTATCCATGAAGCCCCCAAGTAGCATCTGTCCCTGTGTAATATGTGTGTGTGCAGATGGTGGTGTTGACTTGCAAATGTAATCCCCCAACCCTTCTTCACCTTTACTCATCCATGACCTTCCTAAACCCTTGATCTATGTATATGCCTCCATCTTCTTAAAGGGGTCATATAATGGTACATGCACTTTTACAAGTTGATTGTACTGAAATGTGTGTTGGCAGTGCCTGTACACAACCATCATAAAATGATAAAAATCCATCCAGTGTTTTTGTTTTAATCTCCTTATATGTTTTCCCCTGTCTCAAATCAAGCCATTCGACCTTGTGACGTCACACGCTCGGAAGCCCCATTCCGTGATTGTTGATTGACAGCAACGTTTCAACACAGACCCGCCCTCGCTCGTGAGGGAGCTGTCAATCATAGTCTGCGCGGACCGGCGCGGTCATTGTTGATATGCTGGAGCACTGTCTATGAGCAGAATGGCGTCTAAGCGATTGTGGTGTTCTGTTCTTGGGTGCAATAACGAACACAGCAGTCATTTTAATGTTCCTAAATCCGAACCGCTGAAGACGCAGTGGCTGAGTTTGTTTTCGAAGGGAATATTCCCCACGAGCAACGTCAATGCTTTCATGTTTGCGCGAATCATTTCTCACACCAGACTGCTTTATAAACGAGGGTCAGTATAAAGCTGGTTTTGCTAAGAAGCTGGTCATGAAAAAAGAATCGGTACCAGCTATTCGTGTTCCTGCTGAACCTCTAGAACAACTGAAGTGAGTGTAACGTTTTATTAAACTTTATATTAATATTTATATTAATCTTTGCAAATCGCTAGCTGCACGCTTCACAATGAATGCGTCTAAGGTTTACACTTAGGGTACATTACGGCATGTTTTCTATGTATGATGTTCTCAATATAATTCATAATCCCACGTTTATACTGAACAACGCGTTATGGTTATTGTGTTATTGTGTTACAAACGGTGTACGCATAGAACAGAGAGGCGGAGTGAGCAAAGCTCATTATCATTTAAAGTCATATGCACTGAAACGGCGTGCTGAAAACAGAGCTATTTTTGACCAGGTAAAATAAGTGTTTTCTTACAATACTAATGAGAATTTGTAATTAAAGTATATTACAAACTTTTAATTTAGACCCTAAAGAATCATTCTAGCTTGTACAAAAATGGCATTATATGACCCCTTTAAACATCACTGCCCTTTTGATTGACTGTGAAAAGCACAAGACGCATGCATTTTTGAGAACAGTCCCAATGTGAGCGTCTCTTCTCATGAAGAAACAGCAGGATGCTAAGCCAAGTTTAAGAAGACCACTTTGAACAAGCTTAAGGACTAAAATCCTCTGATAAGCCTGCGACATTTTCATTAATTAAAATGCAATCACACGTAGACGAGAACTACAACAATTGTGCATATACAATTATGCACTTAATAGCACTGTAGCAAGCTCACAGAAAAATTCCCAAGATTCCATAATGCATTACTTGAGAATATGATTTTTTCCAATAAGGCAGATTAAATGGAGTTTCTAGTTACATAATCCAGACTACTGTAGTTTTAAAGCTAACT